>NC_091285.1:59838736-60139627 GCF_032444005.1 Ranitomeya imitator
GTCTCCTGCGAAGTAGATATGCCCCCAGCGTCTCCTGTGTTTGGAACTTACTGCTGCAATTTCTTTTCAAAATTCACCACAACGTTACCTGCGCTCCAGTCCAGACCAACACAAACCTGAAAAAACAGTTGCAAGTAGTAACCATCACTACCACCATCACACAGCTCACCAAAGAGAAGCAGCTCCAGCCATAACATTAGGGGTGAGTTAATTAAGTGTTAGACAGAATATAGCAGAATACATTTCAAATTGATAATTTTTTTTTTACAGCCTGCGAATGATGGTATAAATGTCCAAACAGCAGTGGCAGAAAGGGCAAGGCTGCTTCTCTTCTGTTGTGCTCTGTTGATAGCGATTGACAGCCCGCTCCCCGCTGCCATACTGCAGGGAGTCGGCTGTCAATCAGCATTACATCCGCAGTCGCCTTGTCAACAGAGCAGAGTGGAAGAGGAAAAAACTTCTCTCATGACGTGAAGCTGTTTGTTTTTAGGCCCATAGTAAACAAGTTAAAAAAAAAAAAAAAGTCCCGGATAACCCCTTTAAGAGTTTTCAATGAAACAAGTCATTAAAGACCACAGAAGTTTCTATCTTAAAAGTTAGTGATCATTAAATTCTAGTGCCATGACAGATACTCCTGGAACAATTGAGTCAGTCCATGCCGTCTAGTTACATTTTGAGTGTACACATACAGACAAACTGTCATCAGCGCCAATAAATCATTAAAAATCAAGACCTATGCTTCATTAACGCATGTGGTCTTGCTGAATATGCAATTTCCAGAGGAATCAGTGAGCGATGCTCTTTAAAACCCGGAAACTAATTATTCAGTGGGTAGCTCATCATTACAGTGTACAATACGTACATAGGAAGCAGCGGATGGTAAACCATGCCTCCTTTCTCTAATGCATACACCGCAGTACAATCCATTCTGCAGAGGTTAATATACGATATGCCTCCGCTTCCAGTTTTATCTGTGTGAGCCAACCGAGCTATCATTCACAATTAAAGTGAGCAGCCATTGCACCGGTAGCATCAACTACCGTGTTGATGGCATAATGTACTGTGCTTTCCTTTATGTGCCACTTATAATAAATAACCTTTATTATTTTCTTAGAAGAGACGCGCTTCCGCAAGAGGAATGCTCTTTAAGTAATGCGATCTACATTTGTAGAACCGGGAAGTTTATCACTGTCACTGCGCGCTTTGTCTCAAGGACCTCTCCTAATGAAGCAGCGCCATTCCACTGCACCTCGAGCACACTGCTTCATTAGACTTTAACACAGCTTTGAAAAAAAATCATTTGATTTAGAAATAACATTTTGGGAAATAAAAAGAAAATGAATAAAAGATTCTGCATGTCCTAAAAGGACAGGTTAATATTTGATTAATATGGTTTTAGTTTCCCAATACGCAAACAGGGCTGAACTTGTTTGGGTGGTGCCCTGTGTAGGACCTTCTGTAAGAGCTTCCTATCTCACAAGCCAGGCTACAAAGAATATGCAGGTCAACATACCAAGCCTAATCGGTGCCTATATAGCGAAACATTCCTTGGATAAAGAACACTTTATAGTTTATATGTTCTTTTATAGTTGTACGTTACATTATACATAATAAATTGCCATCACCACCATAGAAGTGCTTTACGAAACCTAAATACTACCAAACATTGCTTAAAAAAAGGATTTTGTCACCAGTTTTTTATCCATCTAATCTGAAAGCAGCATGATGTAGAGATAAAGACTCAAATTCCAGAAATGTCTGACTTGCTGGGCTGTTCACTGTGGTTTTTTATGCTGTAGATCAATAGAGGACTAGTAAATCTGCTGGCAATAGTCCTCCATATTCATGAGTTTCGTATAACCCTCCCCCTGCACTGATTGGCAGTTTTCTACCCATGCCAAGTGTACACAGTGGTGTGGGCGGAGTTATACAGAGCTCAACATTTAGAGAGCTGCAAATGTGCAGCACATAAAACAGCAATTTTGTGAAAACTGCAACAAGCAGGGATCAGGGTCTCAAGTGGTTGCAATATAATCACCCAATTTTTTTGCACGGTAAGGAGAAGAGCTGCTGCCGGCTGAGCCAAAGGTTCCTATGTAAGGGGTAGTTGAGAGAGTTAGCCATTAATCAAATGATATTTAATCTGTATTGCCAGCTTAAATAATATCAAATTATCATAATTAGTAGAGGTTGCTAGCCGGTCATCGGAGGAGCTTCCTTCAGTAGGTGCAGCCGATTTGTCTTGTCACACACCCCTGCCACAGGACAAATATGCATGGTCATTGTAACCTTATACTGATCACGGAGGTCTGCAGATTGTAGAACCTTTAGAAAATTTAGATGAATGTGCTTTATGTAGAGCCCTCCTTACACTTTATATACCGTAGCTGTCTGCTGATCGTTCATCTCCAGAAACTCTGCTATACACAGGAACGATCAGCTGGCCAAGTGCTTCTATTTTTCCATTAAAAGATGCTACTAGACATCTCTGGTGGAAGTCTTATCTCTTAGAGAACCAAAAAATTAGCAGTTCGAAATCAGACATGCGGGATCCTTCTGTCTCAAGATGTCATCCATCACATACTCATTAGACTATTGACCAAATACATTGATATTGGCAGGTTAGGATGATCCCGGTCTTGTTCGTTAAGACCATAAGTCTTGCGATAAGCATAAGATATTGGTCAAACCCCCCCTCCCCGAAGTCTGGCTTCACTGCCCATCTCAAGCTTATTTGAGCCTTTTTTCCAATGGCAAATGTCAGGTGAGAAAAGAATTGGAGAGTTGAATTTTAAATGCCTGATCCTTTCAGTATCATGGAGATAAACTACAACTCATGGAGACCAATACCCACTTACTAACCTCTTCCTACTAATAACACATACTCTTGACCAAATTGAGCATGAATGTTTATGAAAAACAACCTAAAGTAGAATAAAAACAATCCACACTGAAGCAAATGAACAAATAGTAGCACATAGATAACTACAGAAGATTACCCATAAATCAAAATAGAACGGCAAAAAAACCCAAAACTGGACTATCGGATAAACAACAGGGAGCAACGGCAGTGTAAATTGCCAGTAAAAAATATTTTATTAAGTCAAAATAAAGATTGAATGGTAGCTTCAGTGTGGGCAATGTGACTGCTAACCACAGGCAGGGACTGCAAACAGCACAATATAGGATGACACGACCACACAGGGTTTCATATCAGAGTAATGCCTCTTATTCTTAATAAATGAATGTGATATACTCCTACGGGTTCTCCGGTTACCTCCCACATTCCAAAGACATAGTGATAGGGAATTTAGATTGTGAGCCCCATCAGGGAGAGCAATGATAATGTCTGTAAAGGGCTGCGGAATATGTTGGCGCTATATAAATAAAGAGATTATTATTCCCCGGTTAAATACAAGTATAGGTAAGAGTACATCGGAAAGTAACACTTACGTGAGTAGGTCAGTGTGAAGAACCCGCTGCTGCAACGCACGTTTCACTTCTTCGTCTTGACCCGATGATTAACAGAGGCGGCTGCGGCTATTACAAAGCCAATTATTGGGGAACCCTACAGGAAGCATATTGTGTGTTAAAATATAAATATAATAAATATTTATATTATAGCTATATTTTAGACATACATACACGATTCTAACTCAAAGAGTGGTAATGAATAGAGATGAGCGAATATTTCAATGATCGGTTCGGATTACGATCACCGAGTTTGCAATATTCGCAGATTTATTTGTCAAATATTCGCTGGACATAACCGAATGCCATTCATGTCAATGGGATGAAAAAACACACCTTGTAATGGCCCCTAATGCTGCCAAAACACATCAAATGAAGGACAGACACTAGGTAAGTTACCTCAATTTACCCACAGTACAAATTGCAGCATGGCACTGCAGCAATCAGCTAGGTATGAGGTATCGTGGTCTCGGACAGCATATTCAGCCTACAATTGAACGTCACAGTAAGACGAGGTGGGTGAGGATCTGTGTAGGCCTCCTTTGTTGGGAGCCCTGATAACCACATGCATCAGCTCATCCTGCTTTCATGCTGAGCCACACTCAGGTGGCATAAATTTCAGTTTTGTAGACTATCATTGTCTAAAAATGTTAGGATAGTAACAAGCGTAGTTGAGTCCAAGGAAGAGGAGGCCTGACAGTCTCGGAGGCCTACTACTACAGGCAACACGCATGAAGGAGACCCAACCAGGAGTGTTCAAATTTAAACAAATGAGGGCCTTACACCACAGAAGTGGCATCAATTTTAGGGCATGTTAGGTTAGGCTATGGGTTAAGCTAGATGGAATTAAAGTCTCCTTTCAACCTTAATAACTATGTTACTATGTAATTTCACCAAAGTAGAAATAGTATAATAGGGACTGACAAGTCTTCACTACTCCCAATCCAGCAGATTGACACCCAACCAGGAGTTTTCACATTTCAAAAAAAAAAATATTGGCAGACAATACTAAAGTGGCATCAATATCATCATAGAAGAAGTAGTATAATTGGGACCGACACATCTTCTGCTACAGCTAACTCAGCAGATGTAGACCAACCATTTCCACAAATTTGTGCTAACATCAGCAACCACAGTAAAATATCACAGAGTGCAAATGAAATGCAATATCACCTAGTCTGTACAGTCTGCAATTGGGTGCAAAAGTCCTTGGAGATCCATGACTTGTTCTTCTTAATGAAAGGTAGGCAGTCTAAACTTTCCGGGGACAGCCATCTCTGCTTATCTGTCAGCACACCACCAGCAGCGCTGAAGACACTTTCTGAGAGAACTCTGGCTGCAGGGCACGATAAAACCTTCAAAGGCATGTGAGGTGAGCTCAGGCCACTCATCCATTTTGGAAGATCAAAATGTGAAGTGGTTCAAACCCTCTCGATTGATATTCAGTTCTAGATACTCCTGCACCATCCTCTCCATTCGTTCCAAAAGGGCAAGACTTGGACTCTGTTGTGCTGGTGCATGATCTGGTTTAACCCTTGAGCCCCAAGCGTTGCACGTTAATTACCGGGCCAATTTTTACAATTCTGACCACTGTCCCTTTATGAGATTATAACTATGGAACGCTTCAACGGATCCTGATGATTCTGACATTGTTTTCTCATGACATATTGTACTTTATGAGAGTGGTAAAATTTATTTGATATTACCTGCGTTTGTGAAAAAAAAATGGAAATTTGGCGAAAATTTTGAACATTTCGCAATTTTCCAACTTTGAATTTTTATGCCCTTAAATCACAGATATGTCCCACAAAATACTTAATAATCAACATTTCCCACATGTCTACTTTACATCAGCACAATTTTGGAACCAAAATTTTTTTTGTTAGGGAGTTATAAGGGTTAAAATTTGACAAGTATTTTCTCATTTTTACAACATCATTTTTTTTAGGGACCACATCACATTTGAAGTCATTTTGAGGGGGTCTATATAATAGAAAATAACCAAGTGTGACATCATTCTAAAAACTGCACCCCTTAAGGTGCTCAAAACCGCATTCAAGAAGTTTTTAACCCTTCAGGTGTTTCACAGGAATTTTTGTAATGTTTAAAAAAAAATGAACATTTAACTTTTTTTTTCACAAAAAATTTACTTCAGCTCCAATTTGTTTTATTTTACCAAGGGTAAAAGGAGAAAATGGACACCAAATGTTGTTGCACAATTTGTCCTGAGTACGCCGATACCCCATATGTGGGGGTAAACCACTGTTTGGACGCATGGCAGAGCTCAGAAGGGAAGGAGCGCCATTTGACTTTTTAATGCAAAATTGACTGGAATTGAGATGGGACGCCATGTTGCGTTTGGAGAGCCACTGATGTGCCTAAACATTGAAACCCCCCACAATTGACACCATTTTGGAAAGTAAACCCCCTAAGGAACTTATCTAGATGTGTGGTGAGCACTTTGACCCACCAAGTGCTTCACAGAAGTTTATAATGCAGAGCCATAAAAATAAAAAAAATCATATTTATTCAAAAAAATGATCTTTTTGCCCCCAATGTTTTATTTTCCCAAGGGTAATTGAAGAACTTGGACCCCAAAAGTTGTTGTGCAATTTGTCCTGAGTATGCTGACACCCCCCATATGTGGGGGAACCACAGTTTGTGCGCATGGCAGAGCTCGGAAAGGAAGAAGTGCCATTTGGAATGCAGACTTAGATGGATTGGTCTGCAGGCGTCACGTTGCATTTGCAGAGCCCCTGATGCACCTAAACAGTAGATACCCCCCCCCAGAAGTGACACCATTTTGGAAACTAGACCCCCCAAGGAACTTATCTAGATGTGTTGTGAGAACTTTGAACCCCCAAGTGTTTCACTACAGTTTATTATGCAGAGCCGTGAAAATAAAAAATCTTTTTTTTCCACAAAAATATTTTAGCCCCCCCCCCAATTTTTTTTTCCCAAGGGTAACAAGAGAAATTGGACCCCAAATGTTTTCCAATTTGTCCTGAGTACGCTGATACCCCATATGTGGGGGGAACCCCTGTTTCAACACACGGGAGAGCTCAGAAGGGAAGGAGCACTGTTTTACTTTTTCAGCGCAGAATTGGCTGGAATTGAGATCAGACGCCATGTCGTGTTTGCAGAGCCCCTGGTGTGCCTAAACAGTGGAAACCCCCAATTCTAACTGAAACTCTAACCCAAACACACCTCTAATCCCAACCACACCCTTAATCCCAACCACAACCCTAACCCAAAACACCCCTAACCCTAATCCCAACCCTAACCACACTCCTAACCCAGACACACCCCTAACTCTAATCCCAACTGTAAATGTAATACAAACCCTAACTTTAGCCCCAACCCTAACCCTAACGGGAAAATGGAAATAAATACATTTTTTAAATTTTATTATTTTTCCCCTAACTAAGGGGGTGATGAAGGGGGGTTTGATTTACTTTTATAGCGGGTTTTTTAGCGGATTTTTATGATTGGCAGCTGTCACACACTAAAAGATGCTGTCTCCACATTTTGAGAGCTATAATTTTTTCCATATTTTGGTCCACAGAGTCATGTGAGGTCTTGTTTTTTTGCGGGACGAGTTGACGTTTTTATTGGTATCATTTTTGGGTACGTGACATTTTTTGATAGTTTTTTATTCCAAATTTTGTGAGGCAGAATGACCAAGAAACAGCTATTCATTAATTTCTTTTTGGAGGGGTGTTTATACCGTTCCACGTGATAAAGCAGTTTTATTCTCCAGGTCAGAACGATTACAGCTATACCTCATTTATATATTTTTTTAGGTTTTGGCGCTTTTATACGATAAAAACTTTTATAGAAAAAAATAATTATTTTTGCATCGCTTTATTCTGAGGACTAACTTTTTTATTTTTTCCCTGATGATTCTGTATGGTGGCTCTTTTTTTGCGGGACAAGATGACATTTTCAGTGGTATCATGGTTATTTATATCTGTCTTTTTGATCGCGTGTTATTCCACTTTTTGTTCAGCGGTATGATAATAAAGAGTTTTTTGCCTTTTTTTTTTACAGCGTTCACTGAAGGGGTTAACTAGTGACAGTTTTATAGGTGGGGTCGTTACGGATGCGGCGATACTAAATATGCTTACTTTTTTTTTTAATTATTTAGATAAAGAAATGTATTTATGGGAACAGTATATATATTTTTATTATATATATATATATATTACTTTAGAATGTTGTCCCAGGGGGTGACATTACACTATAGGGTCAGATCACTGATCTGACACTTTGCACAGCACTGTGTCAGATCAGCGATCTGATAAGCAGGGAGGGCTGCAGGCTTACCAGCAGGTGCTTGTTAGCCACCTCCCTGCAGGACCCGCAGCCATTTTGTATCCGGGGCCTGCAGGGAAGAGACGTTCGGTACAAGGTGAGCACATCGCCTTGTACCGAGGGTCTCAGGGAAGCACGCAGGGAGCTTCCTCCCTGCGCGATGCTTACCTGTGCCGCCGGAACACTGCGATCATGTTTGATCGCAGTGCTTCAGGGGTTAATGTGCCAGGAGCAGTCCGTGACCGCTCCTGGCACATAGTGCCGGATATCAGCTGCGATAGTCAGCTGACACCCGGCCACGCTCCCCCTCGTGAGCGCGGCCAATTGCATATGACGTACTATCCCATCACTGGGAATTAAGTCCCTGGTCACCTCGATGGGATAGTACGTCATATGGGATTAAGGGGTTAAAAAAGTGTCAGAGGACTCACAAAAATTACTTTAACTTACACCACTGATGCTGCAGCTGCTGCTAATGTTTTGGCGTTGATGAATTGACATGCCGTAGGGTGGAAGTTTACAGCTACGATGCGATCTATGTGCTTCACTGCTGTCTTGGGGAAAAGCTCTCTTAAAGTTGTGTAAAAGTAATTCGGTGAGCCAGAATTCAAAGGTCCCTTTCCAAGGGGGGGGAAGAATCTAGCAAAATTTGGTTTTAGAATGTGGATCTAACAGAGTGGCAATCCAGTAGTCAGCAGTATTCCTAATTATAACTACAAGGGTGTCATGTTAGATTGTGCAGCAAGAAGGCACTCATATGTCGGGCTCTACCATGATGTCCAAGCCAATGCTGTGTTGGTGACTGGGTAAGAATAAGGCATGTTTCCTCCATCTCCTCCCGCCAACCACGAACAACAGAGAGGGGAGGATTATACTCTTCATCTGACAGTTGCTCGCCCATCACCTCTTCCTCCTCTATTTGTTCCTCGGATCTTGCACCTTCACTAATCGTTTGTCTTATCACCAACCCCCCTCGATCACAGTAATCCACCCTCCATTGGCACCCGCCTGTGTGATGACAGTCTGGAACTTTAAGACAATGTTATCCCTTCCGCATCCTCCTCTGCTTCTGGGACCACCATCTCCTCCCGCAGACTATTCAAAGTCTGCTCCAGCATATAGATGACCAGAATAATGATGCTGATGACTGCGTCCTCAGTGCTAACCATCTTAGTAGCAATTTCAAAACTGTGCAGAAGGGTGCAGAAGTCTTTAATCTGTGCTCTATGTTCATGCCAACTGGGATCTAACATATCATCATCATCCTTTGTGTTGTCACATTCCTCATCCTTGGAGTCATCATCCTTCTCTTCCTGCTCTGATAGCACTGTACAGTCTGCCTGAGCCTCAGATATCTGAGCCTCATCAGAATTACCTCACACCCAGGGGTTGATGTCTGATGACGAGGGTCAGAATGGTGTGCAGACACTTTGTCCTGCTCCGGAACCAAGCTAAAAAAAAATTGGGGGCATTGGTGCAGATTTCCTCCTCTTGACTCTGTGAAGATTTTGAGTACACTTCTAATGACCATTCATTTCATAGAATGTGTGAACAGCTGTTTAGACTCCCTCATCTGTGGTTCCGCACAGTCAGTTTTAGGGTTTGAGAGTTGGGATCTGGAGGGAAGCAAGGGGAATTTGGGTGTCACATCTGTGGACTGCACTAGGTGTGATGTTGAGGTGGAGGAAGAGGAGGAGAGGCCACTTGAAGCTGCGCTTACCATCCACTTGAGCACATGCTCTTTCTGGGTCCCATCAACAAGGCGTACCGCTATGTGTCTGCTAATTAAAAGGTAGTGGAGTAGCCCATCCAGTAACAGAAGTTATCAGTTGTCTTTGTATAGGACGTGATGTTGCTTCACTAGTGCTTTCACAAACATTACCACCTAACCCACGTACACCAAGCATAATTCCCCTTCCACCACGGCTTCGCATTTTCCCAGTCTTGTTGTTCAGATAGTGTGATAGGAGCACAGTATTAGCAACACAAAATTAGATTTTAAACTCTGCACCACCTCTACAAACAGCTGAATTTCAGGGACAGTAAATTCCAAGGTGAAATATGGCATGCTGTATCGTGTTAGGCACAGAAGAAAGAATTGTTTGAGTGTGGATGAGGCCTGTATGACAAAGAAGATATGCTACAGACAATTCGAAAGTCAGAGGTCCCCTTTTGTATGACATTAGGAACATAAGAATTTTTTGGTGGAATCTGGATCAGGCCTCTATAACTCACTAGATGCTGCAATCTATTTTAACCCCATAACTACCAGAGGTATTTTTGGTTTTGCATCATGTTTCCAAAGATATGACTTTCCTATTAGATATATGCAGTTCATGCAAATCTCCCTTCTTAATTTTTAAGCAGCAGAAAGCGACGACAGATCTTTGCATTTCTCCTAGCTCTTACCTGTTGTAAATATGCTTCTCCACATTAGGAGTTTCCTTAATTATCCGATTCCAAAGGAGCGGGTCAGCTACATAGAATCATGTGAAGACAATTTATAGAGTGCAAGCTCTTGGTCTCATCTTTGAAACAATTTTCATTTTCTCTATGACAGTAACCAAGTATCCCATCACCTTTGTTGATGAAAAAAAAAGTAAAAGCCATCCCATCTCAACAAGTTACACCCAATAAGGATGGTCCCGGACCTTGCTATGTGCCAACCAGCCATCAAAATAGATGGGGTCAGAGCAGATAATTTTCTGTACTGTAACCTGTCTGTGGAAGGCTGAAGGGGGTGGGCCACACCCCTAAATGTACCAAGCACAAATGATTAAGGAGAAGCTAAAACATGAAGCTCAGCACACCTTCTAGTATAAGAGTTATATGCAAGTACAAATGGCCATCAACATACAAAACCTGGAAGAAGAATAAAGAGTAGGCACATTGCAGTATGTGAACAATAGCAACACATATATATGAGGGTGTGCTCCTCCCCCCCGGCTATGCTCCAATTAGCAGGACGATCCCGATTGGTTACACCTTTTATAGGTGTGATGACTTATGCTTTTAGAACCCAACGTAATATTATATATGCGGCTATTTGGTTCCGTACTTCAGTGTGCCTACACACTATTTTTTCATTCTAAATTTTGTTTGTGGATGACACCTGCATATTACTCTTATATTAGCAGGTTTCTCATGTTTGCGAGAAAGCAAGGAAAGATAGTGGTTGATTGAATGAAAGTGAAGTGTAAGGTCTACTTAAAATGGGTTGACCACCACTGGTTAAATTATTATTATTTTTTTAATTAAACACATACAGTATCTGGTACTAAGAATAACTTTTGCAATTCAGTTTCATTAGAAATGTTCCACCATTTTGTGGTTTCGCTGCATATTCAACTTTGAGCTCTTACTTTATTTATGATCATACACCACATCAAAGATTGAAAAATAGAAATTCTCCCATTGGACTGTCAGAATATGCTCAATAAGGAATTCTCATGTCACCAATTCTAAAGACAAAGAATCAAGGGAAATTCAAGGTTGAAACATTTTTTATGAAACCCAATTATAAAAATGATCTTTAGCCAAAACACATGCATTTAAGAAAAAAAATGTCCTCAATTCCTTTAACGATGGCACCTGTTCTGAACTGTATTGAAAGTGTGCTCCTTCGAGTGGTCACCAAGTATCGCCACATTTCCCCTTGCCTAGAAACGGCTTGGAAAAAGGTTGAAAAAAGAAGTGTCAATCTTCTCCTGAACAGTTATTTTTTGTTCCTGGGTCTCTCCTGATATATAGCCTACTCTTCCTTGCATGTAGTCTTTTAAACCTACTGCACAAGGTCGTAAAGACGACTCCCATTGCAAAGAGTTTATGACCACGGCCACTGGGCAGAAATGACTACATTTACATACAGGGAAGAGGGGAGAATATTTTGGGAATGGAGAGCTGCAAGATCAAAAGAAAAAAAATAAATAAAACGCCAGAATCAGGGTAACAACGCCATTTACACCAGCAAAAGAAAAAAAAAACATTTACCACAAGTGATCAGTTCACTTTAGGATTGGATTAAAAAAAAAGGAAGATTCCATGTATGTCACATAAGTATAGGAATTAATTGGCCTGCACACTTTGCAATATTATCTATGACACAATATAAATTACTGGCAGTATATACTGTACATTCGCCATCCTTTGATAACACAATGTTTCATCATAGTATGCTGTGAAAAATTTTCCAACAAAAGTGCTCAAAGTAATTGAAGTCATCACTGTGCAGTGACCTCTCTTTCCTTTATGATAATAACAAAACGGGCACACTAATATTAAGAAAAGCAATCTATTGATTCCGAGCAATGCATGGCTGAAAGGACATTGAAAGCGTTTTTCAATGGACACGGAGAAGGTCAATTGTCGGTAAATACTAATAGATTAGTGCTTATCTTAACTAATTAAACATACCCCAAAAAATACATATAAAAAGCTAAAGTATTCTATATAGAGACAATGTAGAATAATAAAAGAAAACTTTCAAGACCTTATTTCTTTCACAACAGGTGATCAAGAATATAAGAAAACGGAAAAAAGACTTCAGACAAGTGTGGAAAAATGTGTGGCTTATGTAAAAAGTAACAAGCATTAACAATTTATTAGAGAACGTGTTGATTTTAAAAAGAATAATGTATAGGATCAGATAAGGCGAGTGATGACCAATACAGAGCTGCTAATAAACTGGTCAAAATATGAATTATCAGACAGACTCTAAAAGAAGAATACACCCATCTAGGACATGGTGGAAGAGGGGGCTTGAAGGAAGGAATCTATGGTATTAGACATGTTAATAGGAGTGCCAATGGGATAGCCACTATGACCCAATGGAATCATCTGGGTAGTGGAGAAGGTACTTTGGCCCCTGCTCCATCTGACCTTTTTTTAGGTCAAGGTCCTCTGATCTTGCAATACATGTTGAGGAATCAGAGGATCTTAAGAGCTAAGAGAAATAGATTGCAGAGACTAGACAATTTACAAATTATGTTTACGGTACCGTCACACTATACCATTTCGATCGCTACGACGGTACGATTCGTGACGTTCCAGCGATATCGTTACGATATCGCTGTGTCTGACACGCAGCAGCGATCAGGGATCCTGCTGAGAATCGTACGTCGTAGCAGATCGTTTAGAACTTTCTTTCATCGCTGGATCTCCCGCTGTCATCGCTAGATCGGTGTGTGTGACACCAATCTAGCGATCTAGCGATGCGATGCGTTCGCTTGTAACCAGGGTAAACATCGGGTTACTAAGCGCAGGGCCGCGCTTAGTAACCCGATGTTTACCCTGGTTACAAGTGTAAAACTAAAAAAAAACAAACAGCACATACTTACATTCTGGTGTCCGTCAGGTCCCTTGCCGTCTGCTTCCCGCACTGTGACTGCCGGCCATAAAGTGAAAGCAGAGCACAGCGGCTGTGCTTTCACTTTCACTTTACGGCCGGCAGTCAGTCAGTGCGGGAAGCAGACGGCAAGGGACATGACGGACACCAGAATGTAAGTATGTGCTGTTTTTTTTTTTTTTAGTTTTACGCTTGTAACCAGGGTAAACATCGGGTTACTAAGCGCGGTCCTGCGCTTAGTTACCCGATGTTTACCCTGGTTACCCAGGGACCTCGTATAGTGTGACGGTACCTTAGCCAAGACTTACTGATAAGGAAATTGAACTTTTTGGAAGAAGTCTTCCATAAGTCCACATCATGAATTTTGATGAGCTTATGTTTGTGAAAGATACTGTCCTATTTACTCAAAAGATTAAATTGGCTAATTTATTTAAGACCCATAATAGGGCAAGATGAAAATAATTAAGGATTGATTAATCGTATCTCCTAATTTTAAGATGATTGTCCTCTTTTAGAAAACTTTCTTTCAAAGCCTGCAGTAGATATAAAAAACAGGCAGAATATTAAATTACCCTTCCAGCACTGGATTTTCGGCACAACCCCAGTCTGTGCGGTTTATCCGAAGTGCTGACATCACGTCGACAGTGCTGCAGCCGGAGACTGAGGCAGGTGAGGAGGAATGGTGCTCGACTCAGAGAAGACAAGTAATACTCAACTTTATTATTGATAGCCCATGAAAATTTTCTGAAAGGGGACAACTCTTTTAAAGCTATTGGATGTTGTGTGGGAGTTAGGAGAAAGGGATTTTGGACAGGGTCCCCTTCACAGACCTAAAGCCCATAAGTTCAAACTTGTTTTCATAGATTGATATGAACTGTATGAATATATTTGAGGAGATGGTGGTTCAACCGCTCTTCAGATCTTGATAAAAAAATCACCAGGTTGGCACTTTGAGTATAGGGAGATTATATCACTGATGATACTTGTGGATGATGACAGCATTGTCCTAAAGTCCTCAGATAATTGAACACTTATCAACCTGACCATAAAACAATAAAAACAGTGGTGTTTGGCCATACTATTGGACAGTGTGTTATGCCATTTTAGATTAGTATTTAACAAAGATTTCAGGAAGAGTTGTTGTCATTCCTGACTAGAGCATTGGAGGACCACCTGATATGGGGAAAATTAGAGTTATATGTTACCTAAACATGCTCAGGTCGCTATATATTATCTACCTAAAAGTTTACAAAAAAGTAACATAGTAACATAGTTAGTAAGGCCGAAAAAAGACATTTGTCCATCCAGTTCAGCCTATATTCCATCATAATAAATCCCCAGATCTACGTCCTTCTACAGAACCTAATTGTATGATACAATATTGTTCTGCTCCAGGAAGACATCCAGGCCTCTCTTGAACCCCTCGACTGAGTTCGCCATCACCACCTCCTCAGGCAAGCAATTCCAGATTCTCACTGCCCTAACAGTAAAGAATCCTCTTCTATGTTGGTGGAAAAACCTTCTCTCCTCCAGACGCAAAGAATGCCCCCTTGTGCCCATCACCTTCCTTGGTATAAACAGATCCTCAGCGAGATATTTGTATTGTCCCCTTATATACTTATACATGGTTATTAGATCGCCCCTCAGTCGTCTTTTTTCTAGACTAAATAATCCTAATTTCGCTAATCTATCTGGGTATTGTAGTTCTCCCATCCCCTTTATTAATTTTGTTGCCCTCCTTTGTACTCTCTCTAGTTCCATTATATCCTTCCTGAGCACCGGTGCCCAAAACTGGACACAGTACTCCATGTGCGGTCTAACTAGGGATTTGTACAGAGGCAGTATAATGCTCTCATCATGTGTATCCAGACCTCTTTTAATGCACCCCATGATCCTGTTTGCCTTGGCAGCTGCTGCCTGGCACTGGCTGCTCCAGGTAAGTTTATCATTAACTAGGATCCCCAAGTCCTTCTCCCTGTCAGATTTACCCAGTGGTTTCCCATTCAGTGTGTAATGGTGACATTGATTCCTTCTTCCCATGTGTATAACCTTACATTTATCATTGTTAAACCTCATCTGCCACCTTTCAGCCCAAGTTTCCAACTTATCCAGTACTTACAGTTAAAAGGGAGACCCATTGCATCTGGGATATGCAGTGTGTCCCAGTGAGTCAGCAAATATATTGAGTTTAGTTTAGTCTCTGGTACCACATGTCTGAGACACCATGGATGTGTTGAGGCATTTAGACGATGTGGTGGTACCTTCAGGGAATTGAATAGTGAAATTGGGTGCTGAGTCACTATATAGTATTATACCCCATGAAAAAGAAAACTATATGATTTGGACTCTTCTTGGGGATAAGACATGTTTATCTCCAAGCACAATCAATTTGTGCTGAATCTTTTGAACTATGCTTTTTGGCACAACTTTTCTCTATTTGATGAGCAGTGCTACCATCAGTTCAGGAATAAAAGAAATGTGGAGCTCATGTGCCCCCACTAACACATTGCTTCACATTGCGTTAGTGGGTGTCCGCTAACGGAATCCGTTATATGGTGAAATTGGCGCAATTAACGCTATGTAACGGATCCGTTAGCGCACCCATTGACCGCAATGTGCTAACGGATCGCTAGCGTATGCAATTTTTGGCATGCATCAGCGATGTCCTGTTATTTTTGGACGGACCTCGAACGCTGCTTGCAGCATTCAGGGTCCGTTCTTTGCTAGCGCAGATCGGGCATCTGTGCTAGCGGGATCGCCAAATGCAATCCCTTTTTGGACATTGCGTTAGCGCATTCCGTTAGCGTATGTGCTAAACAGATTGCACTAACGCAATGTAAACCTAGCCTAATTAATTTCAGTCAACATTTAAATTAAATGAAATGCTATGGCAGCAGCCACAGGAGGACTCCACTGCTGACAGACATAAAAAAGCTAGACTGCACTTTGCCAAAATGTGCGTAAGCCAAAAGCCTTCTGGGGAAGCATCCTGTGGAAAGCACATCATTCCACTGTTTACTGAAAAAAGAGTGAGCCCTACAAAGAATAGAACACAAAACCTACAGTCAAAAACGGTGGAGGTTCAAGGATGTTTTAGGGTTGCTTTGCTGCCTCTGGCACTGGGTGCCTTGACTGTGTGCAAGGCATCATGAAATCTGAATATTTCCAAACTATTTTGGGTCGCAACATAGTGACAAACAAACGAAAACGAAGTGCTGGAGAGTTTTGAAGGACCAGCAATGAGTCCGGATCTAAATCCTATGATTGACTAGCTTCGAATAAGAGCTTATCCGGATAGCCATAGCGCTTACCGAATAGCTGCTATTATCCGAAGCAATTCGATCATCCCTAATAATTATATAATCAATTATTTTTAATGCAAACTTAAATTCTTTTTTTTTTTATTCAAAAACTGGGGGCTGCCATTTGCATTTGCTGGTTGTGTAATGACAGTTACCTCAAATATGGCAGCACCTGTTCATAGGATTCCTGCATTGAGGCTGCCTCGGCTGTGACCTGGGCACACCCACTGAGCTATACAGGTCACAGTTTTTTGTTTTTTTAAAGCCCACATCTATGCTGCGAGTTCCAGTTTCCCCCTGTTAATGGTGATGTCACAGGAGGAGTGGGGCTTCTTCCTCCACCAGGAAGCGGTGTTAGGCCAAGGTCACACTTGCGAGTGCAATGCGAGAAACTCGCGCAATTCTCTCACCTCAATAACCAGCACTGCCACCGGCACTTGGGACCGGAGCGGGCGGCTGCATGTATTTCTATGCAGCTGAACGCTCCAGCGGCAGTGGCGGGTATTGAAGCGAGAGACTTGCGTGAGTTTCTCGCATTGCACTCACAAGTGTGACCCCGACCTTATATAGAGGCTACTGGAGAGGAGAAGCTGCATGGGCGAGTGATGAGGGACTGCATAATGGAGCTGTGGAGATGGGACCAAAGTATGTGTGGTCTGATGCATTTTGGGGGCTAAGAAACATGGATGATTTTACTACATGGGGGCTGCACATTGGAGGATTGCACAGGGAAGTGGCTACTGTTACTTGTATGGAGGCTGCTTATTGGGGGGCTTTCATAGGAAAGGAGTTGATTTTCCTTGTGTGGGGCTGCATGCTATGGGGCTGCGTGATTAAGGGGATGATAATGTTGCTGCATTCCGGGGGGGTGTCACATGTGGCCGCATGCTGGGGGCTGTGTGGTAATGGGGGAGATGTTACTTGAGTCGTGCTGTATGCTGGGGGCTACACAAGAAAGGGGTGATGTTTATTGTAAGGGGCTGCATGTTGGGTGGCTGCAGGTAGAAAGGGATAATGTCAGTTGTGTGGGACTGGATCCTAGGGGACTTTGAGGGAATGAGGGCGATGTTCCTTATGTGGGGCTGTGTGGGGAAGAGTATGCTTATTATCGCTTTATGTGCTATAAAAATTTACACATAGCCCTCATAATTCAGTTTTGTTGGAAATCGACTCTTCTTATATGTACACGTCTCAGCACCACCATTTTGAAGAGTGGACGGAGCTTTGCAATGAAGGCATGAATCTTGCCTTGCGCAGGCATGTACTATGGAGGACAGAGAATGAACTTCAATCCAATATTGCAGCCAGCATGCAGCCAGCGGGTAAGGAAAGGGTGAATCAAACACCCAAAAACCCCGCCTCCATGGCTGAAGATTGTTCCCTCCAAATTCAGGTGACAGTGTCCCTTTAAATGATTGTCCGTGCCATTAAGCACCGAGCAGCGGACTTCGTTTCAGCAGTGATTCTGTGATGGCAGAGACCCTTTAACGATTAATATATAGAAATGTAGAAAGATATAAATTAAACTTAAATAATCACTTTTTCCTAGTTGCTGCTTTCCAGAGCTTTGTTATAGGAACATTTAACATTTTCAAACTTTCCTAAAATTCACAAAACCTCTAACACTGCTAAAAATATGAACACACAAATGACAAATGGACGTCAGTGAGGTACTGTAGAATATCTATTACCGAATGTAATTCCCATCTCGTATAAAAACAAAATTGTCTGTTTGGCCGTGATAAATGTGACCCTTACAATATATGGGACATTTGGTTTTATTATAAGTGATGTAGAAATGTCCCTTTTTTAGCAAGCACGTTCCCCATCTTTGAATTCATGTTCTTTATTGATTGCAGCATCATTGACTTAGAACGACCGCCAAACTTTCTCCAAGTCGGTCCGAAATGTGAATTCCTAATTGAGGTCAATAAATTCTTTAAGTTTTCTTTTCAATCTTGTGATATTCATGAGATAGATTTTCAGACTTGGAACACAATAAAGTACTGATCAATAGAAAGTAGAGGAGACATTTTGATCATTGAACTAGAAGAAAGTTTCTAGCTATTATGCGCAACAACTGGGGACCTGCCATGAAAATGAAGACGGCAGAATAAAGATATCAAAATCCGTAAAAATTGAGCAAAAAACTAATGTCAAAGGAAAATGAAATACACAGGAGTCCATGTCATATTAAGCACAAATTTAATTTGTTAATTTTATGTTCTTTTTAACCATTTCACAGTAAAAGTACGTTTTGTGAAATGCACATCAAAAAGCCTAATGCTTTAAGGGTTGTTCAGCCACAAAGTGACTGCAGACTTAAGAATCCACACATTGTGTCTGGTGTCGGCAGTCATGTGAACACAAATATAAGGAGAGGAAACCTTCAAGATAATGTATATAGATAATTGTATAATACAAATAATGCTAATAATTGCACCCAACTAATGACGTAATCAACAGGGTGGGAATATAAGGGTGCGTCATGTCTCATGAAAAAACACATTACCAGGTATGTAATACCCATGTTTTCCCATCATACATGACAACAGCACAAGAGAGTTACATAGATTTGTATTCTCTTTAGCGAGGGATCACTGCTTGTAACACTCTTCTCCCAAATGTGAGGTCAGAGGTAGCAGATAGGTCTAGCCTATAATGTTTAAAAAATGTAGATGGAGAGGACCAAATGGCCGCCTTCCAGATTTGGTCGATGGTAGCATTTGCGCTCTCTGCCCATGACGTCGCCATGGCCCTTGTGGAGTGGGCTTTCAGACCCTGTGGAACAACCCTGCCTGCACTACTATACACTAGAATAATGGCCTCTCACCCATCTAGCGATAGTTTGTTTTGAGGTTTTAAGGCCCTTCCTTGACCCCTGGAATGAAACAAATAAAGCCCTCTGTTTCCTACAGGATTTTGTCATCTCTAAATATTGTAGGATACATCTCCTGACTTCTAGGCAATAGAGTCTCCTATTTCTTGTTGCTAGCATTGGGACAAAAAGGAGGTAGGGTTATATCCTGAGCCCTATGGAATCTCGATACCAATTTGGGGAGATATTCCGGATCTAATTTTAATACAACCCTATCGTCCATAATTTGTGTGTAAGGGGGGGGTCAGCTGACAACGCGTGTAAATCCCCAACTCCACAGGCCGATGTAAGTGTCACTAAAAAAGCTGTTTTTAATGTTAGTACTTTATCTGATGTTGTATTTAACGGCTCAAAGAGGCTTTCTGTCAAAGCTGTCAATACTAAATTTAAATCCCATGGTGGAGGAGTAGGGGATGGAACAGAGTCAGCTCTACTACTGGCTCGGATAAACCTCACCACCCACCTATTGCTGGACAGGTCACAGTTGAATAAGGCTGCTAAAGCTGAAATGTGTACTTTGATGGTTCTAACAGCTAATCCTAGATCTAAGCCCTTTTGCAAGAACTCCAGTATTGCCATTATCGGGACCTCCCCTTCCCGTATTGGCGCCGGGCTGGACAAGAATTTCTTCCATATTCACCCGTAGATCTTGGTCGTTACTGGTTTTCTGCTACTAAGCAAGGTGGATATTAAACCAGCTGAGAACCCTTCTTTCTCTAACAACAACCGTTCAAATGCCAGGCTGTCAAATATAGCCCGGAATTCTGCGGGTGGTTGAAGGGACCCTGTGTTAGAAGGTCCTGGTCTTCCGGCAGTACCCACGGGTCCGTCACTGACATCACTCTCAGCCAGTAAAACCATGGTCTTTTTGGCCAGAAGGGAGCTATTACAATTACCCTGACCTTGTCCTCCCTGATCTTCTTCAGAACTGCTGGGATTAGACATATCAGTGGGAAGGCATACAAAGAGTCCTGACATCCATTCTATGCTGAAGGCGTCTACTGCCAACGGCCTGTCTGCTGGGTTCAGAAAGCAGAACTTCTGAACTTTCTTGTTTCCTTTTGAGGCAAAGAGTTCTACACTGGGTCTTCCCCACATGTGTATTATCCAATGAAAAATTGACTTTTTTAGGGACCATTCCTCTTGCCTTAAGTGGTTCCTGCCTAAAAAGTCTGCCTTTATATTGTCCACACCTCGAATATGCAGGGCCGATAAAAAGAGGAAATGCCTTTCGGAGGAAAGGGTGCCCCCCTGGTGGTTTACATATGTCACCGCTGTTCGGTTGTCCGATAGGACTCTCACATGATGCCCTGTTAAGTGTGGAAGTAACTTTCTCTGCGATTTCTCGATTGCTAGGAGTTCCCACTCGTTTGAGGATAGATTTTTTTCCTCTTGAGCCTAGGGGTCTTGGACCCATAGTGTGTCTGAGTGAACTTCCCACCTCCATGGACTGGCATCCGTTGTGATTACTTTGGAGGCTGTGTATGTCCAGGGAACTCCTCTCGGAGATGACTATCTGTAACCACCATCTGAGTGATTGGAGTACAGAGAGTGGGAGAAGGAGCTTCTGCTCTAGCTGCCCCTGAAGTTCAAGGTCATTCTTCAGCACACACCATTGCAGTTCTCTTGCATGGAACTGAGCCCATTTTACTGCCGGCATGCAGGAGTTTAGAGACCCTAACACCGACATGGCTCTTCTTAATGTCATCTCTGGTTTTTTTAATGTTGTTATAATCATTTTTTTTATTTTTTTCCTCCTTTTCCCCTGGGAGGCGACACTCCTGTGCCACCGAGTATACCGTTATCCCCAGGAAATTATGGACCGTTTCTGGCTCCAGTTTGGATTTGTTGAGGTTCAGTTGCCATCCTAGTGTCTGTAGAGTGTCCGTCACTATTCTGACCTGCTCCTGACAGTGAGAAAAGTTTTTCCCCACTATCAGGAAGTTGTCTAAGTAAGGTATTATCAGAGTATCTTTCTCTCTGAGATGTGCTGTAACCTCTGCAATCAGTTTTGTAAATACACGTGGGGCTGTTGCCATCCCAAATGGCAGAGCCCTGTGCTGAAGGTGACGTAGCTGGGACCCCATCTGAACTGCCATTCTGAGGAACTTACGATCTTGTTGTCTGATTGGGACGTGATAATAAGCGTCCTTTAGGTCTAGGACTGACATGTAACACTGAGCATATAGAAGTTTCACCACTGATTTTATTGTTTCCATTTTGAATGATGGAATTATTAGATATTTG
The DNA here is from genome assembly GCF_032444005.1 of Ranitomeya imitator. Lineage (NCBI taxonomy): Eukaryota > Metazoa > Chordata > Amphibia > Anura > Dendrobatidae > Ranitomeya > Ranitomeya imitator. The sequence continues at coordinate 59,860,293 of NC_091285.1, forward strand.
TTGAGGCCTTTTAAATTTATTATTGTCCTCCAAGAATTGTCCGTTTTATTAATGAGAAAAAGGGAATACAAACCTTCCATCCTTTCCTCTATTGGGACTTCTTCCAAGACGTGTTTGTCTAGGAGTGATATTACTTCCCCTTCCAGACTGTCTTGTTTCTCTTGGGAGGACTGTACTGGAGTCTGCCTGCATTTTCTTGGAGGCCAGTGGTGGAATTTTAGTTTTAGGCAGGATCCTAAAGGGAACATTTTTCTGTGACGACGGTCCACCAAAACCCGACGCAACCAGTACACGACGGACACAACGTGTGGCCATACGTCGCGATCCGTCGGCAATACAAGTCTATGGGAAAAAAGTATCCTGCGGGCAAATTTGCAGGATGCATTTTTTTTCCCAAAATGGCGCATTGTGACGGATTCAAAAAATGGAAATGTGAAAGAAGCCTTAGAAGGAAGAGATTGATTAGGAAATCCTTTCATCCTCTCCGCTGCCTTGGTTAGAAGATCATCCAACGTCTTTCCAAAAAGAAACTTACCCTGGCATGGGATCGTACAAAGCTTCGCTTTTGTCTGTGCATCCCCTTTTCAGCTCTTTAACCAGAGTGCTCACCGGGCTGTGTTTGACTTTTATAGTCGAGATCACTGGAAAGGTTCTACGTTTTTTCTGGGCCAACCCAGCAAACATTATGTCCTGTTCGGATTTGGAGCCTTTTGTATCACGGCATCCCATCGTATTCCTGACAAATTTAATTAAATTAGCTATGCTACCATCTGGGAGTCAGAGACCACCTTCATTCTCAAATGAACTTGTTTGGGACCTTGGAGTGTCCGAGGATTTTTCCTGCACGTCATCTGAATCCGAGTCTACTGGTGAAAGGGATCTGCTCGGAAGCCGCGTAGTTGAACCACTGGTGTGTCCCAAACCCTGCATTTCTTCCCGAATTATGGCTCTTACATCCGCTGGTGTCATTACCCTTTCATCCTGTAAGGTTAGACTCATCCAGTCGGGGCATAATCTTTTAATATATGAATCCTTGAGGAGCTGTATGCATAGGACACAATCTTCATGTTTGAACTTGTGTGTCCGTTTCTTAGTCTAAAAGGAGAGGGGAACATAGGAGGAATAGATCAGCATATGGGTAGAGGATCTTTAACACTCACCCAGTGAAGCTGAAAAGGAACCGGTTCTGGAGTCTTAGGTAGATCATCTTTTACACTCCTCTACCTGGCTGTGGATCGCTTTTCTGTAGGGCAACCACTGCTTGTTGTGCTGCTCCTTGCGCTTCCCTCCTTGCTGGGAGGACGCTGCTCTGCCGCAGGTAGGTGCGCTTCGTCGGCCAGTAAAGCCATACTGACACACACCAGCTCCGACGGCCCCACCGTTTTTAAAAACTGGCACCACATCTCCTGCCTCCCCGGACCCAACCTGGAAGCACTCGACTACATCCAGGTTAGATGCGCCGCTCTCCTCACTGCACGGCCACTACTGTAATGAAAAGACGTCCTATTCTGTACGTTTCCTGTTCCTATGGGCGGATCCCCCACTCTCATGTGGGTGCTGTCGTGGCAAAAAATCCTAAGGTGCTTAGCGCCACATTTGCTTGGAGTTTATATTCCCTTTGACTTCATCTGGCCAAACAATCGTACTTCACCACCCTCATCACCTCACTATCCAACAACCCAAAACGACTTTTTGAAACCTTAAACTCCCTCCTGAAACCTAAAGTTCAGGCCCCCATCACCAACTTCAACGGTGAGGATCTGGCCACTTATTTCCTAGAAAAAAAAAATCAACCACATCCATTAGGATATCTCAGCCCAGTCTGCTCAGTGCCTGGATCCCCTTCCCTACTGCACCTCAAGCTTACTAGACATCTTTGAGCCTGTTTCAGAAGAAGAAGTTTCCACGCTCCTCGCCTCTGCTCGGCCTACAACCTGCAACAGAGACCCCATTCCTTCACATCTCCTGCAGTCTCTCTCACCAGTGGTCACCACTCACCTGACTAAAATATTTAACCTCTCTCTTTCTTCAGGTATCTTTCCCTCATTTAAACATGCCATCATAACCCAAAGCCATCCCTGGACCAGAACTGCACTGCTAACTACAGACCTGTCTCTAACCTTTCCTTCATTTCTAAACTCCTGGAACGCTTGGTCCTCTCCCGTCTAATCCGCTATCTCTCGGATAACTCTCTTCTTGACCCCTTACAATCTGGTTTCCGCTTTTTACACTCCACTGCAACTGCCCTCACTAAAGTCTCTAATGATTTAATAACAGCTAAATCCAAAGGTCATTGCTCCCTGCTGATTCTCCTGGATTTCTCTGCCATATTTGACACTGTGGTTCACCAGGTTCTCCTCACTATGCTCCGCTCTATAGGCCTCAAGGACACAGCCCTCTCCTGGCTCTCCTTCCTCTCTGACCGCTCCTTCACTGTATCTTTTGCCGGCTCCTCTTCCTCTCCTCGTCCCCTTACTATCGGGGTTCCACAAGGCTCAGTCCTAGGCCCCCTCCTCTTCTCTCTATACACTGATCCTATTGGACAAAAAAAATCAACAGATTTGGGTTCCAGTATCATCTCTATGCTGATGACACCCAATAATACACTTCTTCCCATGACATCACCCCTACCCTAATTCAAAATACCAAGGATTGTCTGTCTGCTGTCTCTAACATCATGTCCTCCATCTATCTGAAACTAAATCTCTCCAAAACTGAACTCCTTGTGTTTCTCCCCTCTGCTAACCTCACTCTACCTAACATCGAAATAACCCTGGAGGGTTCAACCATAACTCCCAAACAGCATGCCGCTGTCTTGGGGTCATCTTCGACACCGAACTTTCCTTTACTCCCTATATCTGATCACTCACTCGCTCTTGTCACCTGCATCTTAAAACATCTCCAGAATCCAACCTTTTCTCACCTTTGAAACTGCTAAGACTTACTGTCGCTCTAATTCATTCTCATCTGGAATACTGCAACTCTCTTCTGATCGGTCTCCCTCTTACCAAACTTTCTCCTCTCCAATCCATCTTGAAAGCGGTAGCTAGGGTCATATATCTGCCCAGCCGCTTCACCAATGCCTCCATCTTGTGCCAGTCATTACACTGGCTACCCATTCACTACAGGGTCCAGTATAAACTCATCTCTCTCACCCAAAAAGCTCTCCACAGTTCTGCACCGCCTTATATCTTCAATCTCATCTCTGTCTATCGCCTTACAAGTGCCCTCCGTTCTACAAATTACCTTAGATTAACATCCCCCGTAATCCAAACCTCGCACCTGCGTCTCCAAGACTTCTCTCGTGCTGCGCCAGCTCTCTGGAATGCACTTCCCCAGATGACCAGACTGATACCTAGCCCTGACCTATTCAAGCGCGCTTTAAAAACCCATCTCTTCAAATAAGCCTACCACATCAACTACTCAGTAAACTAACTTTACCCTGTTCCCTCCTTCCAAATATTATTCTGAATCTGCACCCTACTATTCATCTGCCTCCACACCCTCCATGCACATGATAACTGCACTTGATACTTGACTATTGCACTTAAACACACGTGCTGATGACCGGATCATGCAGCTTTATATGAAAATCCCTATTTATTATAATTGCCAGATGTGAAATAACAAGCACTTTTCACCTATTGTGTCCCCCCATTTCCTTGTAGATTGTAAGCTTGCGAGCAGGGACCTCACTCCTAATGTCACTGTTTAAATTGCCTTAACTTTTATTAAATTTATTGTCTGTACATGTCCCCGCTTAATTGTAAAAGTGCTGTGGAATATATTGGCACTATATAAAAATGATTATTATTTTCATAAGAGGGTAAATAAAAGAACTCCAATACAGAACCCTTTCCTTTGGAATATCTATAGCCCCCCGCATATTCACAAAATTAATAGCGGAAATGATGAAGCATCTAAGGGAGCGGGACATTCTTATAATTCCCTATTTGGGATGATTTTCTAATAATGAGCAACTCGGCCCAACACTGCAGAGAGCAGAGGGACAGAGTAATGAGAACTCTAGTAAACACGGGCTGGCTTCTAAATCTGAAGTCAAGGGCATGGAATTTGGAGGGGCACTGCTGAGAGAAAGGGGGTTTTCAGAGAACTTATTTTCTACAATTAAAAAGTAGGAATCCAGTTACTACAAGGGATTACGGTAAAATCTGGAAAAAAAAATCCTATCCACCTACAGGGTAAGAGCTCAGGATCAGTTCCCAATTACTGAAAAACTTGAATTCCGACAAAAGGGACTAGAGTGGGGCAGCGTCGGACTGGAGCACCTTGGGCCCACCAGAGAAAATCATTCTTGGGGCCCACTATGTAGCTACATAGAAATAGATACAAGACCACCAATTGTGCGGTAAAAAGCGCTAATATCAGGGTATAATATAAGGTAGTTCACGTCTTAATAATGTAGCAAGGGTTGGGGTAGCCCCCTCACAGAATATAATGTAGCCCCCTCATAAAATATAATGCAGTCCCCTCTCATAGAATATAATGCAGCACCCCACAAAATATAATGCAACCCTCTCAGGTATGACGCAGTCCCCACCATAGAATATAATGTAGCACCCCATAGGGTATAATGCAGCCCCCCCCCATATAGTATAATGCAACCCACCACAGAATATAATGTAGTCCCCTGAGAGAATGCAGTTCCACCACAGAATATAATGCAGCCCCCCCATAGAGTATACTGTAACCCCTCATATAGTAGGATGTAGCCCCCATAATATAATGTAGTACCTTGAGTATAATGCAGTCCCCCCACAGAATATAATGTAGCCCCCCAGGGCCATATTTAGAGTTTCTGCTGCCCTAGGCACTTTTAGCGCTGCCTCCCCTTTTGGTGAGTATGACACTATCGGCAGTGACTTTGGCAAGAATCGCTGATGTGAAAGTCGCCTTTTGCAGCAGATCGGGCAGTTTTTCTGCATCTGCCGCGTAACGGATCACTTACGGCAACACTGCGTTTGGTGTCATTCATTCCCTATGGGATTTGCGGCACTTGCCGTGATCTGGCAAATGTGGTACCATACCTCCCAACTTTTGAAGAAGGGAAGGAGGTATAAAGTTTGCGGCGCGTGTAGTGTGCCGCGGCAAATTTTAGGCCACGCCTCTGACCAGACCCATTTCACAACTAGTCACACCCATATCCACGTCCCAACCACAGCCATTTAGCACTGCTGATCACACTGTTTTATATACAATAATTATAAGCAAGCAAAAATATGGCCACACAGTGCTCCATACTGTATAATGGCCACACATGATGCTCAATACTGTATAACGGCCACCACACATGATGCTGCATACTGTATAATGGCCACACACAGTTCTTCATACTGTATAATGGCCACACATGATGCTGCATACTGTATAATGGCCACACATGATGCTGCATACTGTATAATGGCCACACACAGTTCTTCATACTGTATAATGGCCACACATGATGCTCCATAGTGTATAATGGCCACACATGATGCTCCATAGTGTATAATGGCCACACATGATGCTCCATACTGTATAATGGCCAGACAGTGCTCCATACTGTATAATGACCACCCACACATAGTGCTCCATAGTGTATAACGGCCACACAGTTCTCCATACTGTATAATGATCCCACATAATGCTCAATACTGTATAATGACCACAAATGATGCTCCATACTGTATAACGGCCACATGATGCTCCATACTGTATAATGTCCATTGGCCACACATGATGCTCCATACTGTATAATGGCCACACATGATGCTCAATACTGTATAATGACCCCCCTCCTGTATGCATGGCTCATCTCCCTCCTATCCCATATACATAGCTTATATTACCCCCTCCTGTATGCATGACTCATATCTCCCCATGTATGCATGGCTCCTATTCCCCCCCATGCATGGCTCATATCCCCCCCTGTATGAATGGCTCATATTCCGCCCCTGTATGCATGGCTTATATTCCCCCTGTATGCATGGCTCATAGTCCGCCCCTGTATGCATGGCTTATATTCCCCCCTGTATGCATGGCTCATAGTCCGCCCCTGTATGCATGGCTTATATTCCCCCCTGTATGCATGGCTCATAGTCTGCCCCTGTATGCATGACTTATATTCCCCCCTGGTATGCATGGCTCATATTCCCCCCTGTATGCATGGCTCATATTCCCCCCTGTATGCATGGCTCATAGTCCGCCCCTGTATGCATGGCTTATATTCCCCCCTGTATGCATGGCTCATAGTCCGCCCCTGTATGCATGGCTCATATTCCCCCCTGTATGCATGGCTCATAGTCCGCCCCTGTATGCATGGCTCATAGTCCGCCCCTGTATGCATGGCTCATATTCCCCCCTGTATGCATGGCTCAGTCCGCCGCTGTATGCATGGCTCATATTCCCCCCTGTATGCATGGCTTATATTCCCCCCTGTATGCATGGCTCATAGTCCGTCCCTGTATGCATGGCTTATATTCCCCCCTGTATGCATGGCTCATAGTCCGCCCCTGTATGCATGGCTCATATTCCCCCCTGTATGCATGGCTCATATTCCCCCCTGTATGCATGGCTTATATTCCCCCCTATATGCATAGCTCATATTCCCCCTGCATGCATGGCTTATATTCCCCCCTGTATGCATGGCTTATATTCCCCCCCTGCATGGCGGCTTATATTCCCCCCCTGCATGCATGGCTCATAATCCCCCCTGTATGCAGGCTTATCTCTCCGCACCCGCTCCTGCTCGGCGCGCCGGCTTATGTCCTCCTTCATCCCCCCGTCCCTCATACTCACCTGTCCCACTGCACGGCCGTGCCGACATCCCTCGCGCTCTGTCCCGACTCCAGACGGCGGCGCCGGCGCAGCACGTTCTTCCTGCTTGAGCGGTCATGTGACACCGTTCATTAAGATCATGAAATGTGCAAACTCCGTCACCGCTCTGCTTTCCGGCCGCTGTGCTCACAGCCAGAGCAGAGAAGCACAGCGCCGGGGACAGACAGCCGAAGGTAAGTATGAAGCGTTTGTTTTTTTTACTTTTAGGATGGTATCCAGGGTAAACATCGGGTTACTAAGCGCGGCCCTGCGCTTAGTAACCCGATGTTTACCCTGGTTACCAGCGAAGACATCGCTGAATCGGTGTCACACACGCCGATTCAGCGATGTCAGTGGGAGAGCCAGCGACCAAAGAAAGTGCTGGCCCTCTAGCCCCGACCAACGACATCACAGCAGGATTCTGATTGCTGCTGCGTGTCAAACTAAACGATATCGCTAGCGAGGACGCTGCAACGTCACGGATCGCTAGCGATATCATTTAGTGTGAAGGTACCTTTAGAACGTGGGTGGCATTACCAGACAGGCTTTGGGTGCAGGTGGAGGACCTAGAGGAGGTTGACGAGGCAGAAGCAGTGGAGGAACTTCTAGATAAAGAGGATTAACGAGCAACTCATGGGGACGGCAAATGTTGAACAGCAGCCCCTTCTCCTGATGTCACCATAGTTACACAGTGCCCAGTCACCGACATGTAACGCCCCTGTTCATGTCTACTCGTCCAAGTGTCTGTGGTGAAATGCACCCTGCCACACACAGAATTTCTCAATGAAGCAGTAATGTTGTGTGCGACATGCTGGTATAGCGCAGGCACAGCTTTCTTTGAGAAGTAGTTGCGACTGGGCATCTGGTACTGGGGCACTGCGACGGACATAAGGTCTCGAAAATCCTCTGTGTCCACCAGGCGGAAAGGCAGCATTTCTGTAGCCAACAGCTTGCAGATGGAGAAATTCAACCTCTTAGCTTTGTCATGGATAGGAGGAAATGGTCTTTTACTTGTCCACATCTGTGGGACTGAGGGCTGGCTGCCATGCTTAGACGGCGTTGAGTAGGGTGTCCCCGGCAAACTGCTGGTCTGTGAGGAAGGTGCAGGCAGGGATGTTATGTTGCATTGATCAAAATGTGGTCTCGATGTCGGAGAGCGTTCAACACCAGCAGGTGTTTCCACGTGCAAATGTCCTGACAACCTGCCAATCACACTGGCTGTTGCGGGTAAAGAGGTGGAAGGTCTGCATCCAAAACCATGTGTGACTGCTGTCCCCACAGTCACAGAGGATGAAGAGGACGTGGATGCACTTGTTGGGGCAGACAGTGGTTGACCCAGCCCACTAGGCCTCATTGTAGCACAGTGAGCTTCCCACTGCAACTTATGCCTCATATCAATGTGACGGTTCATGCATGAAGTACTCAAGATAGTCATTTTTTGGCTTCTACTGAGATTTTGGTGACAAATCTTACAGACAACAAGAGTTGGGTCATCCTTTGCGATGTCAAAAAATGCCCAGGCTATGCAAGGCTTAGAGCCCGTGCAACCTGAAGAGCCACCACGACTTCTGCTAGGAGGCACAGTTGGGGTTGAGGATGCAGCTGTTGACGTGCTTCCAGTACTCCGTCTCTGTCCAGGAAGGCGCAACCTAACCTTGTCGTAAGACTCGTCACTAGCATCCTCCTCCATCTTCTCTTCTGACCTCATGGACTGGCGGACTGTGGGTTGACAGTAAGTGGGGTCTCCAACCTCGTCATAATCATCCTGTGTGATCTCACACCCATCGTCCTCAAAGCCAACCTCTTCCTGCCCTGACCGAAAAGTCAAGTTTTCGCTCCAATCAGGTATCTCAGTCTCATCATCTTCCTCATTGTCTCCACCAACAGGAGTTACAGTTTGGGAACGAGGGTCTACATTATGCTCAGAACCTTCTTCATCTGGGCCTGGATCCGACTCACAAAGATTCTGGGCATCAGTGCAGATAATTTCCTCGTCTGGATTCACAGAAGCTCTGGAGCAGACTTCTGATACCCAGGCTATAGTATGAGTAAACAGCTCTACAGACTTAACCATCTGTGTTACCCCATACTCAGATGGGCAGCTGGAGACTTGGGAGCTGTGGGGAAGCAAGTGCGATTGGGGTGACAACTCTGAGGACTTGAGTAGTTGTGATGTTGAAGTTGACATGGAGGAGAGCCCCCTCTTGAACGAGCACTTGATATCCGTTCAAGCAATTGCTGTTTTTGTGCCTCATCTGGAATTTTTGGCGATGCTCATAGCGATGGTAGTAAGAAAGGGATCATATCAGATTGTTCACAAAAAGAAGTAGACATCTTACTTTGGCTGGAAGATGGTCTTTCTTCTGCAGATGTTACTGTTGCTTTACCACCTACCCCACGGACAACGTTTTTTCCCTTTCCAACACGGATACACAGGCGGTGTAGTTAGCTTCACAGGCGGGCTACTCCGCTGATGTGCAGACACTGCTCATAGGCCCAAAACAATTTAATGGGTTAGATGCAGTAAAAATTTAGATACACAGGCCGTGTAGCTAGCTTCACAGGCGGGTTACTCAGATGACTATCAGACAATGCTACTACCCCAAAAGGATTGGCTGAGCTAGATTACACCAAATGCTGTGACAAACACTTGCACAGCACTGGCACAGACCTGCCTGGCAAAAAGTGCTAGGAACTTCTGTAACCTACACTGAAAAGGGCTGATATTACAACTAGTCCTGACTCCCTAAACCTATCTCTCTGAAAATTCGCTCCCAAAAAGACTTAGTCTGTATAGCGCCCACAGCAGCAGCGGTGCCGTCTGACACTAAGCTGCAGCAGTGAGGAAATGGTGGTGATGAGGAAAATGGCTGGTTCTTATAGGGCAAGGACATGTGCATGTGACATACACAGCCATGACACATGCCCTTGCTTGTGTGCATCACATGCACAATGCTGTGTGTGTGTGCACTGCTGATAGGCTGAGAGACTGCACTGCCCCACTGTAAATGCGGGAAAGAAAAAAAAAATGGAGATCGGCATTATTTCAGCACAGATCTATCCCCCGCCCACTATACACTGAAACAGTCTATTAACAACGATAAACAGTTTTAATGTGCAAATCAAGTTAGGCTTTTGGTGAACGAACAGCAATTAAACAGAAACTCGAACAGCCGAATTTTAAGCAAATTGTTCGAGTTCGATGAACGACTCTAAAACCGCCCAAAACAGCTTGAATTTGAAATTGGTGAACAGTTCGACTCGAACACCGCTCATCTCTAGTCGTTATCAGTAAGTAACTATGCTTTTTGTGCTGACATGATCCCTTTAAACACTTAAGGTAACTTCACACTAAGCGACGCTGCAGCGATACCGACGATGTCGATCGCTGCAGCGTCGCTGTTTGGTCGCTGGAGAGCTGTCACACAGACAGCTCTCCAGCGACCAACGATCCCGAGGTCCCTGGTAACCAGGGTAAACATCAGGTTACTAAGCGCAGGGCCGCGCTTAGTAACCCGATGTTTTACCCTGGTTACCATCGTAAAAGTAAAAAAAAAAACACTACATACTTACCTTCCGCTGTCTGTCCCCGGCGCTCTGCTTTCCTGCACTGACTGAGCACAGCGGCCGGAAAGCAGAGCGGTCACGTCACCGCTGTGCTTTCCGGCTGGCCGACGCTGACACAGGATGCAGGAGGAGTGCAGAGAAGCAGAGCGCCGGGGACAGACAGCTGAAGGTAAGTATGTAGTGTTTGTTTTTTTTACTTTTACGATGGTAACCAGGGTAAACATCGGGTTACTAAGTGCGGCCCTGCGCTTAGTAACCCGATGTTTACCCTGGTTACCAGTGAAGACATCGCTGAATCGGCGTCACACACGCCGATTCAGCGATGTCTGCAGGGAGTCCAGCGACGAAATAAAGTTCTGGACTTTCTGCAGTGACCAACGATGTCACAGCAGGATCCTGATCGCTGCTGCGTGTCAAACACAACGATATCGCTAGCCAGGACGCTGCAACGTCACGGATCGCTAGCGATATCGTTGTGAAGTTGTTTAGTGTGAAGGTACCTTAAAGCACCTCAAGTATAATCTTACTACGAATACTTGAGGAAATGGGAGCAATATCTACATATACTATATGTATGCAGATCATTTTAAAAACCAACCTTCTATTTAAGAAAACAGGACAAGGCCTTGAAGGTAAATGATTGACAGCAATGTTTGACAACACATGTAGGCCTCACTATATAAAAATAGAAAATGCATGCCAAACCTGTTTGTCAGGTTTATGTTAAAGATGAAACATATGAAGATAAAATGTCACAGGAAAGAAAATTATTTCATTTTAATGTATACAATACATGGGACATTGACTAATGGTATACTGCAGTGACAGAAAGAAAGCCTAAAAATGCGATGCACCACATTTATCACAGCGTCTCATGAAGAATTATACATTTGGTGCATCATTAAACATTTGTTTAGCCTTACACCACATCTTGGTTGGCTTACGTAGGGATGTGAACGGTCTTACCCTGTTGCTGCCTCTGAAGACAACAATTGCACTGTGAATAGTGTCATGCAGTTTTACATGTAGTAGTGATGTGCGACTTATATAATGTGTTATGGGAATGTACAGCATATAAGTAATCTAAGTGTTAATGTATAATGTGACTTGTGTATAGTGCAAGGTAAGCATAGGACAAGCTTTAGGATAACACAAGTGCGGTTTAAATAGTAAGTGGTTTAGCAACTAAGTAGGACATAGGATAAGAATAGTCGGTTTAGTCTATTGGATAGGAAATAGTTAATGATAAAACTAACCCAGTGGGTGGGAACTAGTGTTAATAAAAGGGGGCACTTCCTGCTAGTGAGTTATTAGACAAATGCAGTGTCAAGGTCAAGTTTAGGTGCAGTGGGCTTCTAGGGACAGCATGGGCCAATCGTTCGAGGCAATGGAAGGCCGTACTGATATCCCTGGTGGACGTTCTGGTAACATCTGGAACCTAGGGCTCAAGCCAGGTACCAATGAGCGGGCCTAATCTTCTGACATCTTGAGGTTGGTGGATGTTGAATTATGTAAGGTGTCGGTGGCTGGTCCCAGGTGCACTGCTGAAGTGGACAGGAAATCCATGACGCTGATGGAGTCAGCGGGTCTAGGGGTAGTCTAAGAACGAGTGGCATAGCTGAAGAGGAAGAACCATGGAATGAAGAAATGGGCATTGTTGTGCCCTATCCCATGTGACACCACCTGATGAACTTAAACTGACTAATAATCATTTCCCTGTTGAAAGAACATGGTGTCTCCTGCATTAAGTGCTGTGGCTCCTGAGGACAGAAACCTGGAGGCAGCGGAGGCCTGCAGCCTAGAAGTGAGTGTGATGCACCCCACACCTGACTACAGACAAATGGTGGCCCAGTGTGTTAAGTGCCAGAGTGTAACTGGACAGCAGCTAGGTCAGTACTTTACACTTTTTGGACTTTTTTTTCCCCAACACCAATGGAATGCATCATAAACCCCTGTCATTTCCACTAATGCAAGCCAAGGTGGAAAGGTAAATACAAAAAAAATGCTCAAACCACTCTCAATTGTGCGACAATTTTGGCATATAATTTGCATTAGTAATACTGCTCCATTTTGTACAAGACAGTATGGTCTAAAGCAGGGGTCCCCAACTCCAGTCCTCAAGGCCCACCAACGTGTCAGGTTTTCAGGATTTCCTTAGTCTTGCCCAGGTAATAATTGCATCACCTGTGCAATGCAAAGGAAATCCTGAAAACATGACCTGTTGGTGGGCCTTGAGGACTGGAGTTGGGGACCCCTGGTCTAAAGATTCAAGCCTTATGACAAAAGGCACCCTATGAAGATTTCTTTTCCAGACTTCTACACCATGAGAAGACCAAAAAAATCATATGATCTTGAGTGACTAGCTTGTAACAACTGTTCAAAATTCATGAGAACAAAACTTGCGGTAGATTGCTATAGTGAACTCTGATGATCCGAGAGACTCAGCAAAACCAACGATACGCTTGTATTACAGCAGTCCAAGTGGCAAAAGCCTCCCATACACAGATAAAAGTTGTCCAAACCCGCCGCTTATGGAAGACATCTGACATGTGTGTATCAGGCCCTCCCTTATCATCCCAGACAAAAGGATGAGGTATGTTTTTTCACCCAAACAATTCGTTTACCAGTCAGGTAAGCCTCTGCCAGAGTCTGAAAGAGGTTTACTCCATTCCCACGATGGAGAACACACGAGCATTAGGCCACGTTCACATGTTCAGTATTTGGTCAGTAAGTATAAGCTAAAACCAGAAGTGAAATGTTCAGAGGAAAAGAATAATAGAAACACGTCACCACTTCTGCATTTCTCACCCACTTCTGGCTTTGGCTTACAGAGATTGATGTAAAATACTGACCAAATACTGAACGTGTGAACGGAGCCTTAGGCAGAGTATTCATGTGTTTGGGGAGTCTGTAGAGATCGGCATCCGCCAAACGAACATTCATCCTCAGATATCCGATGCCATATTTACTCAGAGTTTTAAAAAGTTTGCAATACTCGTCTTATCCTTTTTTATAGGAAATTCACTGTAATGTTCATATGAGGAATTTTTTTTCCCTGGAAGAAGTTTTGGAAATGGTAGAATAAAATTTTGCATGCCACTTTGATGCAGATCGTAAAAGGAAACCTCTCCAAGCTCAGCACTGTCAAATCAAAAGGCTACAAAACCATTTTCTGAAAGAAAAAACTCCTGAGAAAAAGATACGTTTCCTGAAGGTAGAGACCCCTCCATTATTCATTAGGCGTGTATAATTCTAAGTATGTAAATGATCATAGGTAAGGTAGATGGGTAACAGACATGTATATTTGTCGAAGTTATATATCACTCATTAGCCTAAATATATGTACTGTAATTTTAACGAAGATTAATGCAAAGTAGACTCTAATAATAATAATACTCTCCTTAGCCAATAATAAACCCCACATACAAACGCCATGGCTAAATAATAAAACAACACGCACTATAATCTAGTTAATATAAAATTAGACATGATTTTGAAGATATATTATCTGTAGTCACAGTGTATGCAGAGATGGGGGGTTATACACCTATCTGAGGAGAGTATTCGTATATTCTACTGTGCATTAATCTTCATTAGGCCGGGATCACACATGCGAGAAACACGTCCGTGTCTCGCATGTGAAATACAAGCTCTGGCGCCGGCACTTCGGAGCAGAGCGTGCAACTCCATGTGTTGCTATGTGGCCGCACGCTCCGCTCCGGAGTGCCGGCGCCACAGCTTGGATTTCACATGCGAGACACGGACGTGTTTCTCGCATGGGTGATCCCGGCCTTACTATTATAGTACATCTTTTTTTTCTCTTCTGTGAATTTGACATGATGCAGGGGACAGCCAGGCCAAGGGATATAAAATCCCAAGATAGGGCACATTATTAAATAAAGGGGGCTAGAATGAGGAACATAGATTATTAGTTTAAGTGGAACGCGGGGGACATTATTAGTGATGAGCGAATATACTCGTTACTCGAGATTTCCCGAGCATGCTTGGGTGTCCTCCGAGTATTTTTTAGTGCTCGGAAATTTAGTTTTTATTGCAGCAGCTGAATGATTTACATCTGTCAGCCAGCATAAGTACATGTGGGGGTTGCCTGGTTGCTAGGGAATCCCCACATGTAATCAAGCTGGCTAAGAGATGTAAATCATTCAGCTGCTGCAATAAAAACTAAATTTCCGAGCACTAAAAAATACTCGGAGGACCCCTGAGCATGCTCGGGAAATCTCGAGTAACGAGTATATTCGCTCATCACTAGACATTATTACTGTAGCGGGCAATTATATAATTTACTTTTTAGGAGACCATTTTCAATGGGGTAGAAAAAAGTGAGGTCCTGTTACTGTGCAGGGTGGCAATATTTCACTTTTTTTCTTTAACATAGTGTAGAAGTCGGAAAAAGTGGGGAATGTGCTCTTTAAGAGATCAGCTATAAATGACTTATTCTCAGCAGAAAAGTTCCGGCAGGATGAAGTGATAGCGGTCTGTGCCAGATGAAGAACTTTATCTAGAGAGTTCACTGGTGTGTCACTGTATCACATGTACACTCACACTTTACACTATATACAGAGCTCCTGCGATCACTGAATTACCTGTAGACTTTATACAGAACTTCGGAATGTAGTGTCAATGGTGATCACTGTATTACCTGTACACTATATGCAGTGTTCCTGTATATAATTTCACTGGTGACCACTGTATTATCTGTACATGGACATTGTATAGAGAGCTCCTGTGTATAATGTCATTGGTCATAACTGTACACTAACACTGTACTGTATACTACATACAGAGCCTTCTGTGTATAATGGCACTGGTGATCCCTGTATTACCTGTACATTATACACTGTACAGAGCTCCTGTGTATAATGTAATCGTTGATCACTGTACTACCTGTACACAGACATTAAACAAACATTAAATAAACCACTATTCTTTCATCAACTTCTGGATTGACGTCTTCATACCATCAGCAGCGTGGAATTACTCCACAGATATCCTTCTAACACCACTATAGACAGATCTCCTGTATATAATGCTTCCAGTGATCCCTGTATTATCTGTACATTATATGCTATATACAGATCTCCTGTGTATAATGTCACTTGTGGTAACGACAGTGTTGCTAGTATTTTGGTTTTTATTCATGATCAGTATTGTAGTAATTGGTCACTATGTGGTGGCAATATGTCGTCTGGTCATGGTGTGGCAGTATTTCTCCCTTGTATGTGATATTATTATAACTTGTTTTAACCAAAGAAACCCTTTAATATAAACTTCCATAACTGTGCATCCAAGATATGGTAAGTGCATAGTAGCTGTGCAGGAGCCACCTGTCTTTTACAGTCGATGCTCCACTATAATGGGTAAACGATTTGCAGATATTTGGATATAACTGTTGGTTGGGCCCCAGACACTCCAGTCCATGATAAAAGGAGATACAACATGGACATGCCATATGGATGTCTGAATCAGGCCCAAAGAAGAATGTAATTCTTTATGAATTGGGCAAAGCAGGTAGTGGTTTGTGCCTCGCCACAAATCGTATTCCAGTAAGATTTGAGGCATAACAAGCGCCACAGGTTCTCATCTCTGTAAGGCCATGTTCACATGTTCAGTGTTTTACATCAGTATTTGAAGCCAAAATTAGTGGAACAATCAGAAAAAAAATATAATAGAAACACGTCACCACTTCTGTATTTTTCACCCACTTTTGATTTTGGCTTACAAATACAGATGAAAATACTGACTAAATACTGAACGTGTTAACGTGGTCTAATACTAAGAATTTATAGAGTGATGTAGCGGCGCTAGTGACATAGCATAAAAAAGCAGCAAGTAACTCCCTTACCACATAGGGGGAAACCGGATTTTACGTACCGGTAATAGGATTTTACAGAGTCCACGACAGCACCCACAACGAGAGAGGGGATCCGCCCACCTTCCGGACAGGAACCTACAGGTTAAAAAGGGGCGGTCCCCCTCGCCCTCCAGTTTGTGTTCCAGAGTACAAGGGATACCGCCAATGAATCAGTACATGACAATATTATCTTAGACACTACTAAATACCACCACCTCTATAGAGTGATCCCTAAAGGCACACCTTCCAACAGAGTGCAAGAATAAGTAACTAAATACGGGGGGGAATGTATGGGTGCTGTCGTGGACTCTGTGAAATCCTATTACCGGTACGTAAAAACCGGTTTTCCTATCGCCACGACAGCACCCACAACGAGAGACTTTCAAAGATTATCTATTTGGGAGGGACCACAGCACTAAGTACTGAACGGCCAAACTGTGGAAAGGTGGAAGGTGATGACCAAGTTGCCGCCTTACATATCATTTCAATGGGGACATCTGCCTTCTCCATCCAAGATGATGCCATAGCCCGAGTGGAATGCGCCCTGATGCCTTCTGGTGGTGTTACTCCCCTGGCAGAGTAAGCAAGACATATCGCTTCTCTAATCCATCTAGCGATAGAATTCTTCGTGACACTTGAACCCTTTTTTCGATTCTGGAAAGAAACAAACAAAGCCCTACTCTGTCTCCAGCTTTGTGTCCTATTCAAGTATTCTAATATCGCCCTCTATACATCTAGAGTATGATATTTTTTCTCCTCTTCTGAACCTGGATTTTCATAAAAAGATGGTAAATAAATCTCCTGACTTCTATGAAATTTAGTTGCTACTTTTGTCAAGTATGCAGGATCAGGTTTTAAGACAATATTATCCTGGAGAATTATTAGATAGGGAGGATCTACTGATAACGCATGTATATCACTGACCCTCCTGGCAGATGTTAACGCTAAAAGTAGAGCTGTTTTTAAGGTTAAATTTTTTATCGAAATAGAATCCAACGGCTCGAAAGGAGGTTCAGTCAACGCCTCAAGCACCAAATTTAGATCCCAAGGGGGTAACCTTACAATATGGATTGGGTTAGAATGCTGACATGCCTTAATAAACCTAGCAACCCATCTATTACTAGCTATATCACGGTTATACAGAGCCCCTAAGGCTGAAACATGAACTCTCAGAGTGTTGACTGCTAAACCCAATTCCCAGCCTTTCTGAAGGAATTCTAGAATAGCCGAAATCGGAGCTTTATTTCCTAATGGTTGCTGATAAAATGTAAGGAATTTTTTCCAAATTTTAGTTTAGATTTTTGTAGTGACCTCCTTCCTGCTTTTCAATAAGGTAGCTATTAAAGCATTGGAGAACCCCCTCTCCTTCAGAAGCTCCCTCTCAAGTTCCAAGCCGTTAAGTGAAGAGTCTCCAAATTTGGATGATGAAATGGACCTTGAGAAAGGAGTTCCGGAACCACTGGCAACACCCAGGGATCGGTCACAGACGTTGTCCTGAGGAGAGAGAACCAAGGCCTCCTGGGCCAGAAGGGGGCAATTAAGATCACTCTGGCTCTTTCCTCCCGGATCTTTCTGAGAACTATTGGAATCAGACACATTGGGGGAAAGGCATATGCCAGCTGGAAGTCCCAACGGATACGAAGGGAATCCACTAAGAACGGTCGGTCTGCTATGTGTAATGATGCAAACTTCCTGACCTTCCTGTTCTCCCTCGTAGCAAAGAGACCTATTACCGGCAACCCCCAAAGACTGACTATCCGATCGAATATCTGTTTGTTTAGAGACCATTTCCCCTGACGAAGGGAATGGCGACTGAGATAGTCTGCCTCTATATTGAGTTCCCCTTTTATATGAACTGCCGACAGGGAATGCAAGTGATTCTCGGCCAGGGACAATATCTGTGCTGTAGTGGTCATTCGGGATCGTGACCTTGTCCCCCCCTGATGATTGATGTAGGCCACCACAGTCATATTGTCGGTTTGTATTTGTACATGCGAATTTTTTAGGGATGGTAGTAAGTGAAGAAGAGCCTGATTGACCGCAGCAAGCTCTCTCAAATTTGAGGAATTCTGGGATTCTTGGATCGACCATCGCCCCTGGGTTAGAATGTCTCCCATATTGGCCCCCCAACCGAACGGACTGGCGTCTGTTGTAACTACGTTGTCCGGAGTGATGGTCCAGAGAACTCCCTTTAATAAATGTGCTAGATTGAGCCACCATCTCAGATCGTGAAGAGTGGCGGGTGATAGACTGAACTTTCTGCTTAGAGAACCCCGAAGATCTTTCTCTGCTTGAAGAACTTCGTACTGAAGCATTCGAGTATGAGCCTGAGCCCATCTCACCGCCGGTATACACGCAGTCAATGATCCTAGTAGAGACATTGCGTCTCTTAAACTTAAGTTTGGAACTTTCCTTGCGGCCATGATCTTCCGAATGATCTTCTGCTTCTTCTCTTCTAGTAGAAAGGATGACTGATTTTCTGAGTCTAGAAGAACTCCTAGGAACATTTGACATCTTGTAGGTTCTAGTTTTGACTTTTTCCTGTTGATTATCCATCCGAGTTCCTGTAGGGATGATATTATGGCATTTACCCTAGCCGTACACTGAGCAATTGAATTCCCGACTATTAAAAAATCATCTAGATAAGGCACTACAAGGGTTTCCCTTTCCCTGATATGGGCCATTACTTCTGAAATAACCTTTGTAAAAACTCTAGGTGCCATGGACAGGCCAAAGGGCATTGCCAGAAATTGGAAATGTTTAATCTGATGGTTTACCCATACTGCCATCCTGAGGAATTGTTGGTGATTTCTGTGAACTGGAAGATGGTAGTATGCATCTTTTAGATCCAAGACCGACATGTAGCACCTAGGAAACAAAAGCTTAGTTGTTGATTTAATGGATTCCATCTTAAAAGCGTGGTACTGAAGATATTTATGATAGTCCTAAAGGACCCATCAGGTTTGGAAATCAAAAATAGCGGAGAATAAAAACCCGACTTCTCCTGATGTTTTGGAACCTCTTCAATAACTCGCTTTGTAAGCAATTGTTGAATTTCTAATTCTAAGGCCTGTTGTTGGGCCGGAGAGTCCAGCGATGTTCTTACAAAGTAATCTGGGGGGGATTCTCAAAAATTCTAATTTTAACCCTGACTCAACTACCCCCATTATCCAGGCACTAGAAGTTATTTTTTTCCATTCATCTGAGAAGAACCTCAGTCTCCCCCCTACTAGTAGATCTGTTCTATCTGTAGTTACGTCTACGTCTTGAGAAAGATGAAGGGTTCTTATAGTATCCACCTTTCTTCTTTTGATCCGATGTTTCCCAGTCACGATTATATCCCTGCTGGTCTGACTGAAATCTCCTGAAGGGCATGCGTCTCCGGAAGGCGTTCCTAAAAGTGGGATTAAATGTTTTAGGAAATCCCTTCTTTCTATCTTCTGCCTTTGCAAGGATGTCATCCAGCACCGGGCCGAATAGGTACTCACCCTACACGGAATGGAGCACAACTTGGCTTTAGCCTGAGCATCCCCCTTCCAGGTCTTAAGCCATAGTGCCCGTCAGGCTGCATTTGAAAGACCCGCCGATCTTGCGGCCAATTTCAAGGAATCAATCGAAGCATCAGCTAGATAGGCTGCTCCTTCTCTGACCTGAGACAGGGAATTCAATAATTTATCCCTAGGTACTTTTGCTTTAAGTTGTTCCTCCAGCTGAGTCACCCAGACCATAATTGATCTAGCAGTACAGGTGCCTGTGATTGCGGGTTTAAAGGCTCCAGATGATGACTCCCACAGCTTCTTAAGGAGCATGTCAGCCTTCCTATCTGAGGGATCCTTAAGGAGTCCTACATCCTCTAGTGGTAGCGAGGCTGTTTTTGAAGTAGAGGCCACTGCCGCATCTACTTTCGGAATCTTCATCCACTGAGATAAGGCATCATCCTCAAAGGGGTACCTTCTTTTTGCGGCCGAAGGTAAGAACCCTTTATCCAGCTTGTCCCACTCCCGTTTGACCAGATCTTTAATTGAATCTACCACCGGGAAAGCTCCACGACTTCTCTGGCTCAGCCCCGCGAACATAATCTCCTGGGTTGTTTTCGCTTCTTTACTTTCTGCAACCCCCATAGTCGCACGGACTGCCTTAATTAAATTTTCCATATTGTCAACGGAAAAGCAAGGCCTTCCCTCCTCATCCGAGGAGGATGGTGAAGAACTTTCCGAGCATTCACCCTCTTGTAACGAAGGGCTAGAATCGGACACCATCTCCATACTGATCTTTTCATGCCATCTAGATTTAAGGGACGATTTTATTTCTTCCCTAATTACTTCCCTCAAATCCGATACCCGGAGAGGGGCCTCTTCTTCTAAAGTACGGCATATACACGTCTGACACAACTTCTTTAAATAGCTGTCAGGTAGTGGCTCCGTGCATAATGCACACTGTTTGTGCTTAGATTTAGAAACCTTCTTCCCCTATAACAAAGCATAGTACAGAAAACAATTGTATCAGCCACCGGCTCGGATATAACACTCACCACTGCTGAAAAATATGGAGTACCGGTTTCTGAGGGGGCGAGGTGCGACGTGACGTCGGGTTGCCAGAGTCCTGCTGCCCGCGTACCACATCACCGCTACGAGATCTGCTGCTGCTCCTCTGCTGCTCTCCTAGCTGTCGGTGTTCGGCGTCTCCTGTAGAAGACATGCTGCCGCACACACTCACCAAGCACTGCCTGTCTTTTAAAAGTCCCGCGCTCCTCCTCCCGGTCTCCTCCGGAAGTCGAAAGTGTACTTCCGGGTCATAGGCGCCGACCTGCTCCAACAGCATCGCGCGCGTGTGGACGACCCAGGGCGGCATGCCTTCCCCCAGGAACGCCACTGATCCTTGCCAGACGAGGGGGGAAGCTGAACACAGGACTTCCCCCGACGCTGCTTCTGGGCCCCCGACTCTGCCGTTCCCCCCGGACACCGCACAGAGGCTTGGCAGACCCGGGTAAGACGAAAACCTGCAGGCTCCTGCCATCCGGACAGGAACCCAAACTGGAGGGCGAGGGGGACCGCCCCTTTTTAACCTGTAGGTTCCTGTCCGGAAGGTGGGCGGATCCCCTCTCTCGTTGTGGGTGCTGTCATGGCGATAGGAAAAAAAGAGTAATGTAAGTGTGATTAAAAAAATCAAACTTGCGAGTGTGATTAAAAAATCTTAGCGCAAGTTTGATTTTTTAATCACACTTATAATTACCTGAAAACATGATCCGTTGGGGGCCTTGGACTGGAGTCGAGGAACACCACTCTAAAGGGATTGTTAGCACAGAATGACTGTTCAAACCAAGTACAGCCGCTCGGTGCATCATGGTGTCCCCAAACACATATTCATCTTCCCACCAGCTTGATTTCCATAGATCTCTACCTTTCACTGACCCTATTAAGTTAGAGCTGTCAATCAAAGAAGAGGAGCAGTGGACAGAAGGAAAACAAGCAAGTGGGAAGGTGCATTTAAGTTACTGGCCCCACCGTGAAGCACCGAGCGGTGAGACTTTGGTTTGAACAGTTGTTCTGCGCTGACAGAGTCCCTTTAACGCACACCTGTCCTTTCAGATAAATCCTGTAGTAAAACATTGTCTTGCTGCCCTATTCCCACATCACAAGTTAAAAAACCTTGATTAATTCTTTAATGCAGCGCCGGAGTGGTGCTTCTAACTTAAGGTCCCTGACCATAATTTTACACTTACCTTTCATCGTCTTCACCTTTTATCAGGGCCCCTCCGATCCGGCAGCATGATCTTGTGATTAAAACTTCTGACTCACCCGAAGTCATAGATAACAGTCGCAAGCTTTCAATGGAAGTTTTTGAGAGCCAGAACATGGCCCTCAGACTTGCATTGAAAAATTACCTCCGGCTCGCTTCAATGTTTGCAGATCACAAACTTTTGGAGAACAATAGGAGACAGTGACAAGTAAATATAAAGACTAAGGGTACCATCACACAGTGGCATTTTGATCGCTACGACGGCACGATCCGTGACGCTCCAGCATTGTAACATTATCGCTCCAGCGTCGTAGACTGCTGTCACACTTTGCAATGTACGATGCTGGAGCGATAATTTCATGACGTATGTGCGATGTAGAAGCCATTGGTTACTATGCGCACATCGTATACAATATCGTGCACACCTTTGTTACACCATGCGATCATGCCGCCACAGCGGGACACAAGACGACGAAAGAAAGTTTCAAACGATCTGCTACGACATACGATTCTCAGCGAGGTCCCTGATCGCAGGAGCGTGTCAGACACAGCGAGATCGCTGGAACGTCACAGATATATCGCTGGAACGTCACAAATTGTGCCGTCGTAGCGATCAAAATGCCACTGTGTGACGGTACCCTAAGTGCAGTGCCCTTAGATTAGAAGCACCACTCCAGCACCGCAATAAAAAAAAAGCTTGAATTGTGTGTTAAACTACTTTTGGTGCACCAACAGTCCAAGAGCTGTCCCAATTTCCTTTTCTCTACCTTGCCTTTAACTATTTTTGGGTAGGTGGTTCCTCCTATTCAGCATTCTACCAACAGTATAAATGCTGGAACTTCCTTCCAAATCATGAGGTGCAAAGGTCTGCAACAAACTGCCATTTATCCATGACCTCTTCATCACCAACTCTCCTTCCTTGGCATCACGGAAACCTGGCTCACCCCCTCTGACTCAGCCTCTCCAGCTGCACTTTCCTATGGCGGTTTCCACCTCTCTCACACCCCTCGCTCCAGCAACAAATGTGGTGGAGGAGTTGGCTTGCTCCTGTCCGACACCTGCTCCTTTACTCCAATCCCCGCTATCACCCTCTCCTACCCTTCCCTCGTTTGAGGTGCTCTCCATCCGCATCTATTCCCCCTCCAACCTCCAGCTGGCTGTCATCTACCGCCCCCCAGACCTAGCCATCTCCACATTTCTCAACCACCTCACCACCTGGCTACTTCATTTCCTCTCTGCTGACATCCCCACTATCATCATGGGTGACTCTAAACTTTCATCACGGACTGCCTCCTTTGGCCTCACTCAATGGTTCTCTGAGACCACTCGCAAAGATGGCCACACGCTGGACCTCATCTTCACTTGCCTCTGCTCCCTTACTAATCTCACTAACTCACCCCTCCCCCTGTCTGACCACAACCTACTGACATTCTCTTCCCTCTCCTCTTCTAGTGTGCAACCTCCACTCCAAAAACTCACTCACCCTCGCAGAAATCTCAAACACCTCAATTTACAATCACTCTCTGAGTCACCTCTCCCTCTTACACACATAGCTTCCCTTCATGACACAGATGCTGCTGACACTTTTTAGAACACCACAATAACAGCTACACTTGATTTGGCCTCCCCGCTCATGCATAGCAAAACGTATACACTCAACAGGCAGCCCTTGGTGACCAGCCTGACCAAAGAACAGAGATGGGCTTCCGGCGTCGCTGAGTAGAGATGGAAGCAATCCCGCTCTGCCGACCACTTCACTGCATACAAGCAGTCCCTCGCCAGCTTCAAGTCCACGCTCACTGCCGCAAAACAAACTTACTTCTCATCTCTCATATCCTCCCTGTCTCACAACCCTAAGCATCATTTCAACACTTTCAATTCTCTACTCCATCCCCCCACACTCCCTCCCTCCTCTCTCATTTCTGCTGAAGACTTTGTCTCTTTCTATAAACAAAAGATCGATACGATCTGAGAAAACTTCGGCCCGCAGTGCCCATTGCCCCTTTTAGCTGCTCATCCCTGTTCCTCCAAAACCAGCTTCTCCACCATGGCAGAAGATCAGCTCTCCACCCTCCTGTCAAGATCACACCTCACCACTTGCACGCTTGACTCGCTCCCGTCCCACCTCATCCCTAACCTTGCCGCAGTCTTCATCCCAACCCTAACACACCTCTTCAACCTCTCACTCACAAGAGGTGTCTTCCCCTCACTCTTCAAACATGCTAAGATCACATCCATCCTCAAAAAGCCCTCCCTCGACCCATCCTCTGTGTCTAGCTATCGCCCGATAGCTCTTCTCCCTTACGCCTCAAAACTACTGCAATAACATGTGCATCTTGAACTGTCCTCCCACCTCTCCTCCCTCTTCGACCGGTTACAATCTGGCTTCCGACCCCATCACTCAACCGAAACTGACCTAACTAAAGTCACCAATTACCTACTAACTGCCAAGAGCATGCGACACTACTCTGTCCTCCTTCTCCTGGACCTGTCTTCTGCCTTTGACACTGTGGACCACTCCTGTCTGCTACAGATCCTCTAATCTCTTGGCATCACAGACTTAAGGTACCGTCACACTGAACGATATCGCTAGAGATCCGTGACGTTGCAGCGTCCTGGCTAGCGATATCGTTGAGTTTGACAGGCAGCAGCGATCTGGATCCTGCTGTGCCATCGTTGGTCAGAGCAAAAAGTCCAGCACTTTATTTCATCGCTGGACCTCCCGCAGACATCGCTGAATCAGCGCGTGTGACGCCGATTCAGCGATGTCTTCACTGGTAACCAGGGTAAACATCGGGTTACTAAGCGCAGGGCCGCGCTTAGTAACCCAATATTTACCCTGGTTACCAGCGTAAACGTAAAAAATAAACAAACACTACATACTTACATTCCGGTGTCTGTCCCCCGGCGCTGTGCTTTCCTGCACTGGCTGTGAGCGCCGGCCAGCCGTAAAGCACAGCGGTGACGTCACCGCTCTGCTTTACGGCTGGCCGGCGCTGACAGTGCAGGAAAGCACAGCGCCGGGGGACAGACACCGGAATGTAAGTATGTACCGTTTTTTTTTTTTACATTTCCAATGGTAACCAGGGTAAACATCGGGTTACTAAGCGCGGCTCTGCGCTTAGTAGCCCGATGTTTACCCTGGTTACCAGGGGACCGGTATCGTTGGTCGCTGGAGAGCTGTCTGTGTGACAGCTCTCCAGCGAACACACAGCGACGCTGCAGCGATCGGGATCGTTGTCTAGATCGCTGCAGCGTCGCTTAATGTGACGGTACCTTTAGCCCTATACTGGATATCATCATATCTGACAGACCGAACATTCAATGTCTCCCTCCCCCATACCACCTCCTCAGTCCGCCTCTTGTAAGTCGGTGTTCCTCAAGGCTCTGTTCTAAGACCCCTACTCTTCTACATCTACACCTTCGCCCTATGACAGCTCATAGAATCCCTTGGTATGCAGTATCATCTCTAAGCCAATAACAGGACCTGTTGAAGCGCAAGCACAGCGCGAAACGATCGTCGTCCTGACCCCCCCTGCTCACACGAGCTACGGCTCATTCAACTCCGGCCATGGATTTTTAACAAGTTGTATCTATTAATAAAGTACGAATCACGGTGAAGACTGGTGAGTGCCCTCATTTCTTGTATTGGATCGTATTGAACACTGTTTTTTCTGAGGAGCACCCGAAGTCAGGATTCGTTGGAGTTGTGCTTCTATTTGTCGGATCTGTTGACACAGCCTGTCAGATGTTTTAAGCCATCGAGGATAGTGCCGCTCGGCGTGTTGTTTCTCCGGCTCTTGTTGTATCTATCAATGTCAATGGCTGCTCACTTTCCCCAGTCCCATACTCCCGGTGCCTCTGGGTGATCCTTGACTCTGCCCTCTCTTTCAAGCCACATATCCAAGTCCTTGCCTCCTCCTGCCCTCTCAAACTCAAAAATATCTCCCGGATCTGCGCATTCCTTGACTGCGACATCAAAAACACACTAGTGCATGCCCT
This sequence comes from Ranitomeya imitator, assembly GCF_032444005.1. Classification (NCBI taxonomy): domain Eukaryota; kingdom Metazoa; phylum Chordata; class Amphibia; order Anura; family Dendrobatidae; genus Ranitomeya; species Ranitomeya imitator. Next base: position 59,886,289 of record NC_091285.1, read on the forward strand.
TATCTCTCGCCTTGACTACTGCAAGCTCCTACTCTCTGGCCTCCCCTCTAACACTTTGGCACCACTCCAATCTATCCTACACTCTGCTGCCCGACTAATCTACCCGTCTCCCCGCTATTCCTCAGCCTCTCCTCTATGCCAAGCCCTTCACTGGCTTCCTGTCACCCAAAGACTCCAGTTCAAAACCCTTACAGTGACATACAAAGCCATCCACAACCCGTCTCCTCCATACATCTGTGACATGGTCGCCCGGTACTTACCTACACGCAACCTCTGATCCTCTCAAGACCTCCTTCTCTACTCCCCTCTTATCTCTTCTTCCCACAACCGCATCCAAGACTTCTCCCGCGCTTCCCCCATACTCTGGAACTCTCTACCACAACACATCAGACTCTCGCTTACCATAGAAACCTTCAAAAAGAACCTGAAAACTCACCTCTTCCGACAAGCCTACAGCCTGCAGTGATCCTCAACCTACTGAACTGCCGCACAACCAGCTCTACCCTCTCCTAGCGGATCCTCACCTATCCCCTGCAGACTGTGAGCCCTCGCGGGCAGGGTCCTCTCTCCTTATTTACCTGTGTGCCTTGTTTTTTGCTCATATTTAGTTGTATTTGTCTATATTTGCCCCCTTTTCACATGTAAATCGCCATGGAATAAATGGAGCTATAAAAATGTACAATAATAATAATAATAATAATAATAATAAAAAGGTCAATGTCCAGTGACTTGTTTGCCATGACTTGAAAGCTTATGTAATGCCATACACAGTTTAACAGAGGAGAGAAACAAAAGCTTATCCCTACTCCCTGTAATCTGACAATGCAACTCAGCTGGTAGAGGATTATATTTGACAACAAGCAGTTAACAGTATGTAAGACCTCATTTGCCAATTTTTTGCAAAGCTTCATCACAGTGTCATCAGTTTTTGTCACTGAAAAAAAAAATATTTTCTCCACTTATCAGCCAGTGAAAAACAGACAGCACCCGGGTGGCATGCAAATTTTTCACTGACCCACAGACTTGCATTGCCAATTTTGAGCCGATATTTGAGTCACAGACTTTCTTCCTCCTAGCCGCCTCAAGCTTTCAGTCATAGAGGCGTGCCTGAAGCAGCTTCAGTCAATGCTCAGCACACAATGAGTAGCAGATAAAACCACAACCAGGCACCGCCTGATAGTCATCTCTGTAGGGAGCCGGTTGTCAAAGTGCTGGGGCATGCTTACAGCCACTGCTTACAGTGCTGAGAAGACAGCAGTAACTAATTTTGTGGAAGCACACCTCTACAACTGAAAGCCAGAGATGGCCAACAGGAAGAACGTTCATTTCCTCCCATTAGCAGGTCAGTCAGTGCAGCAAATGGGAAGCCTTGGAAAACTATTAACACCTTCACCCCCACCACAAGTCTGTTTTCACCTTCATGACCAGGCCAAATTTTTGCAATTCTGACCAGTGTCCCTATATGTGGTAACAACTCGAACGCTTCATGAACCCTAGTGATTGAGACGGCTTTGTCATGACATATTGTAGGTCATGATAGTTTATTTACTATGACTTGTGTCTATTTGTGAAAAAAAACAACACAGAAATTTGGCAAAAAGATCGAAAATTTAGCAATTGTCACACTTAATTTTTATGCCCTTAAACCAGAGCGGTATGTCACACAAAATAGTTAATAACTAACATTTACCACATGTCTACTTTAGAAGAACCCCCCATAAGTGACCTTATTTTACAAACAACACCTCTCAAAGAATTAATCCAAGGGTGCAGTGAACATATTGACACCACGGGGGTGTCACAGAATTTTATATTATTGGGTAGTGAAGAAAAAAAATTATATTTTTAAACACAAAAATGTTGTTTTAGCCCTAGATTTTACATTTTCACAAACTAAATTGGGTAAAAATAGCACCAAAATGTAACACAATTTTGCTTAAAGTGGAAAATACCACCTGTGTGGCTGTACACCATTTCTTTACAACACGGCGAGACTCGGGTGGACGGAGTGCCATTTGCCTCCTGGAGCGCAGATTTTCCTATTATGATTTGCAGACTCTATTTACAGAGCTTGTAAGTGCTAGACAAGAAAGATACCCCCCTCAAGTGACACCGTTTTGGAAATTATACTACCACTTTGGAAATGTATCTACAAGTTTAGCGATTTTGACTCCATGGGCGTTTTAAAAAAACAAGCAGCACTGGATGTTGCAGAGTGAAAATTGAAAATCTGTTATTGTAGTGCCCAGTATGTGGTTCTGGAGACATGCACCCGTAAATTAGGCGGGCTTTTGTCGCTGCAGAAATGCCAAACAAGTGGATGCTAAATGTGGTTTAGACAGTGTGGGGCTCAGAAGGGAGGGAGGCATTTGAATTTGGGAGTGCAGTATTTGCTGAATTTCTTTTGGAGGGCGAGGAGCCACAGTGCTTTTCCAGACCCTTTGTACTACCAGTAACTGGAATCCCCTTTATTTCCATTAACAGCTGACTGACCTGAGTGGGGACTTGTTTTTTGTGTGGATTGAGTTGAAGCTTTTACTGGAAACATGTTACAGAAAGTTTAGGATCACATTTATCCGGTGCTCTACACTGAGCACTTACTTGGGGTTTCCATTTAAATTTCTGAATGACAATTCAGATGAAACCCCCGAGGGAGCCATTCACTATAATGGGGCACCAGAGTTATTCTGGACTCCATCTGGCCTCTGTTAAGCGGTGTCCTTTTCAGAAGTGTACAAAACTGCGGTTGACCATGCTTTTATACAAGATGGACATCTCCAGATCTGCCTCATTTTAGGGAACCTTCCACTGGGGATTCTGTCAGATGTCACATATTTCAGAGATTTCAGAGATTTACATAGTGCTCAGCAGAGAGAACAGGATAAATGTGAGCCGAGCCAAGCCTTACTGCAATCTTTGGAAGGTAGGATAAACAAAACAACAGAAGATGAAGATTCCTTGTGCTGTATAAGTGATTAGACAACTTTATTCTTCAGGTCAGTGCAATTGCAGCGATACCAGATTTCTACCGTTTTTTTTTTTTTTTATGTTGGTTTGCGGTTACACATAGAATAAGGAGGAACCAGCAGTTTTAGGCTTTATTTGCACAGCTATAAATAAGTACACATCTTATATACCATATATTTTCTAAAATTGCAAATCGTTACGCATTTTTGTGAAAATGTAAGCTACAGTGCAACATATTTTTTGTCTTTTTAAAGATAGAAGCTGTCAAAAATAATTTGGTACATTCTTCCTATACGTTTTTAGGTTGGTCATTAAGTGGCTTTAATATTCAGCCCTGTTTCTTCACGACACTGGAAAATAAGCCAACAGCGCCCCAGAGTTCACATTGTAAATGTGGGGGCTAAAACAATGCAAAAAATAAAATTTTTCGTTTTCACAATTAAATGTTATAAAGTTCTGTGAATCACCTGTGGGATCAAAATACTCCAACCCTAACCCCCCCCCCCCCCCCCCCAGATAAATTCTTTGAGAGTTCTAATTCTCAAAATGGGGTCACCTGTAGGGGGGAGGGTGAGAGTTTTGGCATGTCAGGGGCTCTGCAAATGCAATGGACATAGCATCAACAATTTATTACAGCCAAGTTTAAGCTCTAAAGATCAAATAGCACCGCTTCCTTTCCAGGCCCTATCCCCACTGGAAAAATCTGTTCTGTCCAAAGGGCCATCTTTTGTACTCACAAACCAATTTGGCGAATTTGTCTGGGTTGAAGACATTAACTTATTTGCCCGTAAACTTAGACAGAGGAAATTCTTGACCGTGCCAAATGCAAAACCCTGGGAATTATGGAGGAGGATCTCCCTAGTGTGAGTCAAAGACAGCCAGGACTGGGTCCATTAATAGATCTTAGGGTGAAAAGCAGTTGGATGCCCCTGCACATGGTCTATAATAGTTTTGATGTGTTCACAAAATTGGCAACTAATGAATTAAACCACAACTAGAAAACTACTCTAATATGTCAAGAGTGGACAGAGAGACTTTGGAGAGATTTGCAGATAATAAAGAGTTGATTTTCAAACCCTCAGATAAGGAGGGCAATCTTGTTGTGTTAAGGTAACGTCACATTAAGCGACGCTGCAGCGATCTGGACAACAATCTCGATTGCTGCAGCGTCGCTGTGTGGTCGCTGGAGAGCTGTCACACAGACAGCTCTCCAGCAACCAACGATGCCGAAGTCCCCTGGTAACCAGGGTAAACATTGGGTTACTAAGCGCAGGGCCGCGCTTAGTAACCCGATGTTTACCCTGGTTACCAGCGTAAACGTTAAAAAAACAAAACACTACATACTCACATTCCGGCGTCTGTCCTCTCCGGCACTGTGCTTCTCTGCACTAAGCGCCGGCCGGAAAGCAGAGCACAGCGGTGACGTCACCGCTGTGCTTTCCGGCCGCTGCGCTTACACAGTGCAGAGAAGCAGAGCACCGGAGAGGACAGACGCCGGAATGTAAGTATGTAGTGTTTGGTGTTTTTTACATTTACAATGGTAACCAGGGTAAACATCGGGTTACTAAGCGCGGCCCTGCGCTTAGTAACCCGATATTTACCCGGGTTACCAGTGAAGACATCGCTGAATCGGCGTCACACACGCCGATTCAGCGATGTCTGCGGGAGGTCCAGCGACTAAATAAAGTTCTGGACTTTCTGCGCCGACCAACGATGGCACATCAGGATCCTGATCGCTAATGCCTGTCAAACTGAACGATATCGCTAGCCAGGACGCTGCAACGTCACGGATCGCTAGCGATATCGTTCAGTGTGATGGTACCTTTAGACCATGAGAGATATCTGAAAACGTGCAATAGAATTCTCAAAGAGGAGGCTACCTACAAAACTTTGAGAGGGGACCCTACCGAGATGTTCTTACGGGAGCTAGAAAATACTGTTGAGGCACTTGATTCTAAAATCATATTAATGGGACTTTATGTACTCAAAATTCTCAGTCCTGGCTGTCTTTTATGCTTTGCCCAAAGTACATAAAGGCCTAACTCCACTTAAAGGCCGACCCATCATTGCCGGGATTAATGCTATCACTCCGAACTCCAGCCTGTATATAGATGGGATACTTAAGCCATTTGTAGTATCTCTACACTCCTACGTTAGGAATACGTCTAGCCTCTTTATCCATCTGGAGGCTGTATATCTGGCGTCTAACAATGTAGAGGCCCTATACAGTAATATCCCCCACGATATAGGGCTTAGGGCAGTAACATATTACCTTAGGTCCAGGGGGCTAGAATATTCGACATAATGAATTTGTGCTCTATCAGAGTTTATATTGAAAAATATTTTTTTCTCCTTTAATAGTAAGTTCTTCCACCTGCTCAGGTACACAGCTATGGGGAGTCCCTGTACCCCCACCTATGCTAATTTGTTCCTGGGCTAGTGGGAGGACACCATTGTGTTTGGAAACGATGGAGTTTCCTGGTGGAACCCCAAGTATTGTTCTGGGGTAGATGCATGGACGATGTCCTCATATTGGTGTCCAGTATCCCAGACTGTTTCCAAATTTGTGGGGGAGCTGGACATATCAATACAGAAATATTCTGGAAACCCACAGCTATGAACAACCTCCTACGGTGGGATAGCCACCATCCCTTCATCTTGAGAAGGGGGATACCAAATAGCCAATATCTCCGCATTAAACTAAATTGTTCATGGACCTCGATGTTCCATCACCAGGCCCAAGATCTGAGAGATCGATTTCTTGATAGATGTTACCTCTACTCATTAGACAAATTGAATGATGCATTTAAAGGAGCAAATGTGATGTGCAGGACATCATTAGTAAGAAAAAGTGAATATGATGACCAAGAATCTCAAGTTAGGATTATAGGTACGCGTACCTTTGACAATAAATCAGGAAAAGTGAAACGGATTATCCAAAAATATTGGCATCTATTAAGAACCGATACCGATATAGGTGACCTCATCTCCGAATTTCCATCAGTGACCAATTGTGAGAAGAGGTCTATCTGTGACCAATTATTGCATATTCCCTCACTTTAAGATCACCAACGTGGTTGGAGAATAGGGAAAAAGGTATTTTCAGATGTGGAAGATGCAAATTCTGAAAATACATTCTGTGAAGAAAAACCTTCTCCAGCATTAGTACTGGTAGAACTTACCATTGCAGATATTTCTCTAACTGTAGGACTATGGGAAGTACTGTATATTTATTTCATCGCACTTGCCCCATAGACTACGTAGGAAAGATGAAACGTGAGATATGGAGGAGAGTGGTGGAACATGTGGGTGATATCATTAATGCCCCTGACACCCTGATTTCGAAACGCTTTAGGGATATACATGGTGGGGATCTAGAGTGCTTTAACTTCATGGTCATGCAAGTGGTTACACCATCGAGTAGGGGTGGTCATTGAGACAGACTAATATTACAGAAGGAGGCCAGGTGGATCTATCGAATGAGAAGTATTAAACCGAATGGTTTTAATGAGCAGCTACAATTTGGCTGCTTTCTGTGATTCCCCCACTCTTCTCTTCTGGCTCTCTCACCCTTAAATTGGCCCTCATTCTTTCCATTTTACTGACACCTATGAGAGAAACCCGTCATATTGGCCCATTGTCCTAAATAGGTCCCAGACAAATTAAATATAAATATTGTATCAATCCTTAATCATAATCGACTCTTGTCTGTTTATGAAAGATTTATAGGTTTTGTTTGGCTCACCAGATTAGTTGGTCCCTCTAGTGTGTATATTGCCATTTATGACATGGCCTCTCTGTCTCATACCCATTAAGTCCACATCGTTTACATGGATTCCCCTGGATATGGGCACGAAGTTGGATGGTTATGCTGATTACATACGGTAATTCAAAAATGCTGGTATATTGGAGTGAGTATCCTGGCACCAGGGAAAATGTCAGATTTGGCACACTTTAAGTATGTGCCACTACTCGGGCGGCTGAGGGCTAATGTTAGCCTGGGAGGGGGGCAATATCCCTGGCCCCTTCCCAGGTTATCATCATGAACCGACAGCTGTCTGTTTAGCCTTTGCTGATTAAAATTTATGGGGGGGGAACTCTACATCCCCGAAAACTAACCAGTAAAGGCTAAGCAAACAGCTGTAAACGATTATTAATAGCCTTGGATCCTTTTGGGATATTGTCCCCTTTCCCTGATTAGTAACCTCAGCTCTCAGCAGTGGGCATTCCCTTGGCTGGTTTTCTAAAATTACACGGGAGCCCACGCCATTTTTAGCTTTTAATTATTTATTTTACTCGCAATGTACACTACGGGTGCTGAATACAACTCCCATTATTGCCAATGATCCAAGCTGCCTTCAGCATTTGATGCCTGGGAACAGCGCGAACTGTACCGCTTTTCCCAGACTTTGGTACTTGTCACACTGATGCAGCGCACAGATGGCATTCACGTGCCACCCTTATGCAACACATGGACACAGTTAGTTTAGGTATTGGTTTTTCCAGTAAGGACGGGGTCACACTTAGAAACTCGCGCGAGTCTCTCGCATCAATACCCGACACTGCCGCCAACACTCGGGACCAGCGTGTGTGGCTGCATAGAAATACATGCAGCTGAGCGCTCCGGTCTGAGTACCGGCGGCAGTGTCAGGTATTGATGTAGAAGTTTCTCGCATTACACTCGCAAGTGTGACCCTGGCCTAACAGAAATATCAGGACATGTGAAAGAATGAGAAGTGTAGTACGATATACTGTACATGCCAGACTGTATTTACAAATCTGTGTGAATTTGAGCAGTCTTGGGAAATAGACTATATTTTTTTTTGTTAGGTGCCACCCTAGTTGCATCCAGATACTTTGTTTTCTAAAGAAACATCAGGGGCATTATTTGTTTTAAGGTGGCATTTCTACTGGGTTATGGAATGCAATACTTTGCTCTGAATAAATAAATATATATATATATATATATATATATATATATATATATATATATATATATATATATATATACATATATACACAGTGCCTACAAGTAGTATTCAACCCCCTGCAGATTTAGCAGGTTTACACATTTGGAATTAACTTGGCATTGTGACATTTGGACTGTAGATCAGCCTGGAAGTGTGAAATGCACTGCAGCAAAAAAGAATGTTATTTCTTTGTTTATTTTTTTTTTAAATTGTGAAAAGTCTTCTCAGAGGGTCACTTATTATTCAACCCCTCAACCCACCAGAATTCTGTTTGGTTCCCCTAAAGTATTAAGAAGTAGTTCAGGCACAAAGAACATGTTTGGATTAATTATCTCTTTTTCCAGCCTTTTCTGACTATTTAAGACCCTCCCCAAACTTGTGAACAGCACTCATATATGGTCAACATGGGAAAGACAAAGGAGCATTCCAAGGCCATCAGAGACAAGATCGTGGAGGGTCATAAGGCTGGCAAGGGGTACAAAACCCTTTCCAAGGAGTTGGGCCTACCTGTCTCCACTGTTGGGAGCATCATCCGGAAGTGGAAGGCTTATGGAACTACTGTTAGCCTTCCACGGCCTGGACAGCCTTTGAAAGTTTCCTCCCGTGCCGAGGCCAGGCTTGTCCGAAGAGTCAAGGCTAACCCAAGGACAACAAGGAAGGAGCTCCGGGAAGATCTCATGGCAGTGGGGACATTGGTTTCAGTCAATACTATAAGTAACGTACTCCACCACAATGGTCTTCGTTCCAGACGAGCCCGTAAGGTACCTTTACTTTCAAAGCGTCATGTCAAGGCTCGTCTACAGTTTGCTCATGATCACTTGGAGGACTCTGAGACTGACTGGTTCAAGGTTCTCTGGTCTGATGAGACCAAGATCGAGATCTTTGGTGCCAACCACACACGTGACGTTTGGAGACTGGATGGCACTGCATACGACCCCAAGAATACCATCCCTACAGTCAAGCATGGTGGTGACAGCATCATGCGGTGGGGCTGTTTCTCAGCCAAGGGGCCTGGCCATCTGGTCCGCATGCATGGGAAGATGGATAGCACGGCCTACCTGGAGATTTTGGCCAAGAACCTCCGCTCCTCCATCAAGGATCTTAAGATGGGTCATCATTTCATCTTCCAACAAGACAATGACCCAAAGCACAGAGCCAAGAAAACCAAGGCCTGGTTCAAGAGGCAAAAAATCAAGGTGTTGCAGTGGCCTAGTCAGTCTCCTGACCTTAACCCAATTGAAAACTTGTGGAAGGAGCTCAAGATTAAAGTCCACATGAGACACCCAAAGAACCTAGATAACTTGGAGAAGATCTGCATGGAGGAGTGGGCCAAGATAACTCCAGAGACCTGTGCCGGCCTGATCAGGTCTTATAAAAGACGATTATTAGCTGTAATTGCAAACAAAGGTTATTCCACAAAATATTAAACCTAGGTGTTGAATAATAATTGACCCACACTTTTATGTTTAAAATTTATAAAAATTTAACTGAGCAACAAAACTTTTTGGTTTGTAAGATTTATGCATCTGTTAATAAATCCTGCTCTTGTTTGAAGTTTGAAGGCTCTAACTTATTTGCATCTTATTAAACCTGCTAAATCTGCAGGGGGTTGAATACTACTTGTAGGCACTGTATATATATATATATATATATATATATATATATATATATATATATATATATATATATATATATATATATATATATATATATATGTCCTTTTTTTAATTGCATAACTAGTATTGAAATCTGTTGCAAATTTGTATGTTACACATGATGGTTTGTGGCGTTTACTTTTGTACAAGCATTTTGTACCCTAAAATGCCACAAGAAAACCGTATAAGGCTAATTTCATATAGCCGTGAAACACAGACCATTCTCGGTTTGTGTTTGGAAGAACTGAAGCAGTAACCTCAGTTTAAGATATACCCCATGGCAGGGCCGAAGTGGCTATCTGGCAAATGCCAGGTGCATCCATTGCAAGACAGGATTGAAGAGGTGCTGTGCAGACAAAGTCTGGATTAGGCAAGTATTCCATTTTTTTTTTTTATGGGCTAAGGTGACGATAATACTGTGTGGGGGACCACCATACTATGTAGAGGCGTGTGTGTGTCCATCGTACTATATGGAAAGCTGTGGGTGGACCATGATACTGAGTGAGACTGTGGGGGGCCATCATGCTATACAGGGGCTTGCGGGGGAAAAAGGGCTTCAGTAGTGGAGAAATAACTGTTACGGTACCGTCACACTGAACGATATCGCTAGCGATCCGTGACGTTGCAGCATCCTGGCTAGCGACATCGTTCAGTTTGACACGCAGCAGCGATCAGAATCCTGCTGTGATGTCGTTGGTCGCTGCAGAAAGTCCAGAACTTTATTTCGTCGCTGGATCTCCCGCTGACATCGCTGAATCGGCGTGTGTGACGCCGATTCAGCAATGTCTTCACTGGTAACCAGGGTAAACATCGGGTTACTAAGCGCAGGGCCGCGCTTAGTAACCCGATGTTTACCCTGGTTACCAGCGTAAAAGTAAAAAAAAAACACTACATACTTACCTTCCGCTGTCTGTCCCCGGCGCTGTGCTTCTCTGTACTGATTGTGAGCGCCGGCCAGCTGGAAAGCACAGCGGTGACGTCACCGCTCTGCTTTCCGGCCGCTGTGCTCACAGTCAGTGCAGGAAAGCACAGCGCCGGGGACAGACAGCGGAAGGTAAGTATGTAGTGTTTGATTTTTTTACTTTTAGGATGGTAACCAGGGTAAACATCGGGTTACTAAGCGTGGCCCTGCGCTTAGTAACCCGATGTTTACCCTGGTTACCGGCATCGTTGGTCGCTGGAGAGCTGTCTGTGTGACAGCTCTCCAGCGACCAAACAGCGACGCTGCAGCGATCGACATCGTTGTCGGTATCGCTGCAGCGTCGCTGAGTGTGAAGGTACCTTTAAAGTGCTTCAATAGATATCCCAATCATAGTCTTAGGCCATGTGCACACGTTGAGCATTTGGTCAGTATTTTACATCGGTTTTTGTAAGCCAAAACCATGAATGGGCAAAAAAAAGCAGAATTGGTGCACCTGATTCATATATATACTTTTTCTCTGACTGTTGCACTCATGGTTTGACTTACAAATACAGAGGAAAAAAAACCAAATACTCAACAAAAGCACGTGGCCTAAAACTTGGCAAGTCTGCCTTTCTGTGACAGCCTTTGAGCCATAATTGGACTTATGAAAAGGGGTTCTGTGATTTGTGTGCGCTCCTGTTCAGGGACATTATTATGTTCCTCACGGTGAGCACAACACTATACGTATTGAAGAAATCTAGTATCACATCCATAATATATTTCTGATAATGTTATAATAGGGCATTACTAGTTGTGCCTGCCATACACACTAAAATACGGTAGCCCCAAACTACACTTTGTAAATGCTCCTACGGGCTCATTCACACATCTTTTCCACAAACAAAAAAAAAAAGATTATTCTGGTCCATTTTTCTTGTACATGGAGAAATAAAAAAAAAAAGCAAAGTTTATCTACATTCTTGTGAAAAATTGGACCCTACTTTTTACACTAACCCATAGACTTGCATTGCCCGATATTGTCCTTCACTTTTTCTCGGTCCGCGAAAAATCATGGACATGTGACTCGCCCCAAAGACTATCACAGAGCGTGATCAGTGAAAAACACAGATAGCACTAGTACATGAATATCTGACAATGGTGATTTTTCACAAAAAAAAAAAAAAAAGAGAGAGACTTCCACCAAAGTTTAGTCACTGTGAGTTTTTACCAGCACAGTTCGTCTCAAGAAGAAAGAAAAAAAATAAACTGATGAAAGTTTTTTAAGCTTCTCCCATCAAACATTAAGTGAGAAACTGACAGCACACACATGGCACTCGACTATTTTCAGATTTTTTTCACGGACCCATATCCTTGCATTGGTGAGTTTGATTAGTGGCTCAGATCAAAATTGGTCCATCATCATCATCAGTCTGCAAAAATACAGACCTGTGAACAGCACTATTATTATTATTTATTGTTATAGCGCCATTTTTTCCATGGCGTTTTACACGTGAGGAGGGGTATACATATTAAAAACAAGTACCATAATCTTAACCCCTTTCTGACCTCGGACGGTATAGTACGTCCGAGGTCAGATCCCCTGCTTTGATGCAGGGCTCCGTGGTGAGCCCGCATCAAAGCCGGGACATGTCAGCTGTTTTGAACAGCTGATATGTGCCCGTAATAGGCGCGGGCAGAATCGCGATCTGCCCGCACCTATTAACTAGTTAAATGCCGCTGTCAAACGCAGACAGCGGCATTTAACTACCGCTTCCGGCCGGGCGGCCGGAAATGACGTCATCGCCGACCCCCGTCACATGATCGGGGGTCGGCGATGCATCAGGATGGTAACCATAGAGGTCCTAGAGACCTCTATGGTTACTGATCGCCGGTAGCTGTGAGCGCCACCCTGTGGTTGGCGCTCACAGCACACCTCCATTTCTAAAGACATACAGATAGGGATTCTAGATTGTGAGCCCTATCGGGGACAGCGATGATAATGTGTGTAAAGCGCTGCGGAATATGTTAGCGCTATATAAAAATAAAGATTATTATTATTATTTATTATTATTTCTGCTACATAGCAGTGATCAGCAGATCGCTGCTATGTAGCAGAGGCGATCGCGTTGTGCCTGCTTCTAGCCTCCCATGGAGGCTATTGAAGCATGGCAAAAGTAAAAAAAAAAAAAGTAAAAAAAAAAAATGTGAATAAAATAAAAAAAATATAAAAGTTTAAATCACCCCCCTTTAGCCCCAATCAAAATAAATCAATAAAAAAAAAAAAAAAAATCAAATCTACACGTTTGGTATCGCCGCGCTCAGAATCGCCCGATCTATCAATTAAAAAAAAGCATTAACCTGATCGCTAAACGGCGTAGCGAGAAAAAAATTCGAAACGCCAGAATTACGTTTTTTAGGTCGCCGCGACATTGCATTAAAATGCAATAACGGGCGATCAAAAGAACGTATCTGCACTAAAATGCTATCATTAAAAACGTCATCTCGGCAGGCAAAAAATAAGCCCTCAACCGACCCCAGATCACGAAAAATGGAGACGCTACGAGTATCGGAAAATGGCGCAATTTTTTTTTTTTTTAGCAAAGTTTGGAATTTTTTTTCACCACTTAGATAAAAAAATAACCTAGTCATGTTAGGTGTCTATGAACTCGTACTGACCTGGAGAATCATAATGGCAGGTCAGTTTTAGCATTTAGTGAACCTAGCAAAAAAGCCAAACAAAAAACAAGTGTGGGATTGCACTTTTTTTGCAATTTCACCGCACTTGGAATTTTTTTCCCGTTTTCTAGTACACGACATGCTAAAACCAATTATGTCGATCAAAAGTACAACTCGTCCCGCAAAATTGACGGAATAATAAAAAAGTTATGGCTCTGGGAAGGAGGGGAGTGAAAAACGAACACGGAAAAACAAAAAATCCCAAGGTTATGAAGGGGTTAAACAATACAAGTCATAACTATAGACTATATAGGTATGATTTCTATATGTGAAAAACACCAAGGCCGCTTCCGACGTCCGTGCAAATTGTTCCAAGCTCAGACTGGCCACGGCTCTCCTGACCCGAGCGTCACAGTCTCATAGACATATACAACGCTGTTACGCTCGAGTCGGGAGACCTGCGGCCAGTGCGTGCGTTGTGGTCCATACAATTTCCACAGATGTCTAAAGCCGCCCTTGTAGAACTCGTACGCAAAAAACTAATGTCTGAATAAGCCCTAAAACATCTCCATTGGGACTCCGACTTCATACACAGCCCCTGTGGCTATGGAGTCAGGTGGTCTGCTCACCTGTACACTCTATACAAACTCCACTTACAAGTTTTCTAAAGAGCCAGACACTCAGATGTGACAACAGGAGGAAGATCAGGGACTTACTGTGCAGAAGACCTGGCCTGCTCTTGGAGATTTCCTTGAGACATCCACAGCTTTAATCAGCAGAACTTCTGGGATGATTTCACAGAAAGTTTGGTGTTCAGGCCTCACCCACACTCCCTGCTCACACTGAAGGAAGAAACAAATCTGCCCAGAACTGACTAGTAAGATAAGAAGCCTCCTAGCCACACCTAGTCTTCTCAAGCTTCTCCACAGTTTCTGGAGGCAGCATGTATAACCCTAGTGTAGGCTGTCTGCTGTGTCCCAATGAATTCCTAGCAGCTCACACAGATCCACATTGTGCTCTGTGGGTATACAAACACTCTGCACATGGGTACTATTAACCGCCTGAATGCCAGGAGCATGCAGCATGTATTTAACAGCGTGACGTAACGCTATGGCATTAATAACGTCAACATTTATGGTCACATCAGAGGTGGAATATCTGTATTAAAGGATTAAACAGTATGAAAGCTTATGTTACACTTCTGTGATCACGCCTACCCTCCCTGTGTCTCCGACACCCACCTCCACAACAGTAAGACGTAAATCACAGGTGAGGTCAGGTAAGCCGCATGTCTGCATTCCTTCTCCTCTTGTACAAAAATCCACAGCCTATTAGGATCAGTATCTATTATTACTTTCCCTTTTCTCAGGCTGCCGTCACACTAGCAGTATTTGGTCAGTATTTTACCTCAGTATTTGTAGCCAAAACCAGGAGTGGAACAATTAGAGGAAAAGTATAATAGAAATATATGCACCACTTCTGTATTTATCACTAGAGTTGAGCGACCTTGACCTTTTTAGAGTCGAGCCGGGTTTCGCGAAACCCGACTATCTCAAAAGTCGGGTCGAGTGAAATCGGCCGATTATGGCGAAAAGTCGGGATCGACCGAAACACGAAACCCAATGCAAGTCAATGGGGCAGCATAGTCGGCAGTGAGTGGGGGCCAGGAAAACACCTAGAGTGCCCATTTTAATGTCAAAACCATCCATTCTTCTTAATGAAGCTTGTCAAGCGTAATTTACCTTATAATAATTGGAAGGCATTTGAAATTGGGGGTCATTTGGCTAAAGTTGTGTGGGGTAGGGCTGGTTCAAGTAATTAGTGGGCCCAGGAAATCTGGACCACGTCACGGCAGTGGAGCAGGGAGAGGTAAGTATTTCAACTTTGCAAGTGCTGTGATCCTGAGCAAGCAGGGGGGGCCCACTTGTTGGCATTGGCACTGGCACAGGGCCCCTCAAAGTACAGCGGTGTGTTTGCACGGCGGGGGCGCCTCCCACCGGCAGCAACACTTTTGCGTACTATGAGAGGCCCTGTGCCAGTGACGTCGCCAACTAGTATTCCTCCCCCCACCTGATGAAGGAACCTGCACTTTCATCTGCACCTTCCTCTTTGTCCCCGTGTAAGGTGGTATGGTATGCGGGAAGAGCAACCTGACTTTCAGCAGGGTCACAATGTTGTTGTGTAGCATGCACGGGGAATGTTGCGTTATGGGTCAATGTACCAGCAGACTCATCTATCACTGGCTGGGCAATGGGCACGATGAAGTGGAAACACAGATATAGGCCCAAAGAATAAAGTGGGCTAAATGCAGTTCAAAATTGGTAACAGGAATAACCAGGGGGCATTGCAGTGGAGGACAACTGGAATGAGAGGCTGACACAGAGAGTAGGGCCAAATCAGTAAGTAGTCGAAATGCAGTTCAAAATTGGCAACCGTAGTAAACAGGCGGCACAGCTTTGTTCAGTGGAGGAGAACAGCAAGGAGTGGCAGACACCGATAGTAGGCCCCAACCCAACTAGTAGGCCAAATGCAGTCTAACATTAACAACTACTTAACGAGAGCCTGAAAATGGAATTTCAGGACAGGAAACCAGGAGAACAGCAAGGAGTGGCAGACACCGATACTAGGCCCCAAACCAACTAGTACGCCAAATGCAGTTGTTCCATTTAACCACAATTTAATGAGAGCCTGAAGATAGAAGCTCAGGAAAGGCAACCTGGGGAACACCTTGGAGTGTAACACACCATCTCTCTCCACCCCATACCCATTTTGTAGGCCTAATGCAGTGCACTTTTCTACAACTACTAAACGAGAGTCGGAAGACCGAAGCAATGGCAAGGAAACCTGGGGAACACCTTGGAGTGTAACACACCATCTCTCTCCACCCCATACCCAATTTGTAGGCCTAATGCAGTGTAGTTTCCAAGAACTACTAAACGAGAGCCGGAAGATCGAAGCTCAGGAAAGGCAACCTGGGGAACACCTTGGAGTGTAACACACCCTCTCTCTACACCCCATACCCAATTTGAAGGCCTAATGCAGTGTAGTTTCCAAGAACTACTAAACGAGAGCCGGAAGATCGAAGCTCAGGAAAGGCAACCTGGGGAACACCTTGGAGTGTAACACACCCTCTCTCTACACCCCATACCCAATTTGAAGGCCTAATGCAGCGTAGTTTCCAACAACTACTAAACGAGAGCCGGAAGATCGAAGCTCAGGAAAGGCAACCTGGGGAACACCTTGGAGTGTAACAAACCCTCTCTCTACACCCCATACCCAATTTGTAGGCCTAATGCAGCGTAGTTTCCGACAACTACTAAACGAGAGCATGAAGATCGAAGCTCAGGAAAGGCAACCTGGGGAACACCTTGGAGTGTAACACACCCTCTCTCTACACCCCATACCCAATTTGAAGGCCTAATGCAGTGTAGTCTCCAAGAACTACTAAACGAGAGCCGGAAGATCGAAGCTCAGGAAAGGCAACCTGGGGAACACCTTGGAGTGGAACACACCATCTCTCTACACCCCATACCCAATTTGAAGGCCTAATGCAGCGTAGTTTCCAACAACTACTAAACGAGAGCCGGAAGATCGAAGCTCAGGAAAGGCAACCTGGGGAACACCTTGGAGTGTAACACAACGTCTCTCTACACCACGGAAGGGCTGATTCTTAGGAAGGAAGGCTGTTGGAAATAAGCATTGCGCGTCCGAGGGTGATTATATTCTTATTAGGTATATACTCACCCTCGGACGCGCCCTGCTTCTTTATTTGGAATGAATGTTTATTTGCAATGTGGTGTTGACTTTCTCTATTATTTTGGTAATTAATGATTTTATTATTTTCATTGTTTTGCATCTTCTCGGCAATAATATAAAGAAGACGCGACAGGACAACACTCGGTGGATGCCATATCTGTGTTTTCAATTTAAAAAACCTTTCAGTTAACTACTTGCAGGAGAAAGTAATTGTAGCTGGTGGCCATTTTTAGTACTGTACCAGATTTTAGTTGTGTGTTTGTTTTTAATGTTAAAATGTCTGCATTTGATATCTCACCAGTATTTTCTTTTTTATAAGCAAAATACTTTTTTTTTTATTTTATGATGTTGGTTCAAGGGGTACACGGGCAGCAGTAGACAGGTCAGTGGAGGCCTAGTGGAAGGAGGGACAGCAGACAGGCTTCGAAGCCCTAACATAATAAATTGGGCTGCCTGTAGGCAATTTAAAATTGGTTCCAGGGGAACACGGGCAGCAGTAGACAGGTCAGTGGAGGCCTAGAGGAAAGAGGGACCGCAGATGCGCCAATGTTTCCCCCATACCAAATTTGTAGGCCTAATGCAGTGTAGTTTCCAACAACTACTAAACGAGAGCCGGAATATCGAAGCTCAGGAAAGGCAACCTGGGGAACACCTTGGAGTGTAACACACCCTCTCTCTACACCCCATACCCAATTTGAAGGCCTAATGCAGTGTAGTTTCCAAGAACTACTAAACGAGAGCCGGAAGATCGAAGCTCAGGAAAGGCAACCTGGGGAACACCTTGGAGTGTAACACACCCTCTCTCTACACCCCATACCCAATTTGAAGGCCTAATGCAGCGTAGTTTCCAAGAACTACTAAACGAGAGCCGGAAGATCGAAGCTCAGGAAAGGCAACCTGGGGAACACCTTGGAGTGTAACACACCCTCTCTCTACACCCCATACCCAATTTGAAGGCCTAATGCAGTGTAGTTTCCAAGAACTACTAAACGAGAGCCGGAAGATCGAAGCTCAGGAAAGGCAACCTGGGGAACACCTTGGAGTGTAACACACCCTCTCTCTACACCCCATACCCAATTTGAAGGCCTAATGCAGTGTAGTTTCCAAGAACTACTAAACGAGAGCCGGAAGATCGAAGCTCAGGAAAGACAACCTGGGGAACACCTTGAAGTGTAACACAACGTCTCTCTACACCACGGAAGGGCTGATTCTTAGGAAGGAAGGCTGTTGGAAATAAGCATTGCGCGTCCGAGGGTGATTATATTCTTATTAGGTATATACTCACCCTCGGACGCGCCCTGCTTCTTTATTTGGAATGAATGTTTATTTGCAATGTGGTGTTGACTTTCTCTATTATTTTGGTAATTAATGATTTTATTATTTTCATTGTTTTGCATCTTCTCGGCAATAATATAAAGAAGACGCGACAGGACAACACTCGGTGGATGCCATATCTGTGTTTTCAATTTAAAAAACCTTTCAGTTAACTACTTGCAGGAGAAAGTAATTGTAGCTGGTGGCCATTTTTAGTACTGTACCAGATTTTAGTTGTGTGTTTGTTTTTAATGTTAAAATGTCTGCATTTGATATCTCACCAGTATTTTCTTTTTTATAAGCAAAATACTTTTTTTTTTATTTTATGATGTTGGTTCAAGGGGTACACGGGCAGCAGTAGACAGGTCAGTGGAGGCCTAGTGGAAGGAGGGACCGCAGACAGGCTTAGAAGCCCTAACATAATAAATTGGGCTGCCTGTAGGCAATTTAAAATTGGTTCCAGGGGAACACGGGCAGCAGTAGACAGGTCAGTGGAGGCCTAGTGGAAGGAGGGACCGCAGACAGGCTTCGAAGGCCTAACATAATAAAATGGGCTGGCTGTAGGCAATTTAAAATTGGTTCCAGGGGAACACGGGCAGCACTAGACAGGTAAGTGGAGGCCTAGTGGAAGGAGGGACCGCAGACAGGCTTCGAAGGCCTAACATAATAAATTGGGCTGCCTGTACGCAATTTAAAATTGGTTCCAGGGGAACACGGGCAGCAGTAGACAGGTAAGTGGAGGCCTAGTGGAAGGAGGGACCGCAAACAGGCTTCGAAGGCCTAACGTAATAAAATGGGCTGGCTGTAGGCAATTTACGATTGGTTCCATGGGAACACGGGCAGCAGTAGACAGGTCAGTGGAGGCCTAGTGGAAGGAGTGACGGCAGACAGGCATCAAAGGCCTAACATCATAACATTGGGCTGTTGGCAATTTAAAATTGGTTCCAGGGGTACACGGGCAACAGTGGTCTGGTCAGTGGAAGTCTAGTGGAAGGAGTGACGGCAGACAGGCATCAAATGCCTAACATAATAACATTTGGCTGTTGGCAATTTAAAATTGGTTCCAGGGGTACACGGGCAACAGTGGTCTGGTCAGTGGAAGTCTAGTGGAAGGAGTGACGGCAGACAGGCTAAGAAGGCCTAACATAACAAAATTGGGCTGGCTGTAGGCAAGTTTAAATTGGTTCCAGGGGAACACGGCCAGCAGTGGCCTGGTCAGTGTAGTAGTTGTAGAAAGAACGGACCGCAGACAGGCTTCGAAGGCCTAACATAACAAAAATGTCAAAACAATGGTATTGTCAGTGCCAGGCATTGAAGGATGTCAGCGCATAGACTAAACATTGGTGAAGCTGTGAGAGATAATTTTGCTAGTGGTAGAGCACTGTTTGAGCTGGGTGGGGAACTGTCTTGTGGCCGGCGGTACAGGCCCAGGGCCCCTCATATTACAATGGTGTGTCTGACGTTGGGTGCGCACCACCACCGCCAGAGACACTTTATTGTACTATGAGGGACCCAGTGGCAGTGCCGTCGACCAAAAGCGGGCACACCCACCTCTTCAGACAAACAGCACTCTCACGGGTGCTGGCGCAAAGTGGCGATACCACGGCCCCGTGTGGGGAGTTTGGCCATTTTGTTAGGAGTAAACATGTCGTATGCTGGACAATCAGGTGCAGAAAATTACGAGATTGGAAAAGTCATTCAGAAGAGTCCACAGGCAAGACCTTTTCATAGGAAAGTTAGGTGTCAGCCGGGCAAGGTGGGGCAAAAGATTTCGAAATCCAGTTGTGGTTCATTTTAATGAAGGTTAGATCATCTACATTTTGGGTAGCCAGACGAGTCCTTTTTTCAGTTAGTATTGAACCTGCAGCACTGAATACTCTTTCTGATAGGACACTAGCTGCCGGGCAAGCAAGCTCCTGCAATGCATATTCTGCCAATTCTGGCCAGGTGTCTAATTTGGATGCCCAGTAATCAAATGGGAATGACGGTTGAGGGAGAACGTCGATAAGGGATGAAAAATAGTTTGTAACCATACTGGACAAATGTTGTCTCCTGTCACTTTGAATTGATGCTGCAGTACCTGTCCTGTCTGCGGTCATAGCAAAATCACTCCACAACCTGGTCAGAAAACCCCTCTGGCCAACGCCACTTCTGATTTCTGCCCCTCTAACACCTCTGGTCTGCTGGTCCCTGAAGCTCGTGTGAGAACGATCACGGGCGCTGTGTGCAGGGAATGCCAGAAGCAAACGGTCAACAAGAGTTGATTGTTTTGTTGCTAATATTAGTTCCAAGTTCTCATGTGGCATAATATTTTGCAATTTGCCTTTATAGCGAGGATCAAGGAGGCAGGCCAACCAGTAATCGTCATCGTTCATCATTTTTGTAATGCTTGTGTCCCTTTTGAGGATACGCAAGGCATAATCCGCCATGTGGGCCAAAGTTCCAGTTGTCAAATCTGCGGTTGTGCTTGGTTGAGGGGCAGTTGCAGGCAAATCTACGTCACTTGTGTCCCTCAAAAAACCAGAACCCGCCCTTGCCACGCCACCAATTTCCAATGACCCCGGGAAAGCTTCCTCATTAAAAATATACTCATCCCCATCATCCTCCACATCCTCCACCTCCTCTTCGCCCGCTACCTCGTCCTGTACACTGCCCTGACCAGACAATGGCTGACTGTCATCAAGGCTTTCCTCTTCCTCTGGTGCAGACGCCTGATCCTTTATGTGCGTCAAACTTTGCATCAGCAGACACATTAGGGGGATGCTCATGCTTATTATGGCGTTGTCTGCACTAACCAGCCGTGTGCATTCCTCAAAACACTGAAGGACTTGACACATGTCTTGAATCTTCGACCACTGCACACCTGACAACTCCATGTCTGCCATCCTACTGCCTGCCCGTGTATGTGTATCCTCCCACAAAAACATAACAGCCCGCCTCTGTTCGCACAGTCTCTGAAGCATGTGCAGTGTTGAGTTCCACCTTGTAACAACGTCTATGATTAGGCGATGCTGGGGAAGGTTCAAAGAACGCTGATAGGTCTGCATACGGCTGGAGTGTACAGGCGAACGGCGGATATGTGCGCAAAGTCCACGCACTTTGAGGAGCAGGTCGGATAACCCCGGATAACTTTTCAGGAAGCACTGCACCACCAGGTTTAAGGTGTGAGCCAGGCAAGGAATGTGTTTCAGTTGGGAAAGGGAGATGGCAGCCATGAAATTCCTTCCGTTATCACTCACTACCTTGCTTGCCTCAAGATCTACAGTGCCCAGCCACGACTGCGTTTCTTGCTGCAAGAACTCGGACAGAACTTCCGCGGTGTGTCTGTTGTCGCCCAAACACTTCATAGCCAATACAGCCTGCTGACGTTTGCCAGTAGCTGCCCCATAATGGGAGACCTGGTGTGCAACAGTGGCAGCTGCGGATGGAGTGGTTGTGCGACTGCGGTCTGTGGATGAGCTCTCGCTTCTGCAGGAGGACGAGGAGGAGGAGGAGGAGGAGGGGGTGCGAACGGCTACAGCCAACTGTTTCCTAGACCGTGGGCTAGGCAGAACTGTCCCAAACTTGCTGTCCCCTGTGGACCCTGAATCCACCACATTTACCCAGTGTGCCGTGATGGACACGTAACGTCCCTGGCCATGCCTACAGGTCCATGCATCTGTTGTCAGGTGCACCTTTGTGCTCACAGATTGCCTGAGTGCATGGACGATGCGCTCTTTAACATGCTGGTGGAGGGCTGGGATGGCTTTTCTGGAAAAAAAGTGTTGACTGGGTAGCTCGTAGCGTGGTACAGCGTAGTCCATCAGGTCTTTGAAAGCTTCGCTTTCAACTAACCGGTAGGGCATCATCTCTAACGAGATTAGTCTAGCTATGTGGGCGTTCAAACCCTGTGTACGCGGATGCGAGGCTAAGTACTTCCTTTTTCTAACCATAGTCTCATGTAGGGTGAGCTGGACTGGAGAGCTGGAGATCGTGGAACTAGCGGGGGTGCCGGTGGACATGGCAGACTGAGAGACGGTGGGAAATGGTATTGTTGCCGCCGGTGCCCTAGATGCAGTGTTTCCTACTACGAAACTGGAGATTCCCTGACCCTGACTGCTTTGGCCTGGCAAAGAAACCTGCACAGATACTGCAGGTGGTGCAGAAAATGGTGGCCCTACACTGCCGGAAGGGATGTTGCGTTGATGAGTAGCTTCATTGGCCGAGGGTGCTACAACCTTAAGGGACGTTTGGTAGTTAGTCCAAGCTTGCAAATGCATGGTGGTTAAATGTCTATGCATGCAACTTGTATTGAGACTTTTCAGATTCTGCCCTCTGCTTAAGGTAGTTGAACATTTTTGACAGATTACTTTGTGCTGATCAATTGGATGTTGTTTAAAAAAATGCCAGACTGCACTCTTTCTAGCATCGGATACCTTTTCAGGCATTGCAGACTGAGCTTTAACCGGATGGCCACGCTGTCCTCCAACAGGTTTTGACTTTGCCACGCGTTTTGGCCAAGATACGGGCCCGGCAGATGGAACCTGTTGCGATGTTGATGCCTGCTGCGGCCCCTCCTCCTCCGCTTCAGAACTGCTGCCACCTGCACCCTGTTCCCCCAATGGCTGCCAATCGGGGTCAAGAACTGGGTCATCTATTACCTCTTCTTGTAGCTCGTGTGCAACTTCGTCTGTGTCACCGTGTCGGTCGGTGGTATAGCGTTCGTGATGGGGCAACATAGTCTCATCAGGGTCTGATTCTTGATCAGCACCCTGCGAGGGCAATGTTGTGGTCTGAGTCAAAGGACCAGCATAGTAGTCTGGCTGTGGCTGTGCATCAGTGCACTCCATGTCAGATTCAACTTGTAATGGGCATGGACTGTTAACTGCTTCACTTTCTAAGCCAGGGACGGTATGTGTAAAGAGCTCCATGGAGTAACCCGTTGTGTCGCCTGCTGCATTCTTCTCTGTTGTTGTTTTTGCTGAAGAGGACAAGGAAGCGACTTGTCCCTGACCGTGAACATCCACTAACGACGCGCTGCTTTTACTTTTACCAGTTTCACGAGAGGAGGCAAAAGAGCTAGAGGCTGAGTCAGCAAGATAAGCCAAAACTTGCTCTTGATGCTCCGGCTTTAAAAGCGGTATTCCTACTCCCAGAAAAGGGAGGGTTCGAGGCCTTGTGTAGCCAGACGACGAACCTGGCTCCACAGCTCCAGACTTAGGTGCAATATTTTTTTTCCCACGACCACCTGATGCTCCACCACTACCACTACCCTCATTACCAGCTGACAATGAACGCCCCCGGCCACGACCTCTTCCACCAGACTTCCTCATTGTTTTAAAAACGTTACCAAACGAACGGTATTTGTTGCTGTCACACAACTTACACGGTGAGCTATAACTTCAGTATGATTTAGCTACCCCTTTACAGGTGGGTGAGACCACAACGAAAATCAGCCACAATGTTACACACTCTGTTGTTGTTGGCAACAAATGAGATGGCACACACGCAGGACTGTCACTGAAGCGCAAATGTAAATATTTATCTCCCACTGATTTGTGTTTGTTTTTTTTAAAATGGAGACTTCAGAAAAAAAAAAAATTTTTTAAAAATTATTTTTTACAGAAGAATTTATAAAACAAATAAAATGAAATGATTGTTTCAGGGAGAATTTAGGAAAAAAAAAAAAAAAGGCTTTGTAGGGCCCACTGAGTGAGAGAGGACGCACACAGGAGTCAGGAGTGGCACACAAGCCCAGAGGCCAATATTAATCTCCCACCGATTGATTTAGTTATTTTTTTTGGTAGATTTTGGAACCCAAATCAAGCAAAAAAATTAATAGGCTTTCTATGGCCCACAATTGGGGAGAGAGAGAGAGATGGCACACCCAGGAGTCAAGACTGGCACACAAGCAGAAGGGGCAATATGAATCTCCCACAGATTTTTTTTTTTTTTTCAGGGAGACTTGAGAGAAAAAAAAATACAAAAAAAATGATTTTTTTCAGGAATAATTTAGAAACCAAAGAAAATAAAATGATTGTTTCAGGGAGAATTTAGAAAACAAATAAAACAAAAAATAGGCTTTCTAGGGCCCACTGAGTGACAGATGACGCACACAGGAGTCAGGAGTGGCACACAAGCCCAGAGGCCAATATTAATCTCCCACTGATTGATTTAGTTATTTTTTTGGTAGATTTTGGAACCCAAATCAAGCAAAAAAATTAATAGGCTTTCTATGGCCCACAATTGGGGAGAGAGAGAGAGATGGCACACCCAGGAGTCAAGACTGGCACACAAGCAGAAGGGGCAATATGAATCTCCCACAGATTTTTTTTTTTTTTTTCAGGGAGACTTTAGAGAAAAAAAATACAAAAAAAATGATTTTTTTCAGGAATAATTTAGAAACCAAAGAAAATAAAATGATTGTTTCAGGGAGAATTTAGAAAACAAATAAAACAAAAAATAGGCTTTCTAGGGCCCACTGAGTGACAGATGACGCACACAGGAGTCAGGAGTGGCACACAAGCCCAGAGGCCAATATTAATCTCCCACTGATTGATTTAGTGATTTTTTTTGGTAGATTTTGGAACCCAAATCAAGCAAAAAAATTAATAGGCTTTCTATGGCCCACAATTGGGGAGAGAGAGAGAGATGGCACACCCAGGAGTCAAGACTGGCACACAAGCAGAAGGGGCAATATGAATCTCCCACAGATTTTTTTTTTTTTTTTTTTTTTTTCAGGGAGATTTGAGAGAAAAAAAAAATACAAAAAAAATGATTTTTTTCAGGAATAATTTAGAAACCAAAGAAAATAAAATGATTGTTTCAGGGAGAATTTAGAAAACAAATAAAACAAAAAATAGGCTTTCTAGGGCCCACTGAGTGACAGATGACGCACACAGGAGTCAGGAGTGGCACACAAGCCCAGAGGCCAATATTAATCTCCCACTGATTGATTTAGTTATTTTTTTTGGTAGATTTTGGAACCCAAATCAAGCAAAAAAATTAATAGGCTTTCTATGGCCCACAATTGGGGAGAGAGAGAGAGATGGCACACCCAGGAGTCAAGACTGGCACACAAGCAGAAGGGGCAATATGAATCTCCCACAGATTTTTTTTTTTTTTTCAGGGAGACTTTAGAGAAAAAAAAATACAAAAAAATGATTTTTTTCAGGAATAATTTAGAAACCAAAGAAAAGAAAATGATTTTTTCAGGGAGAATTTAGAAAACAAATAAAACAAAAAATAGGCTTTCTAGGGCCCACTGAGTGACAGATGACGCTCACAGGAGTCAGGAGTGGCACACAAGCCCAGAGGCCAATATTAATCTCCCACTGATTGATTTAGTGATTTTTTTTGGTAGATTTTGGAACCCAAATCAAGCAAAAAAATTAATAGGCTTTCTATGGCCCACTATTTGTGAGAGAGATGGCACGCTCAGGACTGGCACACAAGCCCAGAGGCCAATATTAATCTCCCATTTTTTTTTTTTTCCAGGGAAAATTTATAAACCCAATAAAAAAAATAATAATAAATAGGCTTTCTATGGCCCACTATCTGAGAGAGAGAGATGGCACGCTTAGGACTGGCACACAAGCCCAAAGGCCAATATTAATCTCCCACTGATTGATTGATTGATTGATTTTTTCAGGTAGAATTATGAACCCAAATCAACCAAAAAAATAAATAGGCTTTCTATGGCCCACTATTTGTGAGAGAGATGGCACGCTCAGGACTGGCACACAAGCCCAGAGGCCAATATTAATCTCCCACTTTTTTTTTTTTCCAGGGAAAATTTATAAACCCAATAAAATAATAAAAAAATAGGCTTTCTATGGCCCACTATCTGAGAGAGAGAGAGATGGCATGCTTAGGACTGGCACACAAGCCCAAAGGCCAATATTAATCTCCCACTGATTGATTTATTGATTTTTTCAGGTAGAATTTAGAACCCAAATCAAGCAAAAAAATTAATAGGCTTTCTATGGCCCACTGAGTGAGAGATGGCACACACAGGAGTAAGGAGTGGCACACAAGCCCTGAGGCCAATATTTTTCTCCCACTGATTGATGTTGTGATTTTTTCTGGTAGATTTTGGAACCCAAATCAAGCAAAAAAATAAATAGGCTTTCTATGGCCGACTGAGTGAGAGATGACACAGACAGAGATGGCACTCTAGCAGAAATGTCAATCTTAATCTCCCACAAAAAAAAAAAAAAAAACAGGGAGTGTCCTTCAATTACTATCTCCCTGCAGTAATCTCAGCCAGGTATGGCAGGCAGCAATAAGGAGTGGACTGATGCACAAATTAAATAAAAAGTGTGGACAAACAAACAAGATAGCTGTGCAGAAAGGAAGGAACAAGAGGATTTGTGCTTTGAAAAAAGCAGTTGGTTTGCACAGCGGCGTACACACAGCAATGCAGCTATCAGGGAGCCTTCTAGGGCAGCCCAATGAGCTACAGCGCTGAGGAAAAAAAAAAAAAAAGGAGCTTCCACTGTCCCTGCACACCGAGGGTGGTGTTGGGCAGTGGAAATCGCTACAGCACAAGCGGTTTTGTGGTTAATGGACCCTGCCTAACGCTATCCCTGCTTCTGACGAAGCGGCAGCAACCTCTCCCTAAGCTCAGATCAGCAGCAGTAACATGGCGGTCGGCGGGAACTCCCCTTTATAGCCCCTGTGACGCCGCAGACAGCAAGCCAATCACTGCAATGCCCTTCTCTAAGATGGTGGGGACCAGGACCTATGTCATCACGCTCCCCACACTCTGCGTTTACCTTCATTGGCTGAGAAATGCCGCTTTTCGCGTCATTGAAACGCGACTTTGGCGTGAAAGTCGCGTACCGCATGGCTGACCACGCACATGGGTCGGATCGGGTTTCATGAAACTCGACTTCGCCAAAAGTCGGCGACTTTTGAAAATGTTCGACCCGTTTCGCTCAACCCTATTTATCACCCACTCCTGGTTTTGGCTGAGAAATACTGATGTAAAATACTGACCAAATACTGCTAGTGTGACGGCAGCCTAACCTTTTCTGAGTGTGGATACTACTAATAATAAAGACACATATATATAAAAAAAAAATCTTAAAAAGTATAAATATTAAAAAGTATAATAAAAATATGTAAACGTTGTGGTATAAGGGCTCCTTCTCACTTGCGTTAAATACGTCCGAGTCTCGCAGGTTAAAACCCGGCTCTGGCGCCGGCACTCCAGAGCGGAGCGTGCGGCCGCACAGCAATACATGGAGCTGCACGCTCCACTCTGGAGTGCCGGCGGCAGAGCCGGGTTTTAACCTGTGAGACTCGGATGTATTTTACGCAAATGAGAAGGAGCCCTAATGGTGGTTTCACTGCAAAGACAGGAGTCACAAATGTCTGAACACTGAAGGTGTGAGAAGCCAGCTCTCCAGCCATTTTTACACACACACACATATAATTAGTGTTGGGCCGGGGTCACACTTGCGAGTGCAATGTGAGAAACTTTCACGAGTCTCTCGCATCAATACCCGCCACTGCCACCGGCACTCAGGACTGGAGTGTGTGGCTGCATGTATTTCTATGCAGCTGAACGCTCCGGTGCCGGGTATTGATGCGAGATACTCATGCGACTTTCTCACATTGCACTCGCAAGTGTGACCCCGGCCTAAGGGCTATTGGAGCGCCCCACCAGAACAGCGTGGTACTGGCTCAGGTCTTAAAGGGGATGTCACGGTGGCTGTGGCCCGGTCTGTGGCCCTGGGTGTCCAATTAAAGGGAAAGGTCTTTAAGGGGATTTGTAATGACTATGTTCGTGATGCCACCTGTGGTGTTTGGTCAGTAGGGACCAACGCTGCTTAACCCCTTCATGACCCAGCCTATTTTGACCTTAAAGACCTTGCTGTTTTTTGCAATTCTGACCAGTGTCCCTTTATGAGGTAATAACTCAGGAACGCTTCAACGGATCCTAGCGGCTCTGAGATTGTTTTTTCGTGACATATTGGGCTTCATGTTAGTGGTAAATTTAGGTCAATAAATTCTGCGTTTATTTGTGATAAAAACGGAAATTTGGCGAAAATTTTGAAAATTTCGCAATTTTCACATTTTGAATTTTTATTCTGTTAAACCAGAGAGATATGTGACACAAAATAGTTAATAAATAACATTTCCCACATGTTTACTTTACATCAGCACAATTTTGGAAACAAAATTTTTTTTTGTTAGGAAGTTATAAGGGTTAAAATTTGACCAGCGATTTGTCATTTTTACAACGAAATTTACAAAACCATTTTTTTTAGGGACCACCTCACATTTGAAGTCAGTTTGAGGGGTCTATATGGCTGAAAATACCCAAAAGTGACACCATTCTAAAAACTGCACCCCTCAAGGTACTCAAAACCACATTCAAGAAGTTTATTAACCCTTCAGGTGCTTCACAGCAGCAGAAGCAACATGGAAGGAAAAAATGAACATTTAACTTTTTAGTCACAAAAATTATATTTTAGCAACAATTTTTTTATTTTCCCAATGGTAAAATGAGAAACTGAACCACGAAAGTTGTTGTCCAATTTGTCCTGAGTACGCTGATACCTCATATGTGGGGTAAACCACTGTTTGGGCGCACGGCAGGGCTTGGAAGGGAAGGAGCGCCATTTGACTTTTTGAATCAAAAATTGGCTCCACTCTTTAGCGGACACCATGTCACATTTGGAGAGCCCCCGTGTGCCTAAAAATTGGAGCTCCCCCACAAGTGACCCCATTTTGGAAACTAGACGCCCCAAGGAACTTATCTAGATGCATAGTGAGCACTTTGAGCCCCCAGGTGCTTCACAAATTGATCCGTAAATATGAAAAAGTACTTTTTTTTCACAAAAAAATTCTTTTAGCCTCAATTTTTTCATTTTCACATGGACAACAGGATAAAATGGATCCTAAAATGTGTTGGGAAATTTCTCCTGAGTACACCAATACCTCACATGTGGGGGTAAACCACTGTTTGGGCACATGGTAAGGCTCGGAAGGGAAGGAGCGCCATTTGACTTTTTGAATGAAAAATTATTTCCATCGTTAGCGGACACCATGTCGCGTTTGGATAGCTCCTGTGTGCCTAAACATTGGCGCTCCCCCACAAGTGACCCCATTTTGGAAACTAGACCCCCCAAGGAACTTATTTAGATGCCTAGTGAGCACTTTAAACCCTCAGGTGCTTCACAAATTGATCTGTAAAAATGAAAAAGTACTTTTTTTTCACAAAAAAATTCTTTTCGCCTCAATTTTTTCATTTTCACATGGGCAGTAGGATAAAATGGATCATAAAATTTGTTGGGCAATTTCTCCTGAGTACGTCGATACCTCATATGTGGGGGTAAACCACTGTTTGGGCACTCGGCAGGGCTCGGAAGGGAAGGCGCGCCATTTGACTTTTTGAATGGAAAATAAGATCCAATTGTTAGCGGACACCATGTCGCGTTTGGAGAGCCCCTGTG
The DNA here is from genome assembly GCF_032444005.1 of Ranitomeya imitator. Classification (NCBI taxonomy): domain Eukaryota; kingdom Metazoa; phylum Chordata; class Amphibia; order Anura; family Dendrobatidae; genus Ranitomeya; species Ranitomeya imitator. The sequence goes on from NC_091285.1 coordinate 59,915,975, forward strand.
TGCCTAAACATTGGAGCTCCCCCACAAGTGACCCCATTTTGGAAACTAGACCCCCCAAGGAACTTATCTAGATGCATATTGAGCACTTTAAACCCCCAGGTGCTTCACAGAAGTTTATAACACAGAGCCATAAAAATAAAAAATAATTTTTCTTTCCTCAAAAATGATTTTTTAGCCTGGAATTTCCTATTTTGCCAAGGATAATAGGAGAAATTAGACCCCAAATATTGTTGTCCAGTTTGTCCTGAGTACGCTGATACCCCATATGTGGGGGTAAATCACTGTTTGGGCGCACGGCAGGGCTCGGAAGGGATGGCACGCCATTTGGCTTTTTAAATGGAAAATTAGCTCCAATCATTAGCGGACACCATGTCACGTTTGGAGAGCCCCTGTGTGCCTAAACATTGGAGATTCCCCAGAAATGACACCATTTTGGAAACTAGACCCCCAAAGGAACTAATCTAGATGTGTGGTGAGGACTTTGAACCCCCAAGTGCTTCACAGAAGTTTATAACGCAGAGCCATGAAAATAATAAAAAAAAATTGTTTTCTCAAAAATGATCTTTTAGCCTGCAATTTTTTATTTTCCCAAGGGTAACAGGAGAAATTTGACCCCAAAAGTTGTTGTCCAGTTTCTCCTGAGTATTCTGATACCCCATATGTGGGGGTAAATCACTGTTTGGGCACATGCCGGGGCTCGGAAGTGAAGTAGTGACGTTTTGAAATGCAGATTTTGATGGAATGCTCTGTGGGCGTCACGTTGCGTTTGCAGAGCCCCTGATGTGGCTTAACAGTAGAAACCCCCCACAAGTGACCCCATTTTGGAAACTAGACCCCCAAAGGAACTTATCTAGATGTGTGGTGAGCACTTTGAACCCCCAAGTGCTTCATAGAAGTTTATAATGCAGAGCCGTGAAAATAATAAATACGTTTTCTTTCCTCAAAAATAATTATTTAGCCCAGAATTTTTTATTTTCCCAAGGGTTACAGAAGAAATTGGACCCCAATATTTGTTGTCCAGTTTCTCCTGAGTACGGTGATACCCCATATGTGGGGGTAAACTACTGTTTGGGCACATGCCGGGGCTTGGAATTGAAGTAGTGACGTTTTGAAATGCAGACTTTGATGGAATGCTCTGCGGGCGTCACGTTGCGTTTGCAGAGCCCCTGAGGTGCCTAAACAGTAGAAACCCCCCAAAAGTGACCCCATTTTGGAAACTAGACCCCGAAAGGAACTTATCTAGATGTGTGGTGAGCACTTTGAACCCCCAAGTGCTTCATAGAAGTTTATAATGCAGAGCCGTGAAAATAATAAATACGTTTTCTTTCCTCAAAAATAATTATTTAGCCCAGAATTTTTTATTTTCCCAAGGGTTACAGGAGAAATTGGACCCCAAAAGTTGTTGTCCAGTTTCTCCTGAGTACGCTGATACCCCATGAGTGGGGGTAAACCACTGTTTGGGCACACTGCGGGGCTCAGAAGGGAAGTAGTGACTTTTGAAATGCAGACTTTGATGGAATGGTCTGTGGGTGTCACGTTGCGTTTGCAGAGCCCCTGGTGTGCCTAAACAGTAGAAACCCCCACAAGTGACCCCATTTTAGAAACTAGACCCCCCAAGGAACGTATCTAGATATGTGGTGAGCACTTTGAACCCCCAAGTGCTTCACAGACGTTTAGAACGCAGAGCCGTGAAAATAAAAAATCATTTTTCTTTCCTCAAAAATTATGTTTTAGCAAGCATTTTTTTAGATTCACAAGGGTAACAGGAGAAATTGGACCCCAGTAATTGTTGCGCAGTTTGTCCTGAGTATGCTGGTACCCCATATGTGGGGGTAAACCACTGTTTGGGCACACGTCAGGGCTCGGAAGTGAGGGAGCACCATTTGACCTTTTGAATACGAGATTGGCTGGAATCAATGGTGGCGCCATGTTGCGTTTGGAGACCCCTGATGTGCCTAAACAGTGGTAACCCCTCAATTCTAACTCCAACACTAACCCCCCCACACCCCTAACCCTAATCCCAACTGTAGCCATAACCCTAATCACAACCCTAACCACAACCCTAATTCCAACCCTAACCCTAAGGCTATGTGCCCACGTTGCGGATTCGTGTGAGATATTTCCGCACCATTTTTGAAAAATCCGCGGGAAAAAGGCACTGCGTTTTACCTGCGGATTTTCCGCGGATTTCCAGTGTTTTTTGTGCGGATTTCACCTGCGGATTCCTATTGAGGAACAGGTGTAAAACGCTGCGGAATCCGCACAAAGAATTGACATGCTGCGGAAAATACAACGCAGCGTTTCTGCGCGGTATTTTCCGCACCATGGGCACAGCGGATTTGGTTTTTCATATGTTTACATGGTACTGTAAACCTGATGGAACACTGCTGCGAATCCGCAGCGGCCAATCCGCAGCCAAATCCGCACAGTGTGCACATGGCCTAATTCTAAAGGTATGTGCACACGCTGCGGAAAACGCTGCGGATCCGCAGCAGTTTCCCATGAGTTTACAGTTCAATGTAAACCTACGGGAAACAAAAATCGCTGTACACATGCTGCGGAAAAACTGCACGGAAACGCAGCGGTTTACATTCCGCAGCATGTCACTTCTTTGTGCGGATTCCGCAGCGGTTTTACAACTGCTCCAATAGAAAATCGCAGTTGTAAAACCGCAGTGAAATGCGCAGAAAAAAACGCGGTAAATCCGCCATAAATCCGCAGCGGTTTAGCACTGTGGATTTATCAAATCCGCAGTGGAAAAATCCGCAGAGGACCAGAATACGTGTGCACATACCGAAACCCTAACCCTAGCCCTAACCCTACCCCTAACCCTACCCCTAGCCCTAGCCCTAACCCTACACCTAACCCTAACCCTACCCCTACCCCTACCCCTAACCCTACCCCTAACCCTAACCCTAACCCTATTCTAACATTAGTGGAAAAAAAAAATGTCTTTATTTTTTTATTGTCCCTACCTATGGGGGTGACAAAGGGGGGGGGGTCATTTATTATTTTTTTTATTTTGATCACTGAGATATAATCTATCTCAGTGATCAAAATGCACTTTGGAACGAATCTGCCGGCCGGCAGATTCGGCGGGCGCACTGCGCATGCGCCCGCCATTTTGGAAGATGGCGGCGCCCAGCGAGAAGACGGACGGGACCCCGGCTGGATCGGTAAGTATGATGGGGTGGGGGGGACTACGGGGGGGGGATCGGAGCACGGGGGGGGGAATCGGAGCGCGGGAGGGGTGGAACGGAGCACGGGGGCGTGGAACGGAGCACGGGGGGGCTGGAATGGAGCACGGGGGGTGGAACGGAGTACCAGGGGGGGTGGATCGGAGTGCAGGGGGGGTGATTGGAGCACGGGGGGTGCGGACAAGAGCACGGGGGGGAGCGGAGCACTGGACGGAGGGGAGCCGGAGCAGTGTACCGGCCAGATCGGGGGGCTGGGGGGGCGATCGGTGGGGTGGGGTGGGGGCACATTAGTATTTCCAGCCATGGCCGATGATATTTCAGCATCGGCCATGGCTGGATTGTAATATTTCACCAGTTATAATAGGTGAAATATTACAAATCGCTCTGATTGGCAGTTTCATTTTCAACAGCCAATCAGAGCGATCGTAGCCACGAGGGGGTGAAGCCACCCCCCCTGGGCTAAACTACCACTCCCCCTGTCCCTGCAGATCGGGTGAAATGGGAGTTAACCCTTTCACCCGGCCTGCAGGGACGCGATCTTTCCATGACGCCACATAGACGTCATGGGTCGGATTGGCACCGACTTTCATGACGCCTACGTGGTGTCAAAGGTCAGGAAGGGGTTAAAGGGGTCCTCTGAAGTGATGTTGTTGCAGCAAGATGGTAACGCTTCCCACAGGTGAAGCGGGGTCCCCAGGGCTTCCCAGGTGTATGGCTAGATGGTGTATGCCGATAAATGCACAAAGAACGAGGACACAGGTTTGCATGTTTTTACCTGGTTTACTGATGGTAATAGTAGTCCTCAGTCCAGGGTACCAAGTACAGGGTAGCTGTGGTCCGGCCGGCTTGGAGGCAATAAGAGATCCCTTTACCAGGTGAGGTCCCTAAGCCTTTCCTGCTAGTGCCGTTTAGTTAATTAGGTCCCTGCTGCTTGAAGCTCAGTGCAAGTCCCCTCTCTACTGTCCTAAGACAGATGTCTGTACGATAGGCAGTTTGAGCCTGTTTATAGGATCTCTTAGATGACCCGGCTCTCACAGTCACTGCTTCACCTCAGACTTGATACGGGCAATTAACATAGAGTGCTTTGCCCTCCGGTTCTATCGTGCGTCCTGGAGAATAACACGACCTCGGGCTCCCGATACCCCGCTTCTGCGCTCTGACTCTGAGGGTGTCCTTCCACTGTTCCCCTCCTGAGCCCTTTCCTCCTCTATGCTTCTTTCCTCTAAGCTCCTCCACAATCCAACTCTCCTTCTGCTTCTCTTTCCAGGGGTAGCAGCTCCCTCGTGGCTGCTCGACCCCTACATCTGCTCCAGACATCCTTCAGCTACTGAAGACCAACTGTCTCACTCCACTGTCTCTCTCAGACTCCCTGAGATTGACTACTAGCTCTTCCTCCAGACCAGGATACTTAAAGTGTAAGGGAGCTTCCCTGAATTTGGGTCCTGAGCTCCCCCTCCTTGCCTAGATTCAGATTGTGTTGAATGCGAGTGCCTTACCGGATAGATAGGATCCCCTTTGCCTCCAAGCGTGACATCACCCTCCCCGAAGGGAATGCAACATCACTGCAGCAACCGGTTACCTGGGGGTACTGCACTATTGTGCAGTCTCTTTGGTAGCAGCCCCTGCATGAGAACTAGTAAGCCCAGGAGAAGAAATCCTGCGCTCCTGGGATTGAGTGGTGCTGGAGACTAAGGAGGCTAGCCAGTGCCTTTACTGTCTTAACAAAGTCTGTGTAGCCTCATGAGACATAGTATCTTGTTCACGACGCCAGTTTTTCTATCTGGGTTGGCCTTCATGGAGCCGGCACATAATGGTGCCAATGGTCACAGTGGTCTCACCATCTGCTGGGCGAGCCATCTTCAGCAGAATAAAAAGGGAGAAGTTGTGGAAGGGATGCAGGATCAGCCGGTTTCAACAAGCAATGCCCAGACCTCAGGAGCCACAGGAAAAAAACACTTGCTTTTACTGGAGCAGTTGATGATGATGATTACAGCTTTTTACAGTTATTCAGGACACTCAGCCAACAGCCCCTCCTGGTGTGATGATCCCAGCTCTTTTCCCGCAATGTGTTGTAGCTCTCCTTACTCCTGCTGCATATAGCACTATTGCACTAAAACATCTCCTCTCGGCCCCCCGAGGAAGCCCACGTGAAACGCGCATCGGGGCTGGTTCCATTGGCACTTCCTGACACAGGTTATAATGGGTGAGATGCCCCTATTTGGCTAACTATCACTACCATGATCTGTTTTGACGTTATGGATTTTTCTGGGTTTGTTGTCCCTTTTCTTAGTTATATCATGTGATAATACAAATTTGTTACGATGTGCATACTTCCCAGTTTATTGTATTTAACTTTGCTTCTCTGATCAGTGGTAGTGGATCAATATGCATTATGTACACTGTTATATACCATTACTGACTATGCATATTGTCTTTCTGGCTCTTACCCTATACCTGATACGCTATGTATGGATTTGTGCAGTAGAAATTTGTTGACACCGTGCGCCACTTTTTTCCATCACCTTTTTCTTATTATATGAGTCATTACTTGTAATTTTGTAATAAAAATTGATATACATTTTTACATATTTGGACTTTGTACTCTATGTCTAGTATAGGTTGTAGGTTCCTATAGAGTGTCCGTTTTCTTGTCCAATAGAATTACACTACAGCGTGTCTTCAATCTTTTGTGTTTGGTTTGGTTAATATTGAATATAATACATCTCCTCTCAGCATGGACCTTGGTAGGTATGGCACCTCAGGCTTACAGGAAAGTACTTCAGCTCTCTTCCCACCACTGACAATTAAGGAACTTATTAAGACATCCATCATCTGATCCCTAACTGATGTCGTCTGGCAGTTGGGCACTTTTAAACAGAGTATAGGTGGTAAGCATTGAACACATGAGGAACTTTTTCATGTACATCTAAGATAAGCATAAGAAATACAATAAGGCAGGCATGGGAGCCACAACATCCACTAGAACTAAAGTCTTGGAAGAGAGAGGCCAGCTTAGAGTCCATGGCTCCTGAGTGTAGCTGAGGCCGGCCTCTGAAGGGGCAAATCCATAGGTTTAGGGGTGTATGGGTACTCTTCATGATCACCGCTTAGTACCCTATGTATAGGGAGCAGGAAGGTCCTTATTAAGTTGTGAACTTAACATATTTACATTATAAATAAAAGTTTTTGTATCTAAAGGTACCTTCACACTAAACGACGCTGCAGCGATCCAGACAACGATCCGGATCACTGCAGCGTCGCTGTTTGGTCGCTGGAGAGCTGTCACACAGACCGCTCTCCAGCGACCAACAATGCCGGTAACCAGGGTAAACATCGGGTTACTAAGCGCAGGGAGGCCAGACTACCTAAACAGACAGAGGATAGAAAAGGTAACTTTGCGGTCAGCACAAAAAACTACAAAAGACCACGCAGAGTGTGCAAAAAGACCCCCGCACCGACTCACGGTGCGGAGGTGCCACTCTGCCTCCCAGAGCTTCCAGCTAGCCAGACAGAATCATATTAGCAAGCTGGACAAGAAAACAAGAACAACAAAATAAACCAGCAGGGACTTAGCTTCTGCTGGAGTAGACAGGTCACCAGAAAGATCCAAGAGCGAACTGAACCAGTACTGGAACATTGACAGATGGCATGGAGTAACGATCTGGGTGGAGATAAATAGAGCAGCCAGCCTAAGAATTAACCAGGTCACCTGTGGAAGGAACCTCAGAACCAGCAGCTCCACTCACAGCCACCAGAGGGAGTCCATGGACAGAACTCGCCGAAGTACCATTCATGACCACAGGACGGAGTTCCAAAACAGAATTCACAACACCGGTCCCAACTACACTCAGGAGCCATGGACTCTAAGCTGGCCTCTCTCTTCCAAGACTTTCGTTCTAGTGGATGTCATGGCTTCCATGCCTGCAGTATTGCATTTCTTATGTTTACCATAGGTGTAATGAACAAGTTTCTTATGTGTTATAACTAGTGTTGAGCATTCCGATACTGCAAGTATCGGGTATCGGCCGATGTTTGCTGTATCGGAATTCCGATACCAAGTTCTGATATTTTTGTGATATCGGAAATCGGTATCGGAGTGTGCGGTGCGTATGGTTCCAAGGGTCTGGAGGAGAGGAAACTCTCCTTTAGGCCCTGGGATCCATATTAATGTAAAAAATAAAGAATAAAAATAAAAAATATGGCTATACTCACCCCTCCGAAGAACCCTGGCTGTCACCGCTGCAAGCGTCCGCCTCCGTTCCTGAGAATGCAGTGAGTGAAGGACCTTCGATGATGTCGCGGTCAGGTGAGCGGTCACGTGAGCGGCCAATCCGCTGCGGATCTGCAGCAAAATCCGCAACGTGTGCACATACCCTTACAGCTGTACAGCCATACTTTGTCTTTCCAGTTCATTGACTTGATTGTCAGTTCACCAGCTCTGTTTGCGCTTAGTGGGTGAAACATTCTTATTTATATCCAGAAGCAATAAACTTGCTTCATCATCTTTCTAAATGACTACTTCCTGGCTGTTTAGCTCCCAAAATATCCCCTTCTCAGCAAAAAAACAGGAACAGACTTGTACTGATCTTTGGCCTTTGGATGTAAAAAATGTTCTTATCAGCTGACCGCAAACAGAGATTTTGAAAATGGTGAAGAATTAAATGGGTTGTAAAGCGGAAATAAATGATCACTTATCCACAGATTGTGGGAGTTTGACCACTAGGATGTGCACCTTTTCTTCCCGTTAGATTGGTGCGACAATGTGCACACTCCACTCGTTTCCTATGGAGCTGCTGGGCACTGTGCTCGGTTTTCTCCGGTAGCCCCATATAACATGAATGGAGGGTGGCTGGGGTTTGACCTGCTGCTCCTCTTTGTAATGGGGATAAAAGTTCCCCTCTTTTCCAGTGAAAGTCCCAGATGCGGGATCCCCATCAATCAGCTAGTTATCACCTATCATGTGGAAGGGGGCTTACTTGTTTTCACTGGACCAACCCTTTAACCCCTTCCCGATATGAGCCATACATATGCTGCTCTGCGGGAAGTGCATTCCCGCAAAGAGATGTACATGTACGGCGCTGCAATCGCACGGCCTCACGCTGAGCGCCGCAGCAATCGTATGTGGGTGACAGCTGTATGTGACAGCTAACACCCCGCAGCAACGCCCATGATCAGTGTTAGCACATGATCGCGGGCATTTAACCCCTCTGATGCCACTGTCAGTAATGACAGCAGCATAGAGAAGCAGCACACGGGAGGGGGCTCCCTGCGTGCTTCCATTGGGACAACACGATGCGATCGCGTTGTCCCAATAGTCACCATGGAGACCCCTGGCTCTAAGATGGCTGTGGAGTCCTTCTGGGTCCTGCAGGGAAAGTGGCTTGTGAGCCGGCATGCCTCCTTCCCTGCCTGTCAGATTGCTGATCTGATGCTCTGCAGTGCAAAGTGTCAGATCAGCCATCTGGTGCAATATAATAATGTCCCATACTAGGACAATGTTAAAAAAGTTAAAAAAAATTACAAAGTGTAAAAATATATTTTTTTAAATCCCTAAATAAAAAAATAAATAAATACATATTTTCCAATAAATACATTTCTTTATGCAAATAATAAAAAAAATAAAAGTACACATATTTGGCATCGCCGTGTCCGTAATGACCCTCTCTATAAAACTGTCCCACTAGTTAAGAATAAAACGGTCTCACCAATTTTGCCACATGCAGAACGGTATAAAAAACAAAAAGCAATTCCTGAATTGCTGGTTTTTGTTCATTCTGTCTTCCAAAAATCAGAATAGAAAGCGATCAAAAAATGTCATGTGCCCGAAAATGGTACCAATAAAACTGTCAACTCGTACCACAAAAAACAAGCCATCCCATGATTCTGTCGGCCGAAATATGAAAAAATTATAGCTCTCAAAATATGGTGATGCAAAAACTAGTTTTCACAATAAAAAGCATCTTTTAGTGTGTGACAGCAGCCAAACATAAAAACCAAATATAAATCTGGTATCACTGTAATCACACCGACCCAAAGAATAAAGTCACCTAATCACTTATACAGCACAAGGAAAGGCGTAAAAAATAAATAAAACCAACATACTGTTGATTTTTTTCATTCTGCGTCCCAAAGATCTCAGTAGTCTTGGCTCACACTTATCCTGCGCTCTGCGCTGAGCGCTTACACCATCGTTTCCATGTAAATGCCTGAAATATGTGATTCAGACAGAACCCCCAGCGGAAAATTCCCTATATTGAGGCAGATGGAGGCGCTGTGGATGCCATAGAACCTGTGATCCGGCGGTGTCCCTCGTTTTAGGATTACATAAAAGTGCCCTGAGCCACAGTTTTGTGCACTTCTGAAAAGGACACCGCTGAACAGAGGCCAGACAGAGTCCAGAGTAACTTTGCTGTCTCATTATAGTGAATGGATCCCTCGGGAGTTTCATCTATCACGTCATTCAGAGATTTAAATGGAAACCCTCAGCGTAGAGCGCCAGATAAATGTGATCCCAAACGTGATGTAAAATGTTCCCAATAAAAGCTTCAACTCAATCCACAAAAAAGCAAGTCCCCAGTCAGATCTCTCATCTGTTAAAGGGAATCTGTCACCCCCAAAATGGAAGGTGAGCTAAGCCCACCGGCATCAGGGGCTTATCTACAGCATTCTGGAAAGCTGTAGATAAGCCCCCGATGTATACTGAAAGATGAGAAAAAGAGGTTAAACTATACTCACGCAGGGGCGTTCCCTGCTGCGGTCTGGACCGATGGGCGTCGCGGTCCGGGGCCTCCCATCTTCATACGATGACATCCTCTTCTTGTCTTCATGCTGCGGCTCCGGAGCAGGTGTACTTTGTCTGCCCTGTTGAGGGCAGAGCAAAGTACTGCAGTCCGCAGGCGCCGGGCCTCTCTGACCTTTCCCGGAGCCTGCTTACTGCAGTACTTTGCTCTGCCCTCAACAGGGCAGACAAAGTATGCCTGTGCCGGAGCTGCGGCGTGAAGACAAGAAGAGGACGTCATCGTGAGGCCGGCTTCACACTTGCGAGTTTTACTGACGTAAGAGCGCAGAAACTAAGTCCGTAAAACTCGCAAAAAATACGGCACAATTATTCTCTATGCCCCTGCTCCTATCTGCCGTATTTTACTGATCAGTATTATACGGCTTTCTACGGCCGTACAAAATCGCAGCATGCTGCGTTTGTCACCGTACTGCACAAGAAATACGCCAATGAAAGTCTATGGAAGCGTGAAAAATACGGATTTCACACGGACAAGCAGTGTGACTTGCGAGAAATACGCAGCGCTGTTAGAGAGAAAAGCCGGTAATTCAGTGCGGTGTACAGTAAAATCACACTGACAGCTTACAGTAGAATAGGTAGAATAAATGTGTACACATAGAATAGGTATATATATATATATATATATATATATATATGTCATTAGACACATATATGTATATATATTAATATTTATTCCAGCGCTATACAGCTTGAAAGCCGGTAATTCAATTACCGGCTTTTTCTTTCTCCTTCCTAAAACCCGACATGATTTGAGACATGGTTTACATACAGTAAACCATGTCTTCTCTCCATTTTTTTTGCAGATTCCACACTACTAATGTCAGTAGAGTGTATCTGCAAAATTTGGCCGTTCTAGCTCTTAAAATAAAGGGTTAAATGGCGGAAAAAATTGGCGTGGGCTCCCGCGCAATTTTCTCCGCCAGAGTAGTAAAGCCAGTGACTGAGGGCAGATATTAATAGCCTGGAGAGGGTCCACGGTTATTGGCCCCCCCCTGGCTAAAAATATCTGCCCCCAGCCACCCCAGGACAGGCACATCTGGAAGATGCGCCTATTCTGGCACTTCACCACTCTCTTCCCATTCCCGTGTAGCGGTGGGATATGGGGTAATGAAGGGTTAATGCCACCTTGCTATTGTAAGGTGACATTAAGCCTAATTAATAATGGAGAGGCGTCAATTATGACACCTATCCATTATTAATCCAATTGAATAAAAGGGTTAAATAAAACACAAACACATTATTTAAAATTATTTTAATGAAATAAAAACAATGGTTGTTGGAGTATTTTATTCTACGCCCAATCCAGTCACTGAAGACCCTCGTTCTGTGAAAGAAAAAACATAATAAACCAACAATATACTTACCCTCCGCAGATCTGTAACGTCCAACGATGTAAATCCTTCTGAAGGGGTTAAAACATTTTGCAGCAAGGAGCTTTGCTAATGCAATGCTACTCCTCGCTGCAAAACCCCTGGGAATGAGTCTAAATATAGATCAATGAGCTATATTTAGCTTCATTTGCGGTGAGGCGCCCTCTGCTGGCTGTTTATAGATCGTGGGAACTTGCCTAGAAAGCCTGGGAGCTTTCTAGGAAATTTCCCACGATCTATGAACATCCAGCAGAGGGCGCCTCACCGCAAATGAAGCTAAATATAGCTCATTGATCTATATTTAGACTCATTCCCAGGGGTTTTGCAGCGAGGAGCAGCCTGCATTAGCAAAGCTCCTTGCTGCAAAATGTTTTAACCCCTTCAGAAGGATTTACATCGTTGGACGTTACAGATCTGCGGAGGGTAAGTATATTGTTGGTTTATTATGTTTTTTCTTTCACAGAACGAGGGTCTTCAGTGACTGGATTGGGCGTAGAATAAAATACTCCAACAACCATTGTTTTTATTTCATTAAAATAATTTTAAATAATGTGTTTGTGTTTTATTTAACCCTTTCATTCAATTGGATTAATAATGGATAGGTGTCATAATTGACGCCTCTCCATTATTAATTAGGCTTAATGTCACCTTACAATAGCAAGGTGGCATTAACCCTTCATTACCCCATATCCCACCGCTACACGGGAATGGGAAGAGAGTGGCCAAGTGCCAGAATAGGCGCATCTTCCAGATGTGCCTGTTCTGGGGTGGCTGGGGGCAGATATTTTTAGCCAGGGGGGGGCCAATAACCGTGGACCCTCTCCAGGCTATTAATATCTGCCCTCAGTCACTGGCTTTACTACTCTGGCGGAGAAAATTGCGCGGGAGCCCACGCCAATTTTTTCCGCCATTTAACCCTTTATTTTAAGAGCTAGAACGGCCAAATTTTGCAGATACACACTACTGACATTAGTAGTGTGGAATCTGCAAAAAAAATGGAGAGAAGACATGGTTTACTGTATGTAAACCATGTCTCAAATCATGTCGGGTTTTAGGAAGGAGAAAGAAAAAGCCGGTAATTGAATTACCGGCTTTCAAGCTGTATAGCGCTGGAAAAAATATTAATATATATACATACATGTGTCTAATGACATATATATATATATATATATATATATATATAGACAACATATATATATTTTTTTTTCTTTTTGGGACACATGGATCATTTCTATAGCGGTATGTTGGTTTTGCAAGCCTGCGAGAAAACCACGCAGTACGGATGCCATACGGATTACATACGGAGGATGCCATGCGCAAAAAACGCTGACACACCCTGCCTACGGAGGAGCTACGGACCACTATTTTCGGGACATTTCAGCGTATTACGGCCGTAATATACGGACCGTATTTTCATACGCTGAGTGTGAAGCCGGCCTAAGTAGATGGGAGGCCCTGGACCGAACCGCGACTCCCACCGCAGCGGGACCGCCCCTGGGTGACGGTAATCTAACCTCTTTTTCTCATCTTTTAGGTTACATTGGGGGCTTATCTACAGAATTCCAGAATGCTGTAGATAAGCCCCTGATGTCGGTGGGCTTAGCTCACCTTCCATTTTGGGCATGACAGGTTCCCTTTAATGGAAATATAAGGAACTTCCACGTTAATGGTAGCACAAAGGCTCTGGAAAAGTGAAATGGCTCCTTGCTCCACGAAAGAAATTCCGCCAATTCTCCGCTCCCAAAACCAAATGCCCCCCTCCCTTTTAAGCTCCAGTGTGCCTAAACAACTTTTAGCGCCTACATGTTTGGAATTTCTGTAGTGATGAGAGCCCATCTTATTTACAGGTGCATGTCTCCAGAAGCATGAGCAGGGCATTATGTACTGGTGACTGCAACGTACTGGTCACTACAACGTACTAGTGATTACAATGGCAGTTTGCAATTTTCACTCAGCAACATCCACTTCTGCTTGTTTCTGTAGATGAATTCTCAAAGGGTTATAATTTCCAAAATGGGTTCCCTCATGGGGGGTTCTGCTGTTCTGGCACATCAGGGGCTCTGCCAATGTAACATGGCACCCTCAAACAAGTGCAGCAAAATCTGCACTCTAATATGGCACCTCTTCCCTTCTGAGCTTTGCACTGTGCCTCAAAAGTAGTTTTTGACCACATATGGGGTTTTGGTGAAGTCAGGAGAAATTGCACAATAAACTTTGGAGTCCATTTTCTCCTTTTGCCCTTGTGAAAATACAAAATTCGTAGCTAAAAAAGATTTTTTTGGGAAAATGTGATTTCTTTTATTTTCACAGCTTAGCGTTATAAACTTCGGTGAAGCACCTGGGGGTTCAAGGTGCTCAATACACATCTAGATAAGGTCCCAAAGGGGTCTAGTGTCCAAAATGGTGTCATTTGTGGGGGGGTTTCCACTGTTTAGGCACATCAAGAGCTCTTTAAATTCGACGCTAATTATTCCATCAAATTTTGCATTCAAAAAGTCAAATAGCGCTCCTTCCCTTCCAAGCTCTGGAGTGCACCCAAATAGTAGTATTCCTGCACATATGGGGTATCAGTGTACTCAGGAGAAATTTCACAACAAATTGTATGGAGCAATTTCTCCCATTACCCTTATGAAAATGCAAAATATGGAGCTAAAATGATTTATCTGGGAAAAATGTGATTGTTTTATTTTGACGGCTTAACATTATAACACCTGTGAAAAACCTGCGAAACACCTGTGGGGTCAAGGTGCTCAATACACATCTACATAAGTTCCCTAAAGGGTGTAGTTTTCAAAATTGTGTCACTTGTTGGGATTTCCACTGTTTAAGCACATCAGGGGCTCTCCAAACATGATATGGCATCTGTTAATTATGCTGGTAAATTTTGCATTCAAAAAGTTAAATGGCGCTCTTTCCCTTCTAAGCTCTGCCGTGCTCCCAAACAGTAGAATTCCCCACATATGGGATATCAACATGCTCAGAAGAAATTGCACAACAAATTGTATGGTCCATTTTCTCCTGTTACCCTTGCAAAAGTAAAAATAAATTGGTCTAAATGAAAATTTTTGTGAAAGAAATGTAAATGTTTATTTTTTTTTTCCACATTCCAAATATTCATGTGAAGCACCTGAAGGGTTAATAAACTTCTTGAATGTGGTTTTGAGTACCTTGAGAGGTGCAGTATCTAGTATGGTGTCATTTTGGGGTATTTTCGGTCATATAGGCCCTTTAAAGTCACTTCAAATGTGATGTGGTTCCTAAAAAAGTGGGTTTGCAAATTTTGTTGTAAAAATGAGAAATTGTTGGTGAACTTTTAACCCTTATAACTTCCTAACAAAAAAAAATATTTCCAAAATTGTGCTGATGTAAAGTAGACATGTGGGAAATGTTATTTAATAACTATTCTGTGCTATATGACTCTCTGATTGAAGGCATAAAAATTTTGAAATTTTCTCCAAATTTCAGTTTTTTTTTCAAAAATAAACGCAAGTTATATCAAAGAAATTTTACCACTTTCATAAAGTACAATATGTCATGAGAAAACAATCTCAGAATCACTGGGTTTCGTTACAGAATTATGACCTCATAAATGACAGTGGTCAGAATTATAAAAAAATTAGCCTGGTCAGGAATGCAAAAACAGTCTTCGGGGTAAAGGGGCTAAATTACAAATTCATCCCTTTTTTTTCTTCTTAAATTCCTTTTCTGGTGCCAAATTTTTCAGAAATTTGTTGCAAAGTTAAAATAGGTATTTATTTCTGTCTTGAACTGTTTTGGGGTCTTTTTGGTGCCAAAAGTTGCACTTTTTAAAAAATGGGGTAAAACTTGTGCTAAAATACTGGGTATTCAAAAATACACCAGGAGGGACTAGAGTGGAGTTGCGTACATTTTTTCAACCTTTCATTTCAGTTAATTTCCTCCTGGCAGCAGGGCTCTCAGTGCTGGCACCACGCAGTGTTAGAATGCTATTAATCTGCAGATTAACCCCTTATCTGCAGGTTAATAGGTTATCTTACATGATAGGTGTTGTGAATTCTGTGGCTGAGTTCACTTCTGTGGTCACAAGTGGTATTGCAGTCTCTGGGCTTCCTCCCTCAGGTGTTTTGGTGAGCTCGTTGGCTGCCTTGCTATTTAGCTCCACCTGAGTCTGTCTTCCTTGCTCCTTGTCAATGTTCCAGTGTTGGATCTGAGCTACTGCATCTTTCCTTGGGCCTGCTGCTCTGCTAGATAAGTGCTTCTAGTTTGTTTTCTGTTTTTTTCTGTCCAGCTTGCTATTGTCTTTTGCTGGAAGCTCTGAGAAGCAGAGGGGTGCACCGCCGTGCTGTTAGTTCGGCACGGTGGGTCTTTTTTGCCCCTTTGCGTGGTTTTCGTTTTAGGGTTTTTTGTAGACTGCATAGTTCTCTTTGCTATCCTCGCTCTGTCTAGAATATCGGGCCTCACTTTGCTGAATCTATTTCATTCCTACGTTTGTCTTTTCATCTTGCTAACAGTCATTATATGTGGGGGGCTGCCTATTCCTTTGGGGTATTTCTCTGAGGTAAGTCAGGCTTGTATTTCTATCTTCAGGCTAGTCAGCTCCTCAGGCAGTGCCGAGTTGCATAGGTAGTTGTTAGGCGCAATCCACTGCTGCTTTATAGTTGTGTGAGGATAGATCAGGTACTGCAGTCTACAGAGATTCCACGTCTCAGAGCTCGTCCTATTGTTTTTGGTTATTGCCAGATCTCTGTATGTGCGCTGATTACTGCACGCTGTGTTGCCTGATTGCCAGCCATAACAGTACAAGGAGCCCTACCAATGATTCCCAATAGAGGGAAAAAAGAAATCCTGACATCATTTTTTTTTCTTAGCTCTGTCTTCAGTCTTTTTTTTCCCCTAGACATTAGAGTGCTTCAGGACACAGCTGTGGACATGGATATTCAGGCTCTGTGCTCCTCAATGAATAATCTCGTTGTAAATGTACAAAAGATTCAAGATACTATTGATCAGAAATCGATGCTAGAACCAAGAATTCCGATTCCTGATTTGTTTTTTGGTGACAGAACTAAGTTCCTGAGCTTCAGAAATAATTGTAAGCTATTTTTGGCCTTGAAACCTCATTCTTCTGGTAATCCTATTCAACAGGTTTTGATTATTATTTCTTTTTTGCGCGGCGACCCACAGGACTGGGCGTTTTCTCTTGCACCAGGAGATTCTGCATTGAGTAATGTTGATGCATTTTTCCTGGCGCTCGGATTGCTTTACGATGAGCCTAATTCAGTCGATCAGGCTGAGAAAAATCTGCTGGCTTTATGCCAGGGTCAGGATGATGTAGAAGTATATTGTCAGAAATTTAGGAAATGGTCAGTACTCACTCTGTGGAATGAATCTGCACTAGCGGCTTTGTTCAGAAAGGGTCTCTCTGAAGCTCTTAAGGATGTAATGGTGGGATTTCCTATGCCTGCTGGTTTGAATGAGTCTATGTCCTTGGCCATTCAGATCGGTCGTCGCTTGCGCGAGCGTAAATCTGTGCACCATCTGGCGGTACTGCCTGAGAGTAAACCTGAGCCTATGCAGTGCGACAGGACTATGACTAAAGTAGAACGGCAAGAACACAGACGTCTGAACAGACTGTGTTTCTATTGTGGTGATTCTACTCATGCTATTTCTAATTGTCCTAAACGCACTAGGCGGTTCGATAGCTCTGCCGTTATTGGTACTGTACAGTCCAAATTCCTTTTGTCCATTACCTTAATGTGCTCTTTGTCATCGTATTCTGTCATGGCGTTTGTGGATTCAGGCGCTGCCCTGAATCTGATGGATTTGGATTATGCTAAACGTTGTGGATTTTTCTTGGAGCCTTTGCGGTGTCCTATTCCGTTGAGAGGAATTGATGCTACACCTTTGGCCAAGAATAAGCCTCAGTACTGGGCCCAGCTGACCATGTGCATGGCTCCTGCACATCAGGAAGTTATTCGCTTTCTGGTACTGCATAATTTGCATGATGTGGTCGTGTTGGGGTTGCCATGGCTACAAACCCATAATCCAGTATTGGATTGGAACTCTATGTCGGTAACCAGCTGGGGTTGTCAGGGAGTACATGGTGATGTTCCATTTTTGTCTATTTCGTCATCCATTCCTTCTGACATCCCAGAGTTCTTGTCGGACTTTCAGGATGTATTTGAAGAGTCCAAGTCTGATGCCCTACCTCCGCATAGGAATTGTGATTGTGCTATCGATTTGATTCCTGGTAGTAAATTCCCTAAGGGTCGTTTATTTAATTTGTCCGTACCTGAACACACCGCTATGCGCAGTTATGTGAAGGAGTCCCTGGAGAAGGGACATATTCGCCCATCGTCGTCACCATTGGGAGCAGGGTTCTTTTTTGTAGCCAAGAAGGATGGTTCGCTAAGACCGTGTATTGATTACCGCCTTCTTAATAAGATCACTGTTAAGTTTCAGTATCCCTTGCCATTGATTTCTGACTTGTTTGCTCGGATTAAGGGGGCTAGTTGGTTTACTAAGATTGATCTTCGTGGTGCGTATAATCTGGTGAGAATCAGGCAGGGAGATGAATGGAAAACGGCATTTAATACGCCCGAGGGTCATTTTGAGTATCTGGTGATGCCGTTCGGACTTGCCAATGCTCCATCTGTTTTTCAGTCTTTTATGCATGACATTTTCCGTGAGTATCTGGATAAATTCTTGATTGTTTACTTGGATGACATTTTGATCTTCTCAGATGATTGGGAGTCTCATGTGAAGCAAGTCAGAATGGTTTTCCAGGTACTGCGTGCTAATTCCTTGTTCGTGAAGGGATCAAAGTGTCTCTTCGGTGTGCAGAAAGTTTCATTTTTGGGGTTCATCTTTTCCCCTTCTACTATCGAGATGGATCCGGTTAAGGTTCAGGCCATCCAGGATTGGACTCAGCCGACATCTCTAAAAAGTCTGCAGAAATTCCTGGGCTTTGCTAATTTTTATCGTCGCTTCATCTGTAATTTTTCTAACATTGCCAGACCATTGACCGATTTGACCAAGAAGGGTGCTGATTTGGTTAATTGGTCTTCTGCTGCCGTGGAAGCTTTTCAGGAGTTGAAGCGTCGTTTTTGCTGTGCCCCTGTGTTGTGTCAACCTGATGTTTCTCTTCCGTTCCAGGTCGAGGTTGATGCTTCTGAGATTGGTGCAGGGGCGGTTTTGTCACAGAGAGGTTCTGGTTGCTCAGTGTTCAAACCATGTGCTTTCTTTTCCAGGAAATTTTCTGCTGCTGAGCGTAATTATGATGTGGGCAACCGAGAGTTGCTGGCCATGAAGTGGGCATTCGAGGAGTGGCGTCATTGGCTTGAGGGTGCTAAGCATCGCGTGGTGGTATTGACTGATCATAAGAACTTGACTTATCTCGAGTCTGCCAAGCGCTTGAATCCTAGACAGGCCCGTTGGTCGTTATTTTTTGCTCGTTTTGATTTTGTGATTTCATACCTTCCGGGCTCTAAAAATGTGAAGGCGGATGCTCTGTCTAGGAGTTTTGTGCCCGACTCTCCGGGGTTATCTGAGCCGGCGAGTATCCTCAAGGAAGGAGTCATTGTGTCTGCCATCTCCCCTGATTTGCGGAGAGTGTTGCAGAAATTTCAGGCTAATAAACCTGATCGTTGTCCGGCCGAGAAACTGTTCGTCCCTGATAGGTGGACTAGTAAAGTTATCTCTGAACTTCATTGTTCGGTGCTGGCCGGTCATCCAGGAATCTTTGGTACCAGGGAGTTGGTTGCTAGATCCTTCTGGTGGCCATCTCTGTCACGGGATGTGCGTGCTTTTGTGCAGTCCTGTGGAATTTGTGCTAGGGCTAAGCCCTGCTGTTCACGTGCCAGTGGGTTGCTTTTGCCCTTGCCGGTCCCGAAGAGGCCTTGGACACATATTTCGATGGATTTCATTTCTGACCTTCCCGTTTCTCAAAAAATGTCGGTCATTTGGGTGGTCTGTGATCGCTTTTCTAAAATGGTCCATCTGGTGCCCTTGGTTAAATTGCCTTCCTCCTCTGATTTGGTGCCTTTGTTCTTCCAGCATGTGGTTCGTTTACATGGCATTCCTGAGAATATTGTTTCTGACAGAGGTTCCCAGTTTGTCTCGAGGTTCTGGCGAGCCTTTTGTGGTAGGATGGGCATTGACCTATCTTTCTCCTCGGCCTTCCATCCTCAGACTAATGGCCAGACCGAACGAACCAATCAGACCTTGGAAACATATCTGAGATGTTTTGTTTCCGCTGACCAGGATGATTGGGTGTCATTTTTGCCGTTGGCTGAGTTCGCCCTTAATAATCGGGCCAGCTCGGCTACCTTGGTCTCTCCATTTTTCTGCAATTCTGGGTTCCATCCTCGTTTCTCTTCAGGACAGGTTGAGTCTTCGGACTGTCCTGGTGTGGATTCTGTGGTGGACAGGTTGCAGCAGATCTGGACTCAGGTAGTGGACAATTTGACCTTGTCCCAGGAGAAGGCTCAGCTTTTCGCTAATCGCAGACGCCGTGTGGGACCCCGACTTCGTGTTGGGGATTTGGTTTGGTTATCTTCTCGTCATATTCCTATGAAGGTTTCCTCTCCTAAATTTAAACCTCGTTTTATTGGTCCGTATAGGATTTCTGAGATTCTCAATCCGGTGTCTTTTCGTCTGACCCTCCCAGACTCCTTTTCCATACATAATGTATTCCATAGGTCGTTGTTGAGGAGATACGTGGCACCTATGGTTCCATCTGTGGAGCCTCCTGCCCCTGTTTTGGTGGAGGGGGAATTGGAGTATATTGTGGAGAAGATTTTGGATTCTCGTGTCTCTAGACGGAAACTCCAGTATCTGGTCAAATGGAAGGGTTATGCTCAGGAAGATAATTCCTGGGTTTTTGCCTCTGATGTCCATGCCCCAGATCTTGTTCGTGCCTTTCATGTGGCTCATCCTGGTCGGCCTGGGGGTTCTGGTGAGGGTTCGGTGACCCCTCCTCAAGGGGGGGGTACTGTTGTGAATTCTGTGGCTGAGTTCACTTCTGTGGTCACAAGTGGTATTGCAGTCTCTGGGCTTCCTCCCTCAGGTGTTTTGGTGAGCTCGTTGGCTGCCTTGCTATTTAGCTCCACCTGAGTCTGTCTTCCTTGCTCCTTGTCAATGTTCCAGTGTTGGATCTGAGCTACTGCATCTTTCCTTGGGCCTGCTGCTCTGCTAGATAAGTGCTTCTAGTTTGTTTTCTGTTTTTTTCTGTCCAGCTTGCTATTGTCTTTTGCTGGAAGCTCTGAGAAGCAGAGGGGTGCACCGCCGTGCTGTTAGTTCGGCACGGTGGGTCTTTTTTGCCCCTTTGCGTGGTTTTCGTTTTAGGGTTTTTTGTAGACTGCATAGTTCTCTTTGCTATCCTCGCTCTGTCTAGAATATCGGGCCTCACTTTGCTGAATCTATTTCATTCCTACGTTTGTCTTTTCATCTTGCTAACAGTCATTATATGTGGGGGGCTGCCTATTCCTTTGGGGTATTTCTCTGAGGTAAGTCAGGCTTGTATTTCTATCTTCAGGCTAGTCAGCTCCTCAGGCAGTGCCGAGTTGCATAGGTAGTTGTTAGGCGCAATCCACTGCTGCTTTATAGTTGTGTGAGGATAGATCAGGTACTGCAGTCTACAGAGATTCCACGTCTCAGAGCTCGTCCTATTGTTTTTGGTTATTGCCAGATCTCTGTATGTGCGCTGATTACTGCACGCTGTGTTGCCTGATTGCCAGCCATAACAGATAGGTTCCCTTTTAAAATGGTTGCCCACTACTTTTATATTTATATTCATGAACTATCAATAGGATAGGTCATCAATATTAGGTCTGCTCTGGTCCTACATGGTGCACTCCCCACTGGTCTCTGTCAACACCTCTGTTGGTGGCCGGATGTAAACATTGTATTGAGCAGAACTCATTGAAGAAAATTGGAGCTAATCTGCAGTAATTTCACTAGTCACTGCAGAATGGACAGAGTTGTGGTGTTCTGCTCATTGTTTATAGCCAGCCTCTGCTGGAGGATAAAATAGATGATCACTGGGTGTGATGCGTATTAGACCAACACAATCTTGTATTTATGACCTATCATTCCATAAGTCATCAATATAAAAGCAGAGAACAATCCTCTTAATAGGGTTATCAGAGGCTATTTTATTATTTTACTAGCTGAAGAGACCGGCGTTGCCCAGGCATAGTAACTTACTGTGGTTATTTATAACAAATTATGATTATCCTCCATCCCATAGTCCCATGCCCATATACCCAACATACATATCCTCCATCCCATAGTCATGTGCCAAATACCCATCATACATAACCTCCATCCCATAGTCCCGTGCCCATATACCCATCATACATAACCTCCATCCCATAGTCCTGTGCCCATATACCCATCATACATAACCTCCATCCCATAGTCCCGTGCCCATATACCATCATACACATCCTCCATCCCATAGTCCTGTGCCCATATACCCATCATGCATAACCTCCATCCCATAGTCCCGTGCCCAATATACCATCATACACATCCTCCATCCCATAGTCCCATGCCCAGAGGTGTATCTAGGGTTTCTGGCACCCGGGGCAAGAATTCATTTTGGCGCCCCCCCAGGACATATGTGATTTTCACACTTAGTCATGTACCCACGAGCTCCTCTCCCTAATGCTCTTAAAGGGACACTGTCACCCGGATTTGGAGGGAACAATCTTCAGCCATGGAGGCGGGGTTTTGGGGTTTTTGATTCACCCTTTCCTTACCCACTGGCTGCATGCTGGCTGCAATATTGGATTGAAGTTCATTTTCTGTCCTCCATAGTACACACCTGCGCAAGGCAAGATTGCCTTGTGCAGGCATGTACTACGGAGGACAGAGAATGAACTTCAATCCAATATTGCAGCCAGCATGCAGCCAGCGGGTAAGGAAAGGGTGACTCAAAAACCCCAAAACCCCGCCTCCATGGCTGAAGATTGTTCCCTCCAAATTCAGGTGACAGTGTCCCTTTAATGTTCAGTGGAAAACAGAGAGAAGCAGAGGAGAAGCTCGTTGTCACAGGACCACATGTATGAAAATCACATATGAGTGACGAGTCCATGTGACGACTACTGGAACCTGCAGAGCTGAATCCTGGCATTGCAGCTTCTGAATTCTCACAACTAAGGCACTGCACACTTTTAGGATTCAGCCTTGCCGGTGGACAGTCATGTCAGCACAAGCATATGATTTGTATACTTCTGACCACATTCCGACTATACGTGCCCGGCCTCGCTCAGTTCATTTTTAGTGAGTGAGACCACACATGTCTAGTCAGTACGTGACCACATGTATGTAAATCACCAGCACGAGAGAATCCTGACAGCGTGCAGAGCGATTCACACTGACCTCTCCTTTTCATACAGTGTCTCATCATCCCCCCATTCCCCACACAGCCCCTCACCATCATCTTCCCTACGCAGCCCCACTCAAGTAACATCACCCCCTTTCCAAATTACATCCTGAGTGCCTCACACCGAGTCCTGCATCCTCATTCCCTTGTACAAGGGTCCATGGTGCAGCTCCTTTCCTCACATGGCTCCATGCTGCAGCTCCTCGGTCCTCTCCTCGCACAGCTCCTCATTTCCCGCTTCTCTTCTCCACCAGCAGCTTCCTGCAATCGACTCCTCCCCCTCAAGAAATCAACTCCAATTTAGACGCTACCCTGCAGTCAGATCTTCAATTGTACTCGTGTCTGTAAGATAGGAGTACAATTGAATACTGGGAGCTGGCACGCTGCAGCTTCTCTGTGCCGGCTGTCAGCTTGACAGTCGGCACAGAGAACAGCTGACTCCCTGTCCGGGGGGGGTAGCAGAATGCAGCTGCCAGGGAAGACACTGCGGACCGCTGCATTAGGCGGCCGACTGCGCCCACCTGCCAGCTGCGCCCAGGGCACATGCCCCGGCTGCCCCCCTACATATGCCACTGCCCGTTCCCATATTTACCCATCATACACATCCTCCACCCCATTGTCCCGTACCCATATACCTATCGTACATATCCTCCATCCCATAGTCCCGTGCCCATATTCCCATCATACATATCATCCATCCCATAGTCCCGTGCCCATATACCCATCACATATCCTCCATCCAATAGTTCCGTGCACATATACCCATGGCAACCATTCTAACTTAATCATCGCCATGGCAACCTATTATGACATCATCGTCACCATGGCAACCATTATGACATAACCATCACCGTTACAACCTATCATGACATCATCGTCTCCATGGCAACCTTTATGATGTCATCATCGTCGGCACACACACACATACACACATACACTCGTTTTTATATATAGAGATTTTTTTATGAGGCTAAGAATTTACTGACAGGTAGTTGCTGACCTATGCAGGCTTGGAGCGACCAGCCATTGTGCGGCTTCTGGTGATGTCATATTGAGAGAGCAGCTGCTGTTCTTCTGCTCTGCTCTGTTGACTAGGCGTGAATGACAATGTCATGATAATTGACAACAAGCTCCCTGCTGCCTAACTGCGGGGAGCTGTTCATTAATCAGCATGATGTCAGTACTAGTCACACCTCATCAACAGAGTCGCCCAGAAGGAGAAAAGCTGCTCTGTTGACTTGAGGTCAAATGAAGCAGCAGACTTGATGGCAGGAGTGGTTTGTGACCGCTCTGAGCCTGTGTTCGGCAGAACAGGCAGGTAGTTAGCAACTACCTGTCAGACAGTTCTTAGCACCATGAGAAAAAAAAAGAAATTACTCCCGGATAATCCCTTTAAATGAACATGCTCCAGAGATGACAACACCTTATTTCTCACTAAGATTAAAATGAGGAGCTGATGGTGTCTTTAAACACTCCACAGAGCACTGAATTAAGAAGTTGTGAATGAAATGGGGAGAGCAAAGCCTCTAATTTTTTTTTTTCAAAATGTGTCAAATATGAATTGCGGCAGATTTACTAACGTTTGTAAATGGACTTATAGTAGGGATAAAATGTGCCAAATGTTGCCACAAATTGTCACAATCAGGCTGCATTCACACATTCAGTATTTGGTCCCTATTTCACATTAGCATTTGTAAGCCAAAATCAGGAGTAGAACAATCACAGGCAAAGTATTATAGAAACACATTACCACTTCTGCATTTTCTCCCACTGCTGGTTTTGGCTTATAAATACTGATCTAAAATGCTGATTGTGTGAACGTGGCCCTTGCCCCTTTTTATGTGTTTAGGCACTTTTTAAAACTCATTTGACAAAGGACTTAAAGTGTGACCTTGTGCCCAAGATGCATTTGGAAAAAGGTATTAATCAATAAACCAAGTAAGACATGGTGTAAAGTAAGGTTTTCAAAGAATTAAAAACAATACATAGCTTCACTTGTCTTAGAGGCTATTCACATTTTACTTTTATATAATTTCTTTTTTTTAAATGCAAAGATAACCCTTTCCCACTATTGGACGTAAAAGTGTCCATCCTAATGTGGCATTACACATACAATCGCAGAATCATAGAATGTTAGAGTTGGAAGGGACCTCCAGGCTCATCATGTTCAACCCCCTGCTCAATGCAGGATTCACTAGACCTGGACAGAAATACAAGGCAAACAAGACACAAAGACAAAACAGGGATAACAGAAAGGAAAAATCATTCAAACACTCATCAAAGGTAAAGCGATATATATGGAAGGATAGGATTGTACCAAACAAATGGGACTAGGGACTAGGAGGTAAGCACACACATACTACAGCAAACTAAAGATCAATACTACAACAATCGACTCCAGCCTCTTAGCTTTAGCACTGAGCACAGGAAGATGAATCTCCAGTAGTAGCAACAACAAACTCCTATTGAGCTCAGCATCTCCAAGGAGCTAAGAAGCAAAGCTTTCACTGGCAAGGCAGAGAGGGTCTGGACCGGTTTTACAGGGAGATGAAATGACCAGATCAGAAGCAGCTGAAAGCCAAGCTGCAAGTTTCTGACAAGCATAGAAAGGGTTGTTAACCTCTTTAGCTCCAAAGGAAACTAAATCCATTTAATATAGGACACAAACACACAAGTTAAATGGAAGATCTGCAATTTACAATAGCTCGTGATCTACACCCAGAACTGCCAGGAAGACCTGACACACTCGTGACACAGGGTCTTATAGCATACCTGCCAATCATACACTGACAGGCTGGATATAGCACTGCACTACATAGGTAGTTCAGTGTAAGGGCTTATTCAGACATCAGTTTTTCACATATGAGTTTATCCATGTTTTTTTATAGATATAACTCATACCCGTTATAGTCTATAGGACTGTTCATCGTGTAATTTTTTGTGAACCGAGTATTTTGCAGAAAAACTCGGAGAAATGTTTGATTATGATGTGAGTGAAAAAATCGGTCAGAACTTTAATGCCATTATTTGTGTTCTGTGTGCCATCCAGGTGCTGTCCCATTTTTGTTTGATTGGAGAAGTTGGAGAAACTTTCTTTTATGCAAATAATAAAAAAAGATGAAAAAAAAGATGAAAATCTGATTGTAAAAACGTACACGGTGACAATTTTTTTTTTCTGTCCTGAAAATCCACAATGTATTACTGTACTGATGAAAATCTCATCTAAAACACTGATGGAAATGGGTCCGTTCTTCGTATGCATGAAAAATCAGATATATGAATGAGCTCTAATATCAAGGCAATCAAAAGATTACATGTTGAAGTCATATATAGCAGTGCTCATGTTTTGTGCAGTATTGGTTGGAGAAGCATTTTAGATGACTCTACACGGCCACAAAATATCTAGATTTTTACCTGTCTAACGGGTCAGAATAGCCAAAGTAATAACAAAAAAAGTGGCATTGTGATGGGGCTTAGTATTATGATCCAACTCTGCACCTGCACAATCGAATTTGCTTTATAAAGCCAGTTAATGATTCTAAGTTTTGTATACTTTACACATTCCTTGTACATAATAAAATACATTTGCATTTTAATGAGAGTATTGCGTAAACATACGTTTGTTTGATGTTGCCATAATGAGATGTTAGCAATGGGTGTGGGAAAAGCAGAATAGGAAGGCATAAGTTATGGAAAAAATACAATGTGAGTTATATATAGATCATTAGCTGTCAGTAAAGGGGCATATAAAGAGCTGAATGCTTCATACATGTTTGTCAGATCTAGATATTGTTCTATGTGCTACTTATGTCTATTTGCTCACTGTAAACCCAAGACACAAGCACAATTGAATGCAGGAGATGGACCTTTTAAATATTCTCAGATCCAGCTGTCAATGTAACAATGCATCTAGGAGAAAGACCAAATCCCAGAGATTGAACCAGACTGACGGCCCCTCCCAGCTGGCTGTGCCTGAGGCAAATTACCTGCCTGCTCCTCCCCTAATTTCGCCCCTGCCCTTGTTGCATCCAGACATTCAGGTCTGTAGGACTTCTCTGCAGGACTTCCATTCTGTGGATCTCATTGCCTAAAACTTTTCCAAATATTCATCTTCCTGCTGCTGCTGAGTCTCCATCGTGCTATAGGGAGGCGTGGACAGATTTTACAGGAACTTAACGCCACTGTATTTGCAGATAATAGCTTCCCTGGCCTATCCCCAAGCAGTAGAGGGATTATCAGGCAGCTCCTTTTGCCATTCCTTGGCATCCTATAATTAATATTTGGCTGCACACCCTTTTGGAATAAATAACTGCAATTGATCGCTTCCTATAACCATCAACAAGCTTCTTATGCTTTGTTTCCATCTATTTCTAGGATGCAAGCCTAGCTTTCTGGCACTGGTCACAATATCGAGACCCAAACTCGTTTTTTAATCTTCAGATTCCATGATGTCTTGCGCACCTAGCAGCAAAACAACTCCAAAACATCTTTGAACCTTCACCACACTGTATTTGATTTAAGGTACTGTACTTCTTTCTTTGTAGGCTTCATTCCATTTTTGGTAAATGGTAGAATAATGTGCTTTAGCAAAAAGTTCTATCTTGGTCTCATCTGTCCACAAGACGCTTTCCCAGAAGGATTTTGGCTTACTCACATGCATTTTGCCAAACTGCAGTCTAGCTTTTTTATCTCTTTGTCAGCAGTGGAGTCCTCCTAGGTCTCCTGGAGTAGTGTTTAATTTCATTCAAATGTCGACAGATATGTCACACTGACACTGATGCACCCTGAACCTGCAGCACAGCTTGAATGTCTTTGGAACTTGATTGGGGCTGCTTATCCACCATCCGGAGAATCCTGCGTTGCAACCTTTCATCAATTTTTGTCTGCCTTCTGCGTCCAGGAAAATTAGCTACAGCACCATGGGTTGTAAACTTCTTGATTATGTGGACAAAGGAACATCAACATCTCTGAAGATGGACTTGTAACCTTAAGATTGTTGATATTATTCAAGAATTTGGTTCTCATGTTCTCATGTCCTCCTCATGCTCTTTGGTTCTCATATTCTCGTCACTTCTTTCTGTTCTCCATGCTTAGTGTGACACATACAGACACACAATGCAAAGATTGAGCCAATTTCTCCCCTTTTTATCTGGTTTCAGGTGTGATTTTCCTATTGTCCAAACTTGTTACTTGGCACACGTGAGTTTGAACAAGCATCATATGCTTAAAACAAAGTTGTTTACCCACCATTTTGGAAAGGTGGCAACAATTTTGTCCTGACCATTTTTGAATTTTGTGTGAAATTATGTCCAATTTGCCTTTTTTTCTTAGTTTTTTTGCATTGTTCCAATACACGCAAAGTAATTAAACTTGTGTATAACAAAACATGAGTAATTACAATAATTTTGTGGGAGAAATACTTCATTTTCTGGATCAATTTTCAAGGGTACCAACACTTTCGGCCATGACTGTATATATATTTATACACCTGTAGAATTTCTGTAATCTTAATTCCTGGTGCACTAACAGCTTACATTATTTGATGGAGGAACCAGCTGTACAGCCATTTCTCCAACTTAAGCCTCTCAATAATACCTGGCTGTATGTTGCTTGTGCTACTGTGAGAAACCTGCATGGCCTAAATGTGCTACCTTGGCCTGTCGCGTCTCCGGACTTCTCTCCAGTCGATCACATCTGGGATGTCATTGGTTGGCAATTGTAAAGGCAGCTGCCAGCAGTGGATCTTAATGATTTACATAACCAAGTGCATCCAGCGTGGCAGAAGATTAATAACCTTATTGATAACATTCCAAGCTATATAAGTAGCACTTATACGCAATACTAAATAAATTGTAAATGTTGTTTCCATTTTGTCATGATTTGTAGTCATTAGCACGTCTATCCATCATGTCCGATTTAAAAGCCAAAATTATAAGGATCCATTTTAGTAAATGTGTGTGTTCACATGTCCATTTTTTTAACCAATCCATGTGTCTGTTTTGATCAGATATGTGTATGTCCTAATTTGATTATGCACGTCAGACTAAGTTATGTCAGACTATGGGGCTCTTTAGAAAACAGTTATCTCAATAATTCCTCAGACTGTTTCTTTCTCCATTTAGATGCATTGTAACAAAAATGATGGTTACATATCCATCAATACACAGCAATGCCACAAAATACTTTCACTGCCTTTCTGTTATTCTCATTTAAAGCATTCATAAAACTGTCTTTTGCTGCGATGAACAAGTTGGAAGTTGTCTGCTCCAGCCTGAATGTTGGCTGATGGCCACTTCCAGCTCCACTCCATGGATCGTCCTACAATTACAGCTTTATCAGATGAAGCCATGAGTGCCTTTAAAACGCCTTTCAGATATAAAGCAGAATATGAAATTGATCAAAGTGGAATGGTTCCTATTTTTCTAAGCACCCACAAAGATGAAAGAATTTAGTGTTTTACTATTGTTTACGATAAACACTGACGGAAAGAGAAATCTTTCCTGTAAAATATTAATAAATACCGGTTTTGCAAAGATAAAATTCAGTGATCTATAGAATTTAATTTTTACCCTGTCAAAAAGCATGGAATGAATTAAAGAAGGAGTGAGATGCACAAGAATTACATTTGTCCCTTTCCATCTCTTCTAGTCCACAGAATAGAGATTAGTATAAAAAAAATAATTCCTTACTGATAAAAATAGATTTTACAAGAGAAAATGACAAGAAGCCTCCAGTTAGAATGGCATCATTCCAGCTTCTAAAGAAATTGAAGAGAATCTGTCATAAGAGACAACTTCACATTAAATGGAAGTCTAATTGTTTTCCCTTAGAATGGGGCTACTAGCATTTGCCAGGGTCATGGAGGCTCGTGTGGAATTTTATTATACGTGCATTTGAATTTAAAACTATTATGTATGGGGCCACAAGCAGGGGTATTATTATTGTATGGGGCCCCTATAAGGGACATAATTATTGTGTGTGGTTGCAAATGGGGACATAATGATAATATGGAGGTCAAAAGAGGGACATAATTATTGTATGGGGCCACAAAGAGGGACATAATTATTGTATGAGGTTGCAAAAGTGGACATATTGTATGGGGTAGCAACGAAGGATATAAGCATTGTACAGGGCACAAACTGGGCACTATTTATAAAGTATGTGAAGGCATATGAAAAAGAAGTCACTGTAAGCAGAAATAAACCCCACACAAATGTACAGGATAATTTATTGAATGCTGAGGATCTGACTACTGCGGTCTCTACGAATTCCAAGCATGCATCTTTGAGATCCCAAAAGATCTCAAATGGGTTAGAGGTGTGCATGCATGGCCTCTGCTTCACTCAGGACCTACGGGGCCATAGGAGAAAGATCAGAATGGTGGTTAGCTATTTCAGGCAATCCCATTATTATTATACATTTTTATAGCGCCATTTATTCCATGGCGCTTTACATGTGAATACGAGGCAAATATAGACAAATACATTAAACATGAGCAGATAACAGGCACACGGGTACATAAGGAGGGAGGACCCTGCCCGCGAGGGCTCACAGTCTGCAGGGGATGGGTGATGAAACACTAGCAGAATGAAGTGGAAACCAAGCATGCATCCCTCCGCTTTGTTTAAAAAGAGAGTGGTCAAAAAGTTATGCTGAATCCAGACGGTTAGAGGAGAAATGATAATATTGGGAAATCCCCTCAAAGTAGAAATCCTATAAGGTAAAATGATATACACGTATTTGATATTATCAAAACTGTAAAACTAATCTGTATCAGAATTTTTGATGTTCTATATGTGCTATAAAACAAGAACATCATAAAACAAGATAAAAAATTGTATTTTCTGCTTTTTTTTCCAAAATAAAAATAATATACACAACATATACACAACATGCTAATGTATGCATATCATAAAAATAGCACCTGTCATGATCCAGGTTGGGTTTTGCTTCTTGCTTCTCTTTCCCAGGCCTGGTCATGGAGGGTTTAACTTTTCCTGTCTCTGTTTGGTTCTTGGGAGGCTATTGGTGCTATTTCTGGTAACCTTTGTCAGTGATAGTTCTGGTCCTTGGCTGGAGCAGCTGATCCGTATTCCCTAGTGATCTTTCTGCCTCTGAATTCACATGTGTGTGTGTGTCTGACCTGTTCCCTATCCCTGACTCAGTGTACATTTGGTGATTTCCCTACAGTGTATGACTTGGCTTGAACTCTGACCTCCACTTCCGTTTTTTCTGTCTCTGGTACTGCGTTCCCCGACTGGCTTTTGACCCTCTGGCTTGTACCTTGACTCCTCTTTCCATCTCATGTTTTCGATACCGCGCTCCCATCTGGCTCTGACTTTTGGCTCGTCTCTGACCTCGTGCTTTGCTGTGACCTCTGGTATTTCATCTCCCTGTTTGTTGCTGACTTCGGCCTGCTTGACTACTCTGCCGCCTCATGGTGGCGGCCTGCACTTCTGCATCAAAGTGTTATACAGTAAGTGCAACACTTTTTCTGTAACATCATCCCCTCGTGGTGGCTGAGTTCAACTGCTCCACAGTTGCATTACATTATCACTGACCGACTACATTTTAACGGGAAGTTCACACTTTTTTTTCCTCTGGTATGGATCCGCTCCATACTTTGGCGGACCAGGTGGTTAACCTAAGGCTGGTTTCACATTTGCGTTTTTTTGGGTGCGTTTTTGTGGTAAAAAACGCAAAAAAATGCATGGTGAAAAAACGCATGTAAACGCGTGCAAACGCTGCGTTTTTTTGACGCATGCGTTTTTGCATGTGGTGAAAAAAACGCGGCGTTTTGACGCGTTTACATGCGTTTTTTCATGCGTTTGCGTTTTTTAAACGCATGCTGAGAAATATGTGACAGCTGCCAATCATCAAAATAAAGTAAAAAACCCACTATAGACAGAAATAGTTAGGGTTAGGGGTAGGGGTAGGGGTAGGGATCATAACCCTAACCCTAAAGGGATCCTAACCCTAACCCTACTGCTAACCCTAACCCTAAAGGGATCCTACCCCTACCCCTAACCCTAACCCTACCTCTAACCCTAAGGGATCCTAACCCTAACCCTACCCCTAACCCTAACTCTAACCCTAAAGGGGTTAGGGTTAGGGTTAGGGGTAGGGTTAGTGGTAGGGTTAGGGTTAGGGGTAGGGTTAGGATCCCTTAGGGTTAGGGTTAGGGGTAGGGATCAAAACCCTAACCCTAACCCTAAAGGGATCCTAACCCTAACCCTACTGCTAACCCTAACCCTAAAGGGATCCTACCCCTAACCCTAACCCTACCTCTAACCCTAAGGGATCCTAACCCTAACCCTAACCCTAAAGGGGTTAGGGTTAGGGTTAGGGGTAGGGTTAGGGGTAGGGTTAGGGGTAGGGTTAGGGGTAGGGTTAGGATCCCTTAGGGTTAGGGGTAGGGTTAGGGTTAGGATCCCTTTATCACCTTTATGTTGGGGGGTGGCATATCAGTGTGTTTTCTGTTTTTTTAATATAAAAACGCATGCGTTTTTAAACGCAAAAAAACGCATGCACAAAAAAACGCATGCGTCCCCATTGACTCCAATGTATTTTTTGACCCAAAAAAAAACCGCATGAAAACGCATGCGGTTTTTTTTGGTCCAAAAAACGCTCTAAAAAATACTACAAGTTGCATTTCTGAAAAAGAACACATGCAGCAAAAAAACGCATGCGTTTTAAAACGCGACCAAACGCGTACAACAAAAAACGCATGCGTTTTCAATGTTAAACATAGGGAAAAAAAACGCTGCAGACAAAAACGCAAGTGTGAAACCACCCTTACTCAGATTATGCAGGAAATATCTGCGGAGCACAGTGCCTTAGTTACTACCCAGATGCAGGTGCAGAGGGAGATGGCTGAGACAATTAAGTTACCCCAGAGGACCTCCTCTGCCAGTAAGTCTGGTGAGATGGCTGATGTGTTTCTGCACTCTCCTGAAGCTTCGGTGAACCTCCCTGACACCTTTTCTGGCGAGAAATCAAGTTCCGCACGTTCAGGGAGAGTTGCAGATTATTATTTTCCCTTAGATCCCGATCTTCAGGGGATGAGAGTCAGCGGGTGAGGATAACTATGTATATCTTTACTGAGGGAGGTCTGCAGTCTTGGGCTTTTTCCTTACCCCGACCACCCCCGAGAGAATGTCTGTTGATAAGTTTTTGAGGCTCTGGGCCTCATCTATGATGAACCAGACCAAGTCAGATTGGCAGAGGACACTATTATGGGTCTATCGCAAGGAAAGCTCTCTGCCGAATGGCACTGTTCGGAATTTCGGAGATAGTCCTCAGATGTGTCCTGGAAAGATGTCCCTCAGGCGTCAGTTCCGAAGGGGACTGTCTGATCATTTAAAGCATGCTCTGGCTCTTCATCCTCCTCCCTGTTCTCTGGAAGAGGCCATGACTCAGGCTGTTCACATGGAGGTTACGGGAGAGAGGAGTCGTGAAACGGGAAGGTCCTTTCCTTCCGGTTAAACCAGAACCTTCACAACCTGCTGAGCCCATGGAAGTAGGGGCCATCACCTTCAAGGAAAGAGAGAGGAGACGGGAAGGTAAACTTTGTTTTTACTGCGGTGCTCCAGGACATTTGACTGTCCCTCCTGTCCTCCTACTCCCAAGGTGTCGGGAAACTCCTAAGTCTGGGTAACTACCGAGGAGGTTGCCCAAACTCACAGTTACCATTTTCCTCATTCCTTAAAGTACTGTTAAAAGTGGAACTTGGTGTTGAGAACTGCTTCACTCCCACTTTGGCCTTTGTGGACTGTGAGTCATCCATGAACTTAATTGAATCTAAATAGGTGGCCAGCTGTAAGTTAGGGACAGTTAGGTTGTAGACTCCTTTTAAAATTGTGGCCATTGACTCTACACCCCTCACCAAGGGTGAGGTCAATTTCATATCTAAAGAGTTTACCCTTAAGGTGGGGGCCCTAGACGAGAAGCGTATTTCATGTTTCCCTGCTGGCCTGGTGTTGGGGTTTCCTTGGTTGCAACTTCATAAACCGGTGATTGATTGGGGGTCCAGGGATATTGTGAAGTGGGGACCTAATTGTTCTGAAGCTTATCTTACTACTATGTCTATGTCATCTGTCAGTCTGGAGGGTAATCTGGAATGCCTGAAGGATTTTATGGATGTATTCTCTGAAAAAGAGGCTGAGATTTTGCTACCACAACGCTCATTTGATTGTACCATTGATCTTGTTCCTGATTCTAAATTGCCCAAGGCCGGTTTGTATGATTTATCCGGTCCCAAGTGTATGGCCATGAAGGAACATATGTCTGAGAGTCTTCGAAAAGGGCACATTCACCCTTCCATGTCCCCTGTGGGGGCTGGGTTCTTTTTCGTGAAAAAAAAAGATGGTGGTTTCTGCCCATGCCTCGATTTCCGATAGTTGAATAAGATCACTGTGAGAAATACTTACCCTCTCCTACTTATTCCTGATTTATGCAACCAATTGTCTGGGGCTAAGTGGTTTTCTAAGTTGGATCTTCGGGGGCATACAATCTCATCCGTATACGAGAGGGGGATGAGTGGAAAACTGCGTTTCTCACCTCTGAGGGGCTGTTCGAAAATTTGGTTATGCCTTTTGGGTTGAATAATGTGACAGCTGTTTTTCAAAATTTTATCAATCATGTCTTTTCTGACTTTATTGGGCGCTCTTTGGTAGTGTATCTTGATGATATTCTGGTGTACTCTGTGGAGAAGCAGGCCCACATATGTCATCTGCGTGTAGATCTCCAGAGACTCTGGGAAAACTGTCTCTTTGCTAAACCGGGGAAATGTTTGTTTTTGGTCCAGGAGTTGTCCTTTCTGGGGTTTGTCTTGTCTGCTGAGGGATCTCATATGGAACCTAGAAAGCTTCGGGCCATTGTGGACTGGGTTCAAACCAGGGATCTTAAAGGTCTTCAGCATTTCTTGGGGTTCGCTAATTATTATAGGAAATTTATAAAGGGGTTTTCTCAAATTGTTAAGCCCCTCACTTATTTGACCCGAAAGGGGTCTGATATCAAGAATTGGCTTGCTCCTGCCGCAGCGGCATTTTCAGCGTTAAAGAAGTGTTTCATGTCTGCCCCTGTATTGATTCAACCGGATCCATCTGAACCATTTATTGTGGAGGTGGATGCCTCAGAGGTTGGGGTAGGAGCGGTATTGTCTCAGGGACCTGCCACTTTAACCAACTTAAGACCTTGTGCCTTCTCGAAGAAATTCTCTTCTGCGGAAAAGAATTATGATGTAGGTAACAGAGAGTTATTGGCCAGGCATTAAGCTAGCATTTGAAGAATTGAGGCATTTTTTGGAGGGGGCTGTCCATCAATTCACTGTGATTACAGATTATAAGAATCTGGCTTACATCGAGTGTGCCAAGAGGTTGACACCGAGACAGGCGAGATGGCCACTTTTTTTCTCATGGTTTCAATTCTTTATTACCTTTTGGTCTGGTTCTAAAAATGTCAAGGCTGATGCCTTATCCCGTAGTCTAGACCTGATATCACCTCCTGAACCTCGTTCCTCCATTATTTGGCATGGTGTGGTTGTGGCTGGAGTTTCTTTGGTGTTGGAGCGAGAGATTTGGGAGGCTCAGTCTCTTGCTTCTCCATCATTGCCAGTTAATAAGCTCTTTGTGCCCATTCAATTTCATCTCAGGATACTTCGGGAGTTTCCTGATTCTGCCCTGAGTGGACATCCTGGAATCTCAGATACCCGTAAATCCGTTTCTAGGTTGTATTGGTGGTCCTCGTTGGCTTCAGATGTGGTTAAGTTCATGTCATCCTGTGATGTATGTGCTCGTGCTAAAAGTTCCCATAGCCAGCTGGGGAATTTGTGCCTTTTCCAATTCCTGACAAACCACCTACTCATCTGTCCATGGATTTTATCACCTATCTTTCATCCATCTTCTAGTGGTAAAAGGTAATTTAGATGGTGGTGGACAGATTTAGTAAGCAGGCGCGTTTTGTACCTTTGACAGGTCTACCTAATGCTAAATTCTTTGTTGAACATGTGTCAGCGCTGCTCTGACAGACAAAGTTGCTGATCATGCTCTGAACATGATCAAGCAACTTTGCTAGCTCTTGTGACCCTGATTTCGTCATGACGACATTGGGTCATCAAGGCAACGATCGGGACCCCATGATGATGTCACGGGGTCTCCGATCTAACAGCAGAGGGGCTGTCTTACCTCTGCCTCCTCCTGAAATACTGTGATCGAGTTTGGTCACAGCATTTAGGGTGTTACGCTGCCACTAGCAGTGCATCCCATACAGGGATGTATGGGTACGTATTGGGTGGAAAAGGGGTTAAAGAAGTTGTCCATTACTTGGGCAACTTCTTCTCATACCTCTCGCTTGGCCGCCATAAAATAATAAAGCTTATACTCAACTCCCATGCTGGTGCCGTTCCCGCAGTGTCACCTTTCCGACTCCAGGGGATCCTGTGCGTATGTTGTGACATGTGATACTAGTGCCCAATCAGAGCTACTGTCACTGTCTACGTGTCCTGTCGAACTGAGCCAGAAGAGGAAAAGAGAAAGTCAGAGAATAGATGCAGCCTGGACTTCCTCTTCATGTTTGATTTTTCCGAAGGCGGAGACAGTGTCACCGACGTGGATTGGCCCTGGTTTGTCATAACCACATTCGAGTCACGTGCCAGCGCCACTGGAATGGCGCTGGCACGTGAGGTGAGTATAGGGTTTATTATTTTATTGGGGTCAAACATTTGGATCACGAAGGGGTTGCCCTAGTAGTGGACAACCCCTTTAAGGCTCTGCCTGCTCTATCCTCTAAGGGAAGTTGTATGAGCTAGCAGTAGAGTTGACCAAAAAGATTTGTAGGATCCACGTTGATACTCAAGCTGTGCCAGGGCATTGCCATCTTCCTTAGCTGATACTTGAATGCTGGAATCCTTGAAACCTCTGCAGTCATTATAACTCCATTTTTCATACCATCACATGGAGTCTAGTCACTTGACCTCACACAATCTCATAAGGTGAGTTGGGCCACAACCTCATGACGTTGCAAGAGCCTAGTGATCACAAGAGCCATCCAGAATACTTAGATTCAAGTGCTGGCTGAGAAAGTCTACACTTCCCTGGTCTGGCTACCATGAAGCACCAAAACTGGGTTCGCAATATCACGCTGGTAACTCACATGCCTTTTCAGCACCGTCGTACTTACTGTAGTCACCACTCTACTTCTCTTCATGTCAGGTCGTCTTGCTGAGTTTACCTCTTGCAGCACTCCCCAGCACTGCTGCATCTTCCTGCTGTCTCCACCTGATTATATGGAGGTGTTTCCAGTTTCTATAGGGGTTTAACCCTGCCATGTCCAGCAGAGATTAGCTTCACTGGCCTATCTTTTGCAAACAGGGGATATATTAGGCAGCTCCTCCCTCCACTCCTTGCCTGAGCTTTGGTTTTAGTCAGCAGTTTGTTACTAGTTTCCAGTTAAGGTGTGTTCCTGTTTTGTCTCCAGTTACTCACCTGGCTTGTCTACCTGTTCTGTCTGATCTCTCCGTTCCTGACCTCAGCTTTGTAACATGAACCTGTGCTGCCTTCCCCGACCTCAGACTGTCTCACTACATCTCTGCCTGTGCCATTTATACCTTGTTTCCCTGCCTTGACCCATTGGTCAGCTGCTGTGGGCCCAGGCACTGCCCTGGAATAGTACGTGGTGACAACGCTGTGGCCCAAGCCTATGCTCACCAACAGAGGCTCTAGAGACGACCAGACAAAAAATTCTCATGAATAATATGATGATCCCTTCCAAACATAGAATAATACAACCAAAATAGAGCTAAAACAAGGAGCATATTATCAATAAAATAACATAAACTGATACATTTCTATTAAAGTTAGATGACATAATATCAAACAATACAATAATTTACAATAATCTGAAAAAAGGGGGTACAGACAGTGATGCCAGAAATCTAACTGACAGGCAGACAGGGATCAATGAATATTATAAATATTTATGGCCTCAAACACTATGAGTATATCTGTTTGAAATTCCAATGCTTCAACTAACCCAAAATTGCCCCTATGGTATCTGATATTACAACCACATATGCTCTATACAAATGTGTATGTGTCACTGGGCATAAGGATAGTACACAAGTTAAATGTGCATAGTTTGGGAGAAAGCAATGGTGTTATGCTCAATCTCAAGCACTTGTATGTATCACTAAGCATAAGTACAGTCAGACATATTGGATGTGCAAGGTTAGGTGGACAGCCTTTTACCTGTAGCCATCATCATTGAGCCTGCCGCATAGTTGTTGATACCTCGACGCGCGTTTCACCAACTCTGCAGTTTTGTCAGGAGGTAACCAGCGAAGACCTAGTAGCCACTTAGTCACACACCTCCAGGATAAGCCCTGGAGTGGCACTGAGTGTGTAAACTCAGAGATAAAATTTCTCATGTCCCAGCGTATGTCTGTGGCCTACATTTTAGTATATAGCAGTAATTTTTTAAAAATATTTTAAACATATACTTCATAGCAAAGAATGTAAGAATATAATTTTCTGATGTATTGAAAAGTACTGATTTTTAAATAAAAATATAACTAAATTTGACCATTCAACCTTAAGATTAAAGATTTTTCATGAGCCAGTCATTACTAGTCAGATTCAATTAAATACCCAATATCATTAGCTTTCTGTCATTCGGAGATGAAGCTTGGCTTTAAACATAGCATCTGTCGTTCATGCTTGATTATACTAAAAGGGCTCAAAGTCACATGAATGCTATTGGCTTTTATAACGCTGGAATCCATCTAACTTGTGAAGTCAGAAATACATCACGTTGTTATATATGTATGTGGCCATAGGTTTCACTTTGAATTACAGAGGTCATGAATTAATCCACTTAATGACAAGATTGATAATGAAGTGTATTGATCTGAAAAGCAATATGTAATTCTAGATGACTCGATCTGTAATGATTTTAGATTAAGGCTTTTAGAGCAACATGTAATTGTGTGTGTTGGATATTACATGCTGCTGCTAAATAATAATAATAATGATTAATAATAACAACTCAATTGAAGTTGCACTTTTTTCTTTCAGACTTAAGGTTTACCTCCTTGATAAATAGAAAAGCAATAATGTTAAACTTTAAGTCTTCAAAATTGTCTGCTGTATTTCAAAATTCTTAAAAAATGTATTCAATTTAACTTTAACTTCTCATTCTATAATGCTGGCCTAAGACTGCAAAAATGTCACTCTGTGTCTTAGGCTGGTTTCACATTTGCGTTTAAAAACACAGCGTTTTAAACGCAAATGCATGTGGTGAAAAAACGCGTTTAAACGCTGCATTTTTTAGACGTGTGCGTTTTTGCATGTTTTAAAACTAACGCAGCATTTTGACGCGTTTACATGCGTTTTTTCCTGCGTTTGCGTTTTTGAAACGCATGATGAGAAGTGTGGGACAGCTGCCAATCATTAAAATCAACTAGAAAACCCACTATAAACAGAAATAGCTAGGGTTAGGGTTAGGGTTAGGATCCCTAGTAACCCTAGGGATCCTAACCCTATCCCTAATCCTATGGATCCTAACCCTAACCCTAACCCTAGGGATCCTAACCCTAACCCTAACCCTAGGGATCCTAACCCTAACCCTAGGGATCCTAACCCTAACCCTAGGGATCCTAACCCTAACCCTAACCCTAGGGATCCCTAACCCTAACCCTTAGGGTTAGGGTTAGGATTCCTTAGGGTTAGGGTTAGGGTTGGGGGGTGGCTTATCAGTGTGTATTCTTGTGTTTTTCTATTAAAACGCATGCAAACGCATGTGCTTAAAATCGCATGTGTTTACATAGACAGCAATACGTTTTTTTGCGGCAAAAAAACGCCGCTAGAAATTACTACATGTTGCATTTCCGCAACAAAATGCATGCATAGAAACGACGCATGCATTGTCAAAACGCATCAAAACGCATGCAAAAAAATGCAGCGCAGCGGCAACGCAGCGGCAAAAAACGCAAATGTGAAACCAGCCTTAATGATATTGTAGCCAAAGAGTAGACTGCGACCTACCAGTAGACTTCTAAGCAAATTGGGGCAACTGCCTTCCCACTGCTTTATGCTCCAGTATATCACCAGCTATTTTAGATAAAAGATCATTTGCAAATCATACACAGGAACAGAGCCATCAGCCAGTTGAGATCCCACACATGCCAGTGTGTTTTGAGTTTTATCTGTCCCTGGAGAAAATTGGCCACAAAAATTCCTCCACCACAGTGGTCACTTGTTGTTTTGACACAAATCTGTGGTCGACACTACCGAAATACAATGATGGTGCCACCAAGAAAGTGAGGTCGATATGCCACTGATGAGGCCAGTAATACATGACCGCTGCAGAGGAGAACACAAGTATTGTTTTATGGCAAGAAATAGTGATTATAGGATAGTCAATGGACTCAAAATGTAAATGTGCGAGCTTTGGATATATTAACCACTATTCAATTCATTAAAATATGTCTTGAAACTAAAAATTTCATTATGGAGCAGGGAATCCCAGAGTTTTTCACTGAAGGTTGAAATTCACTTTTTCAGGTGTTATCGCAGAGATCTTTAATTTATTGTTGGGTTTTGTTTTCCCGACAGTATATCGATGCACAAAATTGCAATTTGCCTGATCTGTAGAAAGGCAATATAAAAGAAGGAAAAAAGAAAGCATGGGTTACATTTTTCTGTATTATGTAATAAGACAAATCATTTGCTGCTGCTGTGAATAAAACGTGTGATATTCTGTTTTCATTTGTGTCACTTATCAAACACAAGCAGATTTTTCATATACATCACATATTAGGTAGAAATACAGTTTGTCTTAGAATTACCCAGATATAAGTCATGTCATCCATCTTTTTACATTAGCAAACCAATAAATAATGTACCGAAAATGAAATATTGTGAATGTAATGGAAAAATAAAAGCTGCCTACTGCTCATACAAGCCGCACATGATCGGTGGTGTGAAAGTAACTGGTGTAACTCGTAACTGGTTACGAGGACAAAAAACAGTAGAAACCACTCTAGGTACTATATTGTGACAGCCCCAAAATAGTCGCCATAAGGGTCCAGATTGTCTACACTATCTGGGTCCATGATGGACTCAATGTCTACAGAATCTGGATCCATTATGGACTCACTGTCTACACTATCTGGGTCTATGATGGACTCGATGTCTACAGTATCTGGGTCCAATATGTGTTCACTGTCTACACTATGTGGGTCCATGATGGACTCACTGTCTACACTTTCTGGGTCCATGATGGACTCACTGTCTACACTATCTGAGTCCATGATGGACTCACTGTCTACACTATCTGAGTTCATGATGGAATCACTGTTTACAATATCTGGGTCCATGACGGAATCACTGTCTACACTATCTGAGTTCATGATGGAATCACTGTTTACGCTATCTGAGTCCATGATAGAATCACTGTTTACAATATCTGTGTCCATGACGGAATCACTGTCTACACTATCTGGGTCCATGATGGAATCACTGTCTACACTATCTAAGTCCATGATGGAATCACTGTCTACACTCTCTGAAACCACAATGAACTCGCTGTCTACACTATCTGAGTCCATGATGGAATCACTGTCTACACTATTTGAGTCCATGATGGAATCATTGTCTACACTATCTGGGTCCATGATGGAATCACTGTCTACACTATCTAAGTCCATGATGGAATCACTGTCTACACTCTCTGAAACCACAATGAACTCGCTGTCTACACTATCTGAGTCCATGATGGAATCACTGTCTACACTATTTGAGTCCATGATGGAATCATTGTCTACACTATCTGGGCCCATGATGGAATCACTGTCTACACTATCTGGGTCCATGATGGACTCACTGTCTACAGTATCAGGGTCCATGATGGACTTACTGTCTACACTATCTGAGTCCATGATGGAATCACTGTCTACACTATCTGGGCCCATGATGGACTCACTCTCTACACTATCTGGGCCCATGATGGAATCACTGCCTACACTATCTGGGTTATTATTATTATTATTTATTGTTATAGCGCCATTTATTCCATGGCGCTTTACATGTGATGCGGGGTATACATAATAAAAACAAGTACAATAATCTTAAACAATACAAGTCATAACTGGTACAGGAGGAGTGAGGACCCTGCCTGCGAAGGCTCACAATCTACAAGGGAGGGGTGAGGATACAGTAGGTGAGGGTAGAGCTGGTCATGCAGTGGTTTGGTCGATCGGTGGTTACTGCAGGTTGTAGGCTTGTCAGAAGAGGTGGGTCTTCAGGTTCTTTTTGAAGGTTTCGATGGTAGGCGAGAGTCTGATGTGTTGTGGTAGACGGTTCCAGAGTAGGGGTGATACACGAGAGTTCATGATGGACAAACTGTCTGCACTATTTGTGTCCATGATGGACTTACTGTCTACACTTGTCTTAACCCTAACGTTACCCATATCACCCATGGTGTCACTATGTATCTGACATCTCCTTAGCAAGGTCATGCCACCTATCTGAGAATGTGTCCATTTACTGGTTCTTTTGCATCTCTGATTTGTGAAAAGATAATGTTGATGTATATTAATGCCTTGAATAGACCCATAAACAGCTGTTCAATGTATTTTCTATCCTGATGAATTTTGCCTTTCAGTTCAAGCTGTGAGAAAACAGCTGGAAAAACCTCCAGGGAAAAAGTTTAAAACCGAAAAATATAATGAGTGTGCTAATTTGTATGCTATTACCCATAATGCTTGTCCACAACATTATGGATTATGACAAGTCATCAGGTTATAAAGCAAATATTTCCATGAGGATCCTATGAATTGTCTATTTTATGTCTTCTCCAAGATGCCTTTTGAGATTGAGAACTTCACTGTGGACGCATCCTATTCTGAAAGCAATTGTCAGATCTCTGAATACTGTATATACTGATCATGTATTTCTGAAAGAAAACAATACTATTTTTAACAGGATAATTTTCAGAGTAAGATTGTATTTATTCAAGTAGGACAATTAGTAGTGTTGAGGCAAATACAGTATGATTAGCATATGATAATATTATTTGCATATGCAGAATGCACCATTGCATCTAATAATAATCTTTATTTTATATAGCGCTAACATATTCCGCAGCTTTACAGGTTGCACACATTATCATCGCTGTCCCTGTTGGGGCTCACAGTCTAAATTCCCTATCAGTATGTCTTTGGAATGTGGGAGGAAACCGGAGAACCCGGAGGAAACCCACGCAAACATGGAGAGAACATACAAACTCCTTGTAGATGTTTCAAAAAAGTAATTTTATTAAAGTATAAAGTACAGAAAAATCACAATAAATACACGTGGACAAAAGACGATTTGGAAAGAACAAGAAGAATCATACCAGCATATAAGATGTTAACCAAACTGCTGGAAAAAGACACAAGAAATCCAGGCGTCCTAGCTACACCAGCACACCGGGATATGCTCATAAATAAGAAATGTGGAGAGAGTCACACCTGGACCATCCTACAAAAGGGCATCAATATACAAAATAATAGTAAATAACATACCCAAGGAGATAGCCCAGTGAAATAAAAATATATTCTCCAAAGAGATGTATCGCTATATTCAACTCCAGAGCATTAGGATGTAACTGGCACCAGCAAACCCAAGTCCTAGGAGAGAAATGTGCATGCTATGACTGATGTAATAATGTTACCTTGAGGCATGCGGATGTCAGAACGCCGGCGTGGTGGGAGCAGGAAGCGGCCTTGACGCGCGTTTCGCCGTCGCGGGCTTCGTCAGGAGGCGTGGTTTGATAACGGAATGACCGAGGTATAAATAGAAATCAGAGGGGGCTCATGGGCCAATCGGCACAGTATTTTCTTTTCACTTCCCCCCTATGTAGCATGTCCATTACTTATCCTAGCCGCGGCGCGGCTCTTCTATCTTCTATTTCGGTCTGAGCGCGCCCCACGCATGCGCTGTGATGTCCTCGGCCAAGCCGGGTGCTTGCCGCGTTGCTGTGGAGATGGGCGGAGATGACGTTTGTCCTCCCGCCCATGCCCCGTTTTGCGCGGCCGCGTCTGCCAGCCGGGGACAGCCGCATCATGATGAGTGCGCGCTGATTGGCCCACGAGCCCCCTCTGATTTCTATTTATACCTCGGTCGTTCCGTTATCATACCACGCCTCCTGACGAAGCCCGCGACGGCGAAACGCGCGTCGAGGCCTCTTCCTGCTCCCACCACGCATGTCTCAAGGTAACATTATTACATCAGTCATAGCATGCACATTTCTCTTCTAGGACTTGGGTTTGCTGGTGCCAGTTACATCCTTATGCTCTGGAGTTGAATATAGCGATACATCTCTTTGGAGAATATATTTTTATTTCACTGGGCTGTCTTCTTGGGTATGGTATTTACTATTATTTTGTATATTGATACCCTTTTGTAGGATGGTCCAGGTGTGACTCTCTCCACATTTCTTATTTATGAGCATATCCCGGTGTGCTGGTGTAGCTAGGACGCCTGGATTTCTTGTGTCTTTTTCCAGCAGTTTGGTTAACATCTTATATGCTGGTGTGATTCTTCTTGTTCTTTCCAAATCGTCTTTTGTCC
Source organism: Ranitomeya imitator (assembly GCF_032444005.1). NCBI lineage: Eukaryota > Metazoa > Chordata > Amphibia > Anura > Dendrobatidae > Ranitomeya > Ranitomeya imitator. The sequence continues at coordinate 59,960,314 of NC_091285.1, forward strand.
ACGTGTATTTATTGTGATTTTTCTGTACTTTATACTTTAATAAAATTACTTTTTTGATACCTCTACCACTTGGTTGTGGATTTCAGGATATATTTATAGTTTTGATGAGTTCTGTATCCTCTCATCCTTACCTTACCCTACAACTTAGTGTGGTTTTATAGGTTTACATGTTTTGGCTTAGAGGTATGCCCCCTGCTGGCCGAGAGGGCATTTTTTGTCTAGGTGTTCCTTGCAGATGTTGTCCTTGGTGGGATTTGAACCCAGGACTCCAGCGCTGCAAGGCTGCTGTGCTATCCACTGCGCCACCGTGCTGCCCTGCGTCATTGTGAGAAGTGGAATGACAATAAAGTGGAATCTGTCATCAGGTTTTCGCTATGTAATCTGAGAGCTCCATAATGTAGGAGCAGAGACCCTGATTATAGCGATGTGTCACTTACTGGGCTGTGTTTTTTTGTTTCAATACAATTAGTGTTTTATCAGCAAGAAATTATCACTACAGGACAACTGACGCCATGCTTTCCAGTTCAAACACGTCCTTAGCACTAATTAGCTGTTTTAAATAGTTTCATAGGTTAAAAAAGGCCTACGTCCATCAAGTTCAACTTTCGCCAAAAATTATACATTTGTTATCACCAAATTATCCATAAGCCACAATGTTATGTGTACTGAGGAAATTATCCAGATCTTTTTTTTAAAGCTGTTATAGTGTCTGCCATTACTACCTCTTGAGGTAGGGAATTCCAAAGTCTGACTGCTCTAACTGTAAAGAACCCTTTCCTATTTAGCTGCCGGAATCTCCTTTCTTCCTCCCGTAATGAGTGCCCCCTGGTCCTTAGTATGGTCCTTGGAAGGAATAAGTCCTTTGTACTGACCACACATATATTTATAAATGAGCTCTCCACTGAGACGTCTTTTTTCTAAGCTAAACAAACCCAACTTTTCCAACCTCTCATCGTATGAGAGGCCATTTTCTCTTCATACAATGTGCGCATAAAGCTGTGGTGGTGGTGGGGAAGGGTGTGAGACACAGCTCAACAAGTGTCAGCAAACTTAATCATTCTCAGAAAGTACAAAGCTGCACTCTTTATTCTAAACAATCTAGAGTGCAGCTTTGTATTATCTTAGAATCATTGTTAGCCGGCACCTGTTCACACTAGTCAGGATGTGCCGGTCACTTGTTCTGTTTGTAGCAAACTCCTGTGACGTGCACTCCTACTCCCATTTCCATCAGCCTCAGATGGTTTTCATTAGCTCGTTCCTTCCTGCCCCAAAAATTGTAGTCCAAGAAAGGTGCCTTATCAGGACAGGGACCCAACTATAAGGGTATGCCTTGACGGTGGCAGTTGGGCTCATATAGATTGGCCAATTTATGTGCAAAGTACCTTCTTTTTACTGTAAATTTTCCTATTGCAATATTGCAGTTCAAATTTTCCAAAATTATATATGTACATAATATAGCACTTAGCTATTTTCTATGACAGTAATGCAGCTCCAGTTTTCTAGTTTACCATTCTAAACAATCCAAAGTGCAGCTTTGTATTTTCTCAGAATACTAAGTGATACATTGCTGGAATCAGGGTTTCTATTCCTACCTCATGATGCTGGCAGATTAGACTGCAGAAATTTGCTGTTCTGACAGATTCCCTTTAGGAGAAGGAAGAAAGGAACTTTCTTTACTGGAATCACCAACTCTCCTTTAACCCCTTCCCGACCTTTGACGCATACGCTGCGTCATGAAAGTCGGTGCCATTCCGACCCATGACGCAGCATATGCGTCATGGAAAGATCCCGTCCCTGCAGATCGGGTGAAAGGGTTAACTCCCATTTCACCCGATCTGCAGGGACAGGGGGAGTGGTAGTTTAGCCCAGGGGGGGTGGCTTCACCCCCCCGTGGCTACGATCGCTCTGATTGGCTGTTGAAAGTGAAACTGCCAATCAGAGCGATTTGTAATATTTCACCTAAAAAAATGGTGAAATATTACAATCCAGCCATGGCCGATGCTGCAATATCATCGGCCATGGCTGGACACACTAATGTGCACCCACTCCACTCCTCCGATCGCCGCCCCAGCCCCCCGATCTGCGGTCTGCTCCCCTCGGTCCTGTGCTCCGCTCCCCCGTCCTCCTGCCCGCTCCCCCCGTGCTCCAATCAAACCCCCCCGCACTCCGATCCCCCCACCCCGCACAGCGATCCCCCCCCGCACAGCGATTCCCCCCCCCGTGCTCCGATCCACCCGCCCGCACAGCGATCCCCCACTCCGTGCTCCAATCCACCCCCCCCGTGTTCCGGTCCACCCCCCCCGTGCTCCGACGCCCCCCCGTGCCCTGATCTCCCCCCCTTATACTTACCTGGCCTCCCGGGGACCGTCCGTCTTCTTTCCTGGGCGCCGCCATCTTCCAAAATGGCGGGCGCATGTGCAGTGCGCCCGCCGAATCTGCCAGCCGGCAGATTCGTTCCAGAGTGAATTTTGATCACTGAGATAGGTTATATCTCAGTGATCAAAATAAAAAAAAAAGTAAATGACCCCCCCCACTTTGTCACCCCCATAGGTAGGGACAATAAAAATTTTTTTTTTTTTTCCACTAAGGTTGGGGTAAGAACTAGGGTTAGGGTTAGGGGTAGGGTTAGGGGTAGGGTTAGGGGTAGGGTTAGGGGTAGGGTTAGGGGTAGGGTTAGGGTTAGGGGTAGGGTTAGGGTTAGGGGTAGGGTTAGGGTTAGGGGTAGGATTAGGGTTAGGGGTAGGGTTAGGGTTTCGGTATGTGCACACGTATTCTGTTCCTCTGCGGATTTTTCCGCTGCGGATTTGATAAATCCGCAGTGCTAAACCGCTGCGGATTTATGGCGGATTTACCATGTTTTTTCTGCGCATTTCAATGCGGTTTTACAACAGCGATTTTCTATTGGAGCAGTTGTAAAACCGCTGCGGAATCCGCAGAAAGAAGTGACATGCTGCAGAATGTAAACCGCTGCGTTTCCGTGCAGTTTTTCCGCAGCATGTGTACAGCAATTTTTGTTTCCCGTAGGTTTGCATTGAACTGTAAACTCATGGGAAACTGCTGCGGATCCGCAGCGTTTTCCGCAGCGTGTGCACATACCTTTAGAATTAGGCTATGTGCACACGGTGCGGATTTGGCTGCGGATTCGCAGCAGTGTTCCTTCAGGTTTACAGTACCATGTAAACATATGGAAAGCCAAATCCGCTGTGCCCATGGTGCGGAAAATACCGCGCGGGAACGCTGCGTTGTATTTTCCGCAGCATGTCAATTCTTTGTGCGGATTCCGCAGCGTTTTACACCTGTTCCTCAATAGGAATCCGCAGGTGAAATCCGGACAAAAAACACTGGCAATCCGCGGTAAATCCGCAGGTAAAACGCAGTGCCTTTTACCCGCGGATTTTTCAAAAATGGTGCTGAAAAATGTCATACGAATCCGCAACGTTGGCACATAGCCTTAGGGCTAGGGTTGGGTTGGAATTAGGGTTGTGGTTAGGGTTAGGGGTGTGTTGGGGTTACGGGTGTGTTGGGGTTAGGGTTGTGATTAGGGTTACGGCTACAGTTGGGATAAGGGTTAGGGGTGTGTTGGAGTTAGAATTGAGGGGTTTCCACTGTTTAGGCACATCAGGGGGTCTCCAAACGCAACATGGCGCCACCATTAATTCCAGCCAATCTTGTATTCAAAAAGTCAAATGGTGCTCCCTCACTTCCGAGCCCCGACGTGCACCCAAACAGTGGTTTACCCCCACATATGGGGTACCAGCATACTCAGGACAAACTGCGCAACAATTACTGGGGTCCAATTTCTCCTGTTACCCTTGTGAAAATAAAGAAATGCTTGCTAAAACATCATTTTTGAGGAAAGAAAAATGATTTTTTATTTTCACGGCTCTGCGTTGTAAACGTCTGTGAAGCACTTGGGGGTTCAAAGTGCTCACCACATATCTAGATAAGTTCCTTGGGGGGTCTAGTTTCTAAAATGGGGTCACTTGTGGGGGGTTTCTACTGTTTAGGCACACCAGGGGCTCTGCAAACGCAATGTGACGCCCGCAGACCATTCCATCAAAGTCTGCATTTCAAAAGTCACTACTTCCCTTCTGAGCCCCGACGTGTGCCCAAACAGTGGTTTACCCCCACACATGGGGTATCAGCGTACTCAGGAGAAACTGGACAACAACTTTTGGGGTCCAATTTCTCCTGTAACCCTTGGGAAAATAAAAAATTCTGGGCTAAATAATTATTTTTGAGGAAAGAAAACGTATTTATTATTTTCACGGCTCTGCATTATAAACTTCTATGAAGCACTTGGGGGTTCAAAGTGCTCACCACACATCTAGATAAGTTCCTTTCGGGGTCTAGTTTCCAAAATGGGGTCACTTGTGGGGGGTTTCTACTGTTAAGCCACATCAGGGGCTCTGCAAACGCAACGTGACGCCCACAGAGCATTCCATCAAAGTCTGCATTTCAAAATGTCACTACTTCACTTCCGAGCCCCGGCATGTGCCCAAACAGTGGTTTACCCCCACATATGGGGTATCAGCGTACTCAGGAGAAACTGGACAACAACTTTTGGGGTCAAATTTCTCCTGTTACCCTTTGTAAAATAAAAAATTGCAGGCTAAAAGATCATTTTTGAGAAAATAATTTTTTTTTTTTATTTTCATGGCTCTGCGTTATAAACTTCTGTGAAGCACTTGGGGGTTCAAAGTCCTCACCACACATCTAGATTAGTTCCTTTGGGGGTCTAGTTTCCAAAATGGGGTCATTTCTGGGGGATCTCCAATGTTTAGGCACACAGGGGCTCTCCAAACGTGACATGGTGTCCGCTAATGATTGGAGCTAATTTTCCATTTAAAAATCCAAATGGCGTGCCATCCCTTCCGAGCCCTGCCGTGCGCCCAAACAGTGGTTTACCCCCACATATGGGGTATCAGTGTACTCAGGACAAACTGGACAACAATATTTGGGGTCCAATTTCTCCTATTATCCTTGGCAAAATAGGAAATTCCAGGCTAAAAAATCATTTTTGAGGAAAGAAAAATTATTTTTTATTTTCATGGCTCTGCGTTATAAACTTCTGTGAAGCACCTGGGGGTTTAAAGTGCTCAATATGCATCTAGATAAGTTCCTTGGGGGGTCTAGTTTCCAAAATGGGGTCACTTGTGGGGGAGCTCCAATGCAGAGGCACACAGAGGCTCTCCAAACGCGACATGGTGTCCGCTAACAACTGGAGCTAATTTTCCATTCAAAAAGTCAAATGGCGCGCCTTCCCTTCCGAGCCCTGCCGTGTGCCCAAACAGTGGTTTACCCCCACATATGAGGTATCGGCGTACTCGGGAGAAATTGTCCAACAAATTTTATGATCCATTTTATCCTACTGCCCATGTAAAAATGAAAAAATTGAGGCGAAAAGAATTTTTTTGTGAAAAAAAAGTACTTTTTCATTTTTACAGATCAATTTGTGAAGCACCTGAGGGTTTAAAGTGCTCACTAGGCATCTAAATAAGTTCCTTGGGGGGTCTAGTTTCCAAAATGGGGTCACTTGTGGGGGAGCGCCAATGTTTAGGCACACAGGAGCTCTCCAAACGCGACATGGTGTCCGCTAACGATGGAAATAATTTTTCATTCAAAAAGTCAAATGGCGCTCCTTCCCTTCCGAGCCTTACCATGTGCCCAAACAGTGGTTTACCCCCACATATGAGGTATCGGCGTACTCAGGAGAAATTGCCCAACACATTTTAGGATCCATTTTATCCTGTTGCCCATGTGAAAATGAAAAAATTGAGGCTAAAGGAATTTTTTTGTGAAAAAAAAGTACTTTTTCATTTTTACGGATCAATTTGTGAAGCACCTGGGGGTTCAAAGTGCTCACTATGCATCTAGATAAGTTCCTTGGGGCGTCTAGTTTCCAAAATGGGGTCACTTGTGGGGGAGCTCCAATTTTTAGGCACACGGGGGCTCTCCAAACGTGACATGGTGTCCGCTAAAGAGTGGAGCCAATTTTTGATTCAAAAAGTCAAATGGCGCTCCTTCCCTTCCAAGCCCTGCCGTGCGCCCAAACAGTGGTTTACCCCCACATATGAGGTATCAGCGTACTCAGGACAAATTGCACAACAACATTCGTGGTTCAGATTCTCCTTTTACCATTGGGAAAATAAAAGAATTGTTGCTAAAAGATAATTTTTGTGACTAAAAAGTTAAATGTTCATTTTTTCCTTCCATGTTGCTTCTGCTGCTGTGAAGCACCTGAAGGGTTAATAAACTTCTTGAATGTGGTTTTGAGTACCTTGAGGGGTGCAGTTTTTAGAATGGTGTCACTTTTGGGTATTTTCAGCCATATAGACCCCTCAAACTGACTTCAAATGTGAGGTGGTCCCTAAAAAAATGGTTTTGTAAATTTCGTTGTAAAAATGACAAATCGCTGGTCAAATTTTAACCCTTATAACTTCCTAACAAAAAAAAATTTTGTTTACAAAATTGTGCTGATGTAAAGTAAACATGTGGGAAATGTTATTTATTAACTATTTTGTGTCACATATCTCTCTGGTTTAACAGAATAAAAATTCAAAATGTGAAAATTGCGAAATTTTCAAAATTTTCGCCAAATTTCCGTTTTTATCACAAATAAACGCAGAATTTATTGACCTAAATTTACCACTAACATGAAGCCCAATATGTCACGAAAAAACAATCTCAGAACCGCTAGGATCCGTTGAAGCGTTCCTGAGTTATTACCTCATAAAGGGACACTGGTCAGAATTGCAAAAAACGGCAAGGTCTTTAAGGTCAAAATAGGCTGGGTCATGAAGGGGTTAAACTAGCAAGTCCACAATAAGGCAGTTTAGCACTGCAGCCTTGCAGCGCTGGAGTCCTGGGTTCAAATCCCATCGTTTTCTTCGGGTTCTCCGGTTTCCTCCCACATTCCAAAGACATATTGATAGGGAATTTAGATTGTGAGCCCCATCGGGGACAGTGATGATAATGTTTGCAAAATGTAAAGCGCTGCAGAATATGTTAGTGCTATATCAAAATAAAGATTATTATTATTATTATTATTATTAAGGACAATATCTGCAAGGAGTTTGTATGATTTCCCCATATCTGCGTGGGTTTCCTTCTACACTCCAAAGACATACTGACAGGGAATCTTGATTTTGATCCCCAATGGGGACTGTGATGATATTTGTAAAGCACTGTAGAATTAATATATTAAGCAAACATTATGTCACAATTCATTATAGGATTTGTGGCAGCTCTACTTCTGCTGTAATTTAGATGTTGTTTTTTTTCCTTTTGGTCCAGCAAGAGATAATGTCATTATCTTGCTGGCAGCTGCTTTTAGGCTGGTCAGCTGATGTTGGTCGGTAACCACTCCCACTATCCTTTAAATAGTCACATGACCCATCAGCTGACCATCGCTAATAGAGTTATTCTATGCAGACCATCTTGGAGTGAGGAGCTTGCTTGTACTGGTTGTATTGGTGGTGTTTCTGCTGCTGTTGCAGTTTAGATTCCTGGTGTTGTATTCTCTGCTGCTGTGGGGCTTAGCAGCAAAGCCTGAAGCTGAATATTTCTTCCTTTTCATTGTCTGTCCCGTGTTTCTCTCTTCCCACATTTTTACCATCAGCATTGGTGAGGCTAGCGTCCTTGCCAGCCAGTGCACTAGCCAAGGTATATTGAGGTGACAATCAGGGACTAGGCACGTGACGGTGGTGGGGGGAAGGACCTACTTTGGGCATTAGGGGTGCTTAGGGACAGGCACAGGTTACTGTCAGGAGGTGTGCCATCCCTACTGTTAGGGCCTTCCTCTCCCTTTTCTATCTAATTGTTTTTGTATGCTGTGATGGCTGCCGGACTTAAAGGGACACTGTCACCTGAATTTGGAGGGAACAATCTTCAGCCATAGAGGCGGGGTTTTTGGGTTTTTGATTCACCCTTTCCTTACCCGCTGGCTGCAATATTGGATTGAAGTTCATTCTCTGTCCTCCATAGTACACGCCTGCGCAAGGCAAGATGGCCTTGTGCAGGCATGTACTACGGAGGACAGAGAATGAACTTCAATCCAATATTGCAGCCAGCGGGTAAGGAAAGGGTGAATCAAAAACCCCAAAACCCCGCCTCCATGGCTGAAGATTGTTCCCTCCAAATTCAGGCGACAGTGTCCCTTTAAGCTTGACACATTGCCTGAGCTCTAAACTTGAAGGTCCACAAGCAGATAGCACTGAAAGTCAGTTCTACACTTCTAAATAATAAAAAATTTGACCAGCATCACAGTCCTTCTTAAACCTCTCCAGATTCAGGTCTGAAAATATATTTTTCATGATGTAAAAAGAGGTCTGTATATTTTGCCTATGTCATTACATTTGTAAAAATACAGTTGATCGCTTTGACCTATCTACATACATTGTCAGTAAAACTACTAAACTTTAGAGTTTCTCTGGACTTTTTTTCTATCCACCAAATTCAATTTTATGATTGCTTTACTTTTGTGACCCTGAAACATCCGTTCTTTACTAAGTTAATGACTAGCGTTTGGGCGAGTACTGATTCAAATAAGTACTATTGTTGCTGACTCAAAGGTTTAATTGGGTCAAATCGAAGTGCAGGTTTTCTCCAGAGTTTTTCCCATTCTTAGCTTGCTTTGGCAGTACAAACCAGTGAAGCATAGAGAATGGGAAACTTTGTTATGCTGTAACTTCTTGGTTCAGCTATAGCGTGGGAGATTAAGTTGATGCTTTCGCTGTTGAAATGTTCACAGCGATATCATGAAATCCTGGAAAGGACTGGATATTTTATGAAGCGCAGACGCTATTTACTCTGCAAAGTTTAGGTGAACCATTACCGGTACTTATATTCACGGCATTTCACTTTTAGATTTAGTTATGTTCTATAAGTTTCACTTATTCTAGTATTCTATTATTTAGTCTGATTGTAGATTTAACTGTAGAATTCCTTGTCATTCAAAACTTAAAGGGAACCTGTCAGGTCCCCCATGCAGCAACATTCATTTATGTATGGTTAAACTCCCTCCCTAACCAGCCCTGTATAACATAATTCTGTTAAATAAATTCTGTAAAAAATGCTTTTATAATGTCCCCGTTTTCTATGCTAATTAGGGCTTTGACCAGTCGATGGCGTGTTAGCAGCCCCAGGCTAGTCAGCCCTCTTTCCATGTGATAACATAATTTGAACAAGCCGGCCTCATGCTGCTCAAGAAAATATAGCACATGCGCGCCTCTCATTTCGGCAGCATCAATGCGTCTCTGAAGGTGGGTGTATGCTTCCTGGCTTCAGAGACACACTACGCATGACCGAAAGTTCAGAAGCTAGCTTCTGATCTATTGGAAGCAGGAAAAATGGGCAATAATAAAGATCTGAACAATTTTTACAAGGTTCAAACTGTGATGGTTAGACAACTGCACTGGAACATCTTCAAAATGTCAGATTGTGTGGAGTGGGAGTGTTCCTAATATGGAATGATTAATACATAGTGGTAATGTTAACCTAATAAGCTCTAGTAAGCTCTAGCCATGAAACTTGGTAAAAGGCCTGTTATTTCAGTCTAGTAAAGTGCCTTTACAAGACAAGGAAAACTTATTAAATGCAACATTTTTTACAATTTAGCCCCACTTCCAGGAATTTACAGGACCATCCCCAAATCAGCTACTTTTAAGCATGGGTTTGCTAACTCTGCCTTTTATGGATTGTCCTGAAAAAATTAGGACTGAACTTCAGGCAAACACGCAAGTCCGGTAATAGGGCTCTCCCTCTGTCACACACAGTGTAGTAAATAAAGACTAAGTACAACACGAAGGGATGTGGGGGAAGGGAGCCCAACACTAGGGAAGGGGAGGAGTGGAGACCCAAAGGCAGATCTATAGTCACCCTGTGTGCCCTAAACGTCCCTATATAGCTTCTGCACGTATCTTCGAGAAGGAACATAATTACTGCCTGACCCTGGCAATAAGCCCTGCTTAGGGAAGGACAGGGTAGACACTAATCATTCCCCACTACCGCTAAGGACAGTTAGGATAGACAAACAAGGGGAACACTTATCTTGAATAGACTCAGAGATGTAACACAGATGTACTCCAGCAACACCAAAGAGGAAGATGACCAACTGCTATAGCGCAAAGCCTCAACAGGGGGAATGGAAATATCACTGGAAACTCCCAGCAGCAGGTTGGGAGTCTATAAACACCCAGGTCCAGGCATGTCAATTAGAGTTGGTGAAGGTTTTCCACTGGGTCAAAGAGTCAAAAGGGTTAAGAAGGTGTCTGCAAAGCCAAAGAAAGAGACTTTCTGCAGCCAAATTCAGTGCAACCATCTGCAGCCTCAGACACACCCATGATAGTAACCCCCTTCTACAAGTTGCCTCCAGACACTCATGACCAAGTTTCTCAGGATAAGAGGTGTGATGTGATCAAACCATCCTGCATTTACCTCTGATGCTGAAACCCACCTCCTTTCCTCTTGACTATAACCCCTACAGTGCACCAAGTATTATAGGAAACTACGTTGGAGGCAAGAATCAACAATCTTTGAAATCTGAAACTCGAGATTTCCATCAACCATTATTAAGGATGGCAGTAGGGGAGAGGGCTCAAGTGGTTCCACATACTTCTTGAGCAAAAACGTATGGAAGACATGGTGAAACGCTACTGGATTAATGACGGCAGTTATTTCATAGGGACCAATAAATCTAGGTCGCAACTTCCTGGAAGAAATCTTCAAAATATTCCTGGTAGACAACCACACAAAGTCATTCACATTCAGGTACGGACAGGGCAAGCATTTTCTGTCAGCCATACATTTGTACCTATCCCTCATAATCTTCAAATTGCTCGAAAACCCCACCACACTGAGGAGAGTGACAAAGCAAAATGTTCTTCTTCCAGATCTTCCAAAGCCCCTACCCCGCTAAAGGTACAAAACTATGGATGGTAACCGTATGCATTAAAGAAAGATGACTTGCCGGTAGATTCTTTACAGTGATTATTGATAGCAAATTCTGCTAGCGGGAAGTAGGATGCAAAATCCTCCTCATTTTCGGAGACAAAACACCTGAGGTAGGTCTCCAAATTCTGGTTAATGAGCTCATTGTGTCCATTTGACTGGGGATGGAAGGCAGAGAAAAAGGAAAGCTGTTCCCTCAGTTGAGAACAGAACCCCTCCAGAACTTGGAAGCAAACTGGGTCCCCTAATCTGACACCACATTGGAGGGAACCCCGTGAAGCTTCAAGATGTCATTTATAAACACCTGAGCAAGAGTCTTGGCATTTGGGAGTGCCATAATGCAATAAAATAAACCATTTTACTGAACCTACAGTACAGACCAAAAGTTTGGACACACCTTCTCATTTAAAGATTTTTCTGTATTTTCATGACTATGAAAATTGTACATTCGCACTGAAGGCATCAAAACTATGAATTAACACATGTGGAATTATATACTTAACAAAAAAGTGTGAAACAACTGAAATTATGTCTTATATTCGAGGTTCTTCAAAGTAGCCACCTTTTGCTTTGATAATTGCTTTGCACACTCTTGGCATTCTCTTGATGAGCTTCAAGAGGTAGTCACCGGGAATGGTTTTCACTTCACAGGTGTGCCCTGTCAGGTTTAATAAGTGGGATTTCTTGCCTTATAAAAGGGGTTTGGACCATCAGTTGTGTTGTGCAGAAGTCTGGTGGATACACAGCTGATAGTCCCACTGAATAGACTGTTAGAATTTGTATTATGGCAAGAAAATCCTTGGGAGGATGGTGGTAACTTTTCATTTGACGTAGGCTAGGTTCACATTGCGTTAACAGCAGCCTGTTCAACACATGCGTTAAACGGGCTGCGTTAATGCAAGTGCCGACATGTCATAGCAGATGCTATCTGCGCTAGCGGTGACTGACACTGCATCCCAGGGGTCGTCACTCAATGATTGCACATCGCAGTCCAAAATGGGCATGCGCTAGTGATGTGCCCGAAATAGAGATTAATGGCAGCGTTAATGGACGGCATTACACCGCATTATGCTGCAGTGTAACGCAGTCCGTCTAGCAGACTGCCGGAATGCCTATGCCTATGAACCTAGCCTAACTGTGCTGCATGAAAGAGGAGGATCAAACTGACCTTAATCAGAGTATCCAGGGAATCTTCTGCGCAGTTCTGCATTGCCTTCTCTTGTCTCAGCACTCTGTTGCTGTAGGACGCGGGGCACTCCGAATAGGGTGCTATTTGTACACCCCGCTTGTCCGAATCCTGGAGCCCCAATTTTCTACCTCCTCTCCCCACCAAAACCGTCCATAAAGTGCTTTTTGTCCCGCACGCACCACCTCCAACTGCCACTTATCTTCAAATCAGAAAAAAATACGTTGCAGTGCCAAACTAAGGCAGAAGAGGGCAGCATAGTACTACAAGTTGTAATACCAAAGCAAGGCATGAGAGGGCAGCATAGAATTAAATAGTTTACCTCCTCCCAAGGCAAGACAAGGAGACGGTGTTACAAGTGTAATCATGTAAGGAATAGAGAACACACTTACCATATGATATATAACATACATTAGTAATGGCTTTCCTGGTCACTGCACTAGTAAGAAAAGAGTGGAACTTGGTGTCATGAAACTCACTACTTTTCTGTAGAAAATAAGTCTTAAAAGATTTATCTAACTTTTAATATGTTTTAAAAACAAAACATAAAATAACAAAATGAATAATACTCTCCTCTTCCTTCTCCCAATGATCCAGCTCAGTGTAATGCTTGCACCCAGACTGGTTGGCGCGAGCGTGCAGGGGTGTGGCCCCCACTGTGCCACAAACCAGACTTCCCTAGAAGGGACATGACTAAGCAGCTTCCTTGGTATTCACTGGAGCCTCTGATGGTGAGGTCAGGCTTGTACGGCAGGTACATGCCAGGTACCACTCCAGGGTGCAGTCTGGCTGTGGCTGCTGATCCCACTGGGGAACGGAACACTGACAAGCAGGTGGGCACGACTGAGGCACTAGCAGACAGGCTGCACAGGTGAGACACTGGCAGGCAGGTGGGCACAGCTGAGACACTGGCAAGCTGACACAGCTAATGGGGCTGAAACCAGTACAGGTAAGACAGGAACATATATAGGTATGTGTAGTATATGGGAATGGGTAGGGACCTGTTCAGACTGCGGGACAAAGACCCGTGAGGTGTAGATGAGAGTGGAGCAGAGCCACAAGGAGCGGAGCAGGGCAGAACAGCAAGGAACCGAGCAGGGCAGAACCGCAAGGAGTGGAGCCTAGCAGAACTGCAAGGAGCAGAGTAATGTAGAACCACAAGGCCAGAGTATGCAGCCCTCAGGGAGGCAGAAACAAAGCATACAGGGCACAGTAACAGGTCTGGGTATGCAGCCCCCAGAGAAGGCAGAGACAGAACAGGACCTGGCAACTCAGAAACAAAGCACAGACTGACATTGCGCAGGCCCCACCCTAGGGGTGGGGATGTCTTAAGTACCTGAGACTTCATGGCAATTGGCTGGGGACACCTTAGGAAGGTGCACACCATCTCCATAAGACTCATGAAGTGCCGGCAGTGACACCCTATGCACATAGCCAGGAAGTTTGCAAAGAGCAAACAGGAAATTTGAGGTACACAACATGGAGCCCACAGCAGACAGAACTCACAGCATGGCCGGGAGCAGTGAGTATGTGGACGGCAGGTGGGGAATGGGAGGTCATGCAGTGATGCTGGCAGGACTGTTACACTCAGAACCTCCATACGTTCTTGTAGTCAGCACATGCAGCCAGTCAATGGCCACAACAGTCACCTATCATAATATTGACATCACAGCTGTAACAACTCTGCTGGCATCACGGCATGACCTCTCATCTCTCACAGTATATTACCCACTGCTCCAGGTCATGTTGTGGTCTCTGTCTGTTGCCAGCTCGATATTCTATGCCTCTGCTCTCTGCATGCTTCCTGGCTGTGTGGGGGCGGCGCCAGAACTCTCTGGTTCTTATAGAATCAGGGCGCACCTGTCTAATCTGTTCCTGACCAATTACCAAGAGCCCTCCAGTATTTAGGACAGCTCCACCCTGTGGACTGGGCCTGTGCAATGTGTTTACTCAGTTGTGTTTTGCTTCTGAGCTGCCAGGCCTTGCTCTGTGTCTTGCCTTCTCTGAAGGCTATTCTCCTTGCTTTGCCTTGTATCTTGTTTGTCTGCCCTTCAGGAGGCTGTATATCCTCGTCCCAGTGTCTTTTTTCTTATACCTTGTCATGTTCCATTACCTTGTCTGAACTTTGTCCTACTTCTGTCTCCTTGTCTGTGGTTTCTTTCCCTGCAGTGCCTCTCTGCTCTGCTCTCGGCTCCGCACTCTGCGACCTTGCTTTGCTTCTTATTCTGCAACCTGTGACTTTGCTCTGCACTCTGGGGCTTGCTCTGCTCTTGTCTCTGCAGTTTGTGCCTTTGCTTTGCTCTTGGCTCTGCACTCTGTGCCGTCACTCTGCTTTTGGTTCTGCACTCTGTGCCTTCTGCTCTTGCTGCTGCAGAATCTCTTGCTGCAGCTCCTCTCCGCATACCTTGCGGTTCACCTCCTGTGTGAACAGGTCCCAACCTGTTCCTTCATACTCCATTCCTTCCTGCTAGTTTCCTTGCCTGCACCTCCTGTGTGAACAGGTCCCTACCTGTTCCTTGATACACCACACCAACCAGCCCTGTGTCTCTGCCGTACCTGCCAGCCCTGTCTCTCTACCGTCTCTGCCAGCCATGTATCTCTGCCGTGCCAGCCTACTCATCTGAGTTTCAGCTGTACTCTTCTGCCAGTCCTGCCTGATGCCCGCACCTGTCCTAGTGTTCCTGTTCTCCAAGTAGGATCAGCAGCCACAGCCAGACACCACCCTGGAGTAGCACCTGGCAGCTGCCTGCCACACAAGCCTGACCTCACCATCAGAGGCCCAGAGAAGACCAAGGCAGCTGTCATAGTCACGCCCCTTCCAGGGTAGTTTGGATCGTGGCACAGTGGGGTCACAACCCCCCGAGCTCACGCCCACTAGTCAGGGCGTGAGCGTGACAATAGCCTACAGTTGGTTGCCCAAGGAACCAAATTCTGATGTGTACAAAATGTCTAAACCCTCCTCAATTGTCAATTTGATAACAGAATATTTGGACATTTGTAGAAGATCCATGTTCCCTAGGAAGTGCTATAGAGCATGACCCTAGCAATAATTTGCTATAGATGATTGTGGGTCAAATCGTTGGCTAGGTAGATCGGCGCCCATTGCCACTTGAATCCTAGGTAGCAGTGTGTCAGGTAGTGATGTGTGGAAGGTGTGTACATTTGGGTGTGGGAGCCGTGGATGCTAGGAGTGCCTTACATGGGAGAGGGGATTGTTAGAGCTCTCAAATAATCAGGGATCAGGTCTATGGTCCATGCAGATTTAGGCAGCCAAAAACAACATGTTTTTCAAGTGGAAACTGCTTCAGGAAATTCTCTTTCTGTGGGGAATATTTGGAGACGTTTATCATTTTCTGAAACAGTTTTGAAGTGTTTTTGAAGGTGCGGCTACAAATATCTGACACACACTTTCTTTTCCCACCACCAGGAGTTTTCCAAAACCTGAAGTGGGAAAAAGAACACTCTAAATATCGAAGATAGGGAGAGCAAAGTGATTTTAAAATAAAGACGAATAAGAAGATTATGTCACATATTTTTAAAGTGATTCTATGGGCATTTTTTAAAGTGGACCAACTCAAAAAATACTTTTCACAGGCCAAAGTGTGCACATAGCTGTACATTACTTCATTAGTGACTCTAACATATACAGTCATGGCCAAAAGCATTGACACCCCTGCAATTCTGTCAGATAATACTCAGTTTCTTCCTGAAAATGATTGCAAACATAAATTATTTGGTATTATTATCTTCATGATTTTTTGAACAGTGCCAATACTTTTGTCCACCCCCTTTTTTATGTTTCGTGTGGAATTATATCCAATTTGGCTTTAGGACAATTCTTTTTGTGTTTTTTCATTTAAGACAAATTAAATGAAGATAATAATACCAATTAATTTGTGATTGCAATCATTTTCAGGAAGGAAATGAGTATTATCTGACAGAATTGCAGGGGTGTCAATACTTTTTGGCCATGACTGTACATGTATGGACAGTATTCTTGCTGTTCTGCTCAACAAGAAATAATATTGCAGCACTGAAAATGAATAGTACCACCATACAGTGATGGAAAAACACAGTGATTGAATAAAACTGATATATTAACTATGTAAAAATATTACAAAATGGCAAATGCATAGCTCCACCAGTTACTTAAAAAATCACCATATAGTACCTGGATAACATTCTACAATTGCACCATTGTATAATATAATATAGACTGTAATACTAACACCAGATTTTAAATGCATATTTGCCATAGTGGTTGATATCGCCAAACAGTGCCAGAATATATCTAGCTATTCTAACTATTCAGTTAAGAATAATGCAATTTATTGTGGATGTTATCCTATCCATTATACAGAATAAAATCCAAAGTGAAAATATTCAGAAATAATTAACATATTACAGATTTAAAAATCAGCACAATTCCGTTTTTCACAATGCGTGGATGAGATTTTTGAAATTTTATTCACTTTGCTTCTGTAATGCGCTGCAGATGTTCACCCACCAACAGTAGCGTAGCTACTGGGGGGGCAGAGGGGGCCATCGCCCCGGGCCCTGTCACATGAAGGGGCCCACTGGGAGCCGGCACTGCCACTTCCGTCATGAGGCACAATACAGCACAGCCGCCACAGGAGGAGAGCAGTAAAATGCCTGCTCCCCTGCCTGACGGAGATTTTGCACTCCGGTCGGACAGTGGCCAGAGGCAAATCTCTCTCCTGCACTGTATTGTGCTGGCCGAGCTCAGGAGTTCCTCCCAGGCTGCAGGTTTCTTCCCTCCTTGTGCATGCTGGGACTGGCTCAGGGCAGCACGCTGGGTCCTAGTGCCCACCTGCATTTCACTCCCTCAGATACTTCCTGGTCCTGCTGCAAACTTTATTGGTAAGTGGGGATACAATAATGATTATTGAAAGGCATGTCATAGTCACTGGGGGGTAAATGTGAGAGGATAGGGTATTGTGGGGGCTTAGGTGGGGGAGCGGGACAGGGCACTGGGGGGTGAATGGGAAAGGATGGGGGTGTTGTGGGGGCTTAGATGGGGAGGGTCGACAGGGCACGGGGGGGAGTGAATGTGAGAAGATAAGGGTATTGTGAGGGCTGAGGAGGGTGAGGGGCGACGGCACTGGGGGGCTGATTTTTATACGATTTTGTTACGGAATTATATGCACTCCATCACATGTAATAGTTGTTCTCTGGGATGGGGAGGTAGGGGGCTTATTATACTTACCAGCTGGGGAAGCCATGAGCTGCATCACATTTA
This sequence comes from Ranitomeya imitator, assembly GCF_032444005.1. Classification (NCBI taxonomy): domain Eukaryota; kingdom Metazoa; phylum Chordata; class Amphibia; order Anura; family Dendrobatidae; genus Ranitomeya; species Ranitomeya imitator. The sequence continues at coordinate 59,977,710 of NC_091285.1, forward strand.
AAGCATCACTCCAGCATTTTTTGTTATTTCACCGCTGGAGTGGCGCTTTAAGGCTATGTGCACACGTAGGAAAAGTGGTGCAGAATTTTCTGCATAAAACCTGCAACTCCTGGCAGAATCCGCAGACGTGAATTTGCCGCCGGTTTTATGCAGATTTGCAGCGGAATTGATGCAGATTTTGTGCGTTTTTTGCCACTGTGGATTTCTATTATAGAGGTGTGCAGAAACGCTGCAGATCTGCACAAAAGAAGCGACATGCACTTCTTTTAAATCCGCAGCAATTCCGCACTGATTTTTCTGCACAACTTTTTTTTTTACATTGATTTAAATGGTACTGTAAATCACAGTGCGGATCTGCAGTGTTTCTGCGTGGAAAAATCCGCTGCGGATTCGCAGCAAATCTGCATCGTGTGCACATAGCCTAAGGGTTTGCAGCAGTTTTCCATGCGGTGTACAGTACCATGTAAACCTATGGAAAACAAAATCTGCAGTGCCCATGCTGCAGAAAATACCGCCCGGAAACGCTGCATTGTGTTTTCCGCAGCATGACAATTCTTTGTGCAGATTCCGCAGCGTTTTACACCTGCTCCATAATAGGAATCAGCAGGTGTAAAACCGCAGGCATAATCCACACAAAAACCACTGGAAATCCGGTAAAACGCAGTGTGTTTTACATGCGGATTTTTCAAATAGCCTCAATCCAAGGCCAACTGTCTGATACTCACCTTCCGGTGTTTTCATCTGTTTTCGCCACCGCACTGCTTGGGTCCATCTCCTGCAGTTTGTGACCTGTCCGCTGCTCCAGTGTTGCATAGAGCGATACGGAGGTCACTAATCAATGTCTGTCTATAAGAGCCTCGTTCTGGCCTCTTTCTGGCCTCTTCCTGGACCTCAGACTTACATTGAGCGCTTGTGATGCAGCTTCTAACTTCTGGCCAATCAGAAGCTGTGCTTACAAGATGGAGCCGCGGGACTGGAGCGGTGCCAAAAAGCGGTGAATACGGCGGAGGATGAGTATATCACTGGGCAGGGGACTTGTGCTTAAAGAACCAATCCAGCAGTGAAAAAAAAACCCTGCTAGAGTGGTGGTTTAATAATTTAATAATCAGACTGCCAAATCATGATACGGAGCGCCTGCTGCATGAGCCCCCAATATCACTGGCGTCATCAGGCTGTCATGCGACCACATGTTTACTATGTGCTTGTGTCAACTAGAAAGGTTTGGTTTCTTTCAATAGAAGAGAATTGAGAGAAGCCGAAAGAGTTGTCACATGACCGCCTGCTGACATCAGCGATGCTGGGGCCATTGTTACTGTACATGGGGGGACTCAAGGGACATTATTAAATGTCAAGTGGGCACTTAAGAAGCATTATTATTTACTAGATGGCAGCCCGATTCTAAAGAATTGGGAGTCTAGAATCCATATATACTTTATTTATTCAAATGTAAGAATAATACAATTCATAAATAATAGTAAGAAAGAACAAAAAATGGCTGCACTCACCAGCTCTTGACAAAAGTTCAAAATTGGTGTGAAAATGTCACTGAACCACTTCACAACTAAATATATATAGTTTTGGTAAATGGTATTATCATTTTTTTGACGAAATTCGGCAGGAGCTTAAAGAGCAACGTCACTGGGCCCGCCTCCACGCAGTAGAAACTTGCTGTGAGGTAAAAATTCAAAAATCACACCAAAATGGCGGGCGGAGTGTGTCACAGTACGGCACGTTTCTGATTGGTCGCTCGCAGCAGGCGGCAACCAATCAGACACTGGACACTGTTGACGTCACTTATCTCTGGACATTAGCTCCGGACATTAGCTCCGGACATTAGCTCCGGACATTAGCTCCGCACATTAGCTCCGGACATTAGCTCCGGACATTAGCTCCAGACAAAGCCACGGAAGTTGGCACAAATTGCAGGAAGTAGTATTCTAGGCAATTAATCTCCGGACATTAGCTCCGGACATTAGCTCCGGACATTAGCTCCGGACATTAGCTCCGGACAAAGCCACAGAAGTTGGCACAAATTGCAGGAAGTAGTATTCTAGGCAATTATATATTAGATAGGGGCATCAGTGTTCATCTACTGGGTGGTAGAGGCTGCTGAGCCGGCTGTCAGTCGCAGTAAGGCTATGTGCACATGTTGCGGATTTGGCTGCGGATCTGCAGCAGTTTTCCATGCATTATACAGTAGCATGTTAGCCTATGAAAAACAAAATCCACAGTGCCCATGGTGCGGAAAATTCTGCGTGGAAACACAGCGGTTTATTTTCCGCAGCATGTCAATTCTTAGTGCGGATTCCACAACTTTTTACACCTGTTCTTTAATAGGAATCCGCAGGTGTAAAAACGCAGGTGAAATCCGCACAAAAACTGCACAAAATCCGCAGGGCGTTTTACCTGCAGATTTTGCAGAATCCGCACTGAAAAATCTGCAATGGAATCCGCAATGTGTGCACATACCCTAAGAGGCACAGTTACAGCTGCTGCTCTCTATACACAGAGCGATGACTGAAACCGTGCCGGTGCCGCCCCCGAGATTGCAGTGAGGAATAAAGTTAATTTCCTCCTGGCAGTGTGACTTTCAGTGCAGGTGACACACGGAGTCAGAGCGCTACTATTAGGCTGCCGTCACACTATCAGTATTTGGTCAGTATTTTACATCAGTATTTGTAAGCCAAAACCAGCAGTGGAACAATTAGAGGAAAAGTATAATAAAAACGCGTTACCACTTCTGCATTTATCGCCACTCCTGGTTTTGGCTACAAATACTGAGGTAAAATACGGACCAAATACTGCTAGTGTGACGGCAACCTTATACTGTGTTTTGGGGGACCAATGGGACATCATTCTATGTATAGGGGAACTCTAATGGACATCATACTGTATGTACGGGAGCTGTAGGTTCATCATACTGTGTATAGGGGAGTTGTGAGCATACCATACTGTGTATAGGGGAGCAGTGGTGACATCATACTGTGTATAGGGGAGCAGTGGTGACATCATACTGTGTATAGGGGAGCAGTGGGGACATCATACTGTGTATAGGGGAGCTGTGGTCACATCATACTGTGTATAGGGGAGCTGTGGTCACATCATACTGTGTATACGGGAGCTGTGGGCTCATCATACTGTGTATACGGGAGCTGTGGGCTCATCATACTGTGTATAGGGGAGCAGTGGTGACATCATACTGTGTATAGGGGAGCAGTGGGGACATCATACTGTGTATAGGGGAGCAGTGGTGACATCATACTGTGTATAGGGGAGCTGTGGGCTCATCATACTGTGTAGAGTGGAGCAGTGGGGACATCATACTATGTATAGGGGAGCTGTGGGATCATCATATTGTTTATAGGGGAGCTGTAGGGGCATTATACTGTGTATAGGAAAGCTGTGAGCTCACCATACTGTGTATAGTCAAGCTGTACATGGAGGCTACTTAGGGGACATTATTAAATGTTAAGTGGGCACTTAAACATTATTGTTATAGGGGCACTCAGAGTACTGAGATCATCAAAATTGTGGTATTATTACTTTTTAGGGACAAAATGTGGAGGGCACTAGCACAGGGCATTAATGTTTTCTAGGGGTGAATTTTATTATCTAGAGATCACAATGGAGTCATTATTACTATGTAAGGGGCCCAGTGGTGGCATTATTATGTGGGGCGGCACCATCATTGTACCACACAGCAGGTGCTGTAGGACACATATGGCAGCAGCGGCTCAGTATTGGGGTATCAGCAGGATGAGGAGTTTGTGCAGGTTGGGGATAGATGGGGACGGGGCTGGAAATGTGAGAAGTCTGATGTGTCGTCATAATTTCTGCAGACGAGTCCTGGGTGGAGAAGTTGTCATGTCGGTCTGGGCCAAATGGAAAAGATGAGAAAAGTGAACGATTCCATCATAAAGAACGTCAGTGGTAAGACATTATCTGTAACTGTGCTGTGATCTCTTATATGGTCTGCAGGTCTGGTATCTACCAATATATGGTCTCCATATAGGAATATCAGTGTTCGGTTTTGTATATACATGCATTTTCAGTCACAGTGTGGTCATCTGCTGATGTTCCTGGTTAGGGGCCCACTCAGATTTTTCGCCCCCCCTAAGCTGAAACCCTAGCTACGCCTCTGCCCACCAATCAAGACCAGAGATGGGTGTAAAGTTTGGCATCCGAAATGAACACCTACTGTCCGGGCACGGACACCGAACATGGACTTCACCAAGAAGTCCATGTTACTGTTTGGGTTCGGCTGCCCGAACACTGGGGGTTTGTTGCGCTGTCATGTGCATGGCAGCACAGCAAACACCTCTTCTGATATGCGGTGATACCATCCCCGCCTGTCAGAGAGACACAGTTCCCATGCTGTCAAAAGACAGTGTGAGGGCACAGCTGTGATCGGAGATATAAAATTTACCTTTGGTCACTGGTGTCAGCTGATGTGACAACTCCCCCCATCATCCGAAACCTGCTCCTGCTAATATCAGAAAAAGCAGGAGCGGCTGATGAGAGTTTTCATCTGCCGCTCCTGTGCTGTAAATAAATAATTTTAAAAATTATTCTCCGGCTGGTAAGGAGCCATGGGTATTGCCCCCCCTGACTAAAAATAGCAGCCTGCAGCTACGCAGAAAAGGCACATCTATTAGATGCACCAATTCTTGTGCATTGCCTGGTTTTTCCCACTTTCCCTGTAGCGATGGCAAGTGGGGTAATATTTGTGGGGTTGATGTCACCTTTGTATTGTCAGGTGACATCAAACCCACGGCTTAGTAATGGAGAGGTGTCTATAAGACACCTCTCCATTACTAACCCTATAGTTACATGGTAAATAAAGACACAGCCAGAATAAAATCCTTTATTACAAGTACAAAAATAGGGAAAAAGGAAAAAATGGGAAGAAAATAAGTCAGCTCACCAATCCCTCAACAGTGCAATGATGTCCATGCACGGAGCCGCCTTGGTCAAGGGCGTAGTCCAGAGCCAGCAATGAAAAAGAAAAAATAATCTCCAGCATGGATCTTCTAAAAAGTCAATTTATTGGAAACACTTTAAAATGCAAACATTTGCAAAAAAGAGATGGGGGTCCCAGGTGGTCAACGCCGACGCGTTTCAACCATCAGGTCTTAGTCATGGCATGACTAAGACCTGATGGTCGAAACGCGTCGGCGTTGACCACCTGGGACCACCATCTCTTTTTTGCAAATGTTTGCATTTTAAAGTGTTTCCAATAAATTGACTTTTTAGAAGATCCATGCTGGAGATTATTTTTTCTTTTATTACAAGTAAGACTCTAAGTACAGTTTTCCATTTTTTTTTTAAATAACAAGCACAGTTACACTCACCAAACATTTATTCCACCAAAGCCCTCGTTCTCCTGTAATATAACTAAAATAAAAAACAACAAAATCCCTCACTTATCCGTTGTTCTGTCCCATGCCGTGATTCATGTCTGGGGGAGAAATAGTTTTCAACCTGGATGTGCCCAAATGTGACCATCCAGGCTGAGAACCACTGGTGACTGATCTGCTGTGAGCGCAGACTGAGTGACTAGCACTGATGTCATCGATGTTACCTCCAGTCACTGAGGCTGTGTTCCCAGCTGGGCTGAACTACCGTGACCTCGTTGAGATCCCTGTTAGCATTGTACCCAAGTCATTCCCACTTGCATGCAGTACCAGGTGTTCGGTCTATTGCTATGTGAAAATGTAACTCTGGCATTACCCTGTTCCAGAGCATACCCCTGACACTGATCTACCATACTGACGCTATCTCCTTGAAAATCCACAATTGTTGTCCCGCCTGTCCCGCATCGACCAGTAAGGTACCCCAAAAAACACAAGAATGTCCTAAAACTCCAAATTAACAAGGAGGTTACTGAAATACATAAACAAAGCGTGGAGTGGTGAACAAAAGAAGACACATCGCCCACAAGTATCTCCTATCACAACATGTGCAATTCAATTTAATATACGGCCGATACATAGACGACTCCTTTCGACCAATCTTGTGCACTGCCTGCACTCCTAAACCCCAGCAAGCTGCTTCTGTTGCAGCACCAATCCAGAAAAAGTGGGATCCAAACTCATCACCGTTCAAACCACATAGTATCAAACAGAGCCAGAAAATGCTCACAAACTGATAAACTGACAGCGCAGACCTCAGACCTATCCTGGTGCACTAAAAAAAGAACCTGGGTGGAAACCACTCATTTCCAATAATAAGGAAACCAATCTCACCAGACACTCCTCCAAACCTTTCACTTCCCAAAGCTAAATCACGCTACCCTTTCCACATGTATCAGTCCTAGAGTGTCTCAAATAACATCGCAACACATTCACCTCACATGATACTTCCTTAAACAAACCTCCATGGCAGTGTTTTTACTCACTAGCTCACTCACACTGAATGCACCAAAAAAGCCAAACTAAAAGCCATCCCAAGCAAACAACATTCATACTCTGACATACAAATAGTCTTAAGGCGGCCCTGTAGCTGACCTATAGTAATGAAATACACCAAATGTCTCCAATCCTTGACTGTGTATTTCTTACGAAAAGCTTTCAATGCCTGATGGACCAAAAAATCCTTGGTGACATCCTTCCATCCCATTAGCTTAACCTACTATCTTGCCAGAAACAGTTGCAAAAGAAAAACCCTCTTCAAACACTCTGCCAATCATATATAGTAAATGGCATACAATCTCCAACACTCGCTCACGGACTGAGTCAACAAGATCCTACCAGTATCGCCACGCTGACACGTGTTTTACCCAGGTGTAGTGCTGAGCGATACCTTCCGATATCAAGAAGTATCGGTATCGGACTGGATCGGCCGATATGCAAAAAATATCGGATATCGCTGATACCGATACCCGATACCAATGCAAGCCAATGGGACACAAATATCAGAATGTAAATAAGCCCTTTCTGTCCTTCTACATCCTGTTCAGGAGGGGGAAGAGTGTGGGCGGTGCGTGGGTGGACACTGTGCGTGACTGTGTGTGCGTGCAGGGTCTGTGCGGGCTTGCCGGGGCTCTGTGCGGCCTGCCGGTGCTCTGTGTGGCCTGTCGGGGCTCTGCATGCCTGCCGGGGCTCTGTGCGGCCTGCCGGGGCTCTGTGCGGCCTGCTGGGGCTCTGTGCGGGCTTGCTGGGGCTCTGTGCGGGCTGCCGGGGCTCTGTGCGGGCTTGCCGGGGCTCTGTGTGGGCTTGCCATGGGCTCTGTGCGGGCTGCCGGGCTCTGTGCGGCCTGCCGGGGCTCTGTGCGGGCTGCCGGGGCTCTGTGCAGGCTTGCTGGGGCTCTGTGCGGGCTGCTGGGGCTCTGTGCGGGCTTGCCGGGGCTCTGTGCGGGCTTGCCATGGGCTCTGTGCGGGCTGCCGGGCTCTGTGCGGCCTGCCGGGGCTCTGTGCGGCGTGCCGGGGCTCTATGCGGGCTTGCCGGGGCTCTGTGCGGGCTTGCCGGGGCTCTGTGCGGGATTGTCGGGGCTCTGTGCGGGCTGCCGGGGCTCTGTGCAGCCTGCCGGGGCTCTGTGCGGGCTGCTGGGGGCCTGTGCAGGCATCATTCGATGGGACTACAAGTCCCATCGGACGATGCCTGCAACAGTGACAGTGATTGACACATTAGCCAATGATGGGACAGTAGTAGTCCCATCATCCGGCTAATGTGTTGAATGTGAAACAAAACAAAACAAAAAAAACATAAATACAACATGCATACTATATACATTACAGTCATACATTACATACAATACATACATACAGACATATAGTACATATAACTTAGAGTACATACTCACCATTACTTGTCATTTTTATCACCGAAGCCAGTGTCACCTGTAAAAAATATTAAAAAACCAAACAACCAATATACTCCCTGTCCGCAGAAATCCACGAGTGTCCCACGACGATCTCCCGTGGAGAACGGCAGCATCAGCTAATGCGACCGCTCTCCAGGGGCTCCAGGAACACAATGACGGGAGGAAGGTATCCTTCCGCACTGTATTCCTCCACCGCTGTAAAAAAATAGTCCCTAGTCTCACTTTTGGCATTACTGTGTGAGAAATTTTCCCATTTTATTGCCATAAAGTGAGACTTTGTCCTATGGTAACCTCTCAGTGATGCACTGCAGGAGCCATTGTCTCCTCCTGCCATCTGTCGCGATCCGTCACTAATACAAGTCTATGGGTAAAAAACGCATCCTGCGAGCACATTTGCAGGATCCGTTTTTTTCGACGGATCCGTTTTTTTCTCATAGATTTGTATTAGCGCCAGATTGCGCCTGATGGACACACGTTTCATCTGTTTTTTGCCGGATCCGTCAAAAAAGTTGTTTCCGACGGACGGAAAACACATACAGAAGAACGATTTTTCAGTATGTATGTAGTATGCATGTTCTATGCAGTATGTATGTAGTATTTATGTATGTAATATGTATGTAGTATGCATGTAGTATGTATGTATGTATGTAGTATGAATGTAGTATGTAGTTTTTTTTTACATTCAACACATTAGCCAGATGATGGGACTACTACTGTCCCATCATTGGCTAATGTGTCAATCACTGCCATTGTAGCAGGCATCGCCCGATGGGACTTGTAGTCCCATCGGACGATGCCTGCACACAAACAAAGACCCCTGGCAGACCGCACAGACCTCTGAGATGCCCATACAGACCCCCGGCAGGCCGCACAGACCCCCGGCAGGCCGCACAGACCCCCGAGTGGCCCGTACAGACCAACGGCAGGCCCGCACAGACCACCGGCAGGCCGCACAATCCCCCGGCAGGCCCGTACAGACCCCCGGCAGGCTGCACAGACCCCCGGCAGCCCGCACAGACCCTCGGCAGCCGGTACCGACCACCAGCAGGCTCGCACAGATCCCCAGCAGGCCGCACAGACCCCCGGCAGGCCCGTACAGACCCCCGGCAGGCCCGCACACACCCCCACGGTCACGCACAGACCCGGCCCGCACACACAGACACGCAGTCTCCACCCACGCACCGCCCACACTCCATTATAGTGCATCATTGCACTATAGGAACTTCCGATTCCGGTATCCAATATCTTAAAAGTATCGGAACTCAGTATCGGAAGTCCGATACAGCAAATATCGACCGATACCCAATATTTGCAGTATCGGAATGCTCAACACTACTCATAACCTCCCAATAAAAAAAAAATTATGTTTAAAAAATTATGCTGATGTAAAGTAGACATGAGAGAAATGTTATTTATTAACTATGTTGTGTGACATAACTCTCTGATTTAAGGGCATAAAAATAAGAAATGTGAAATTTTTTAAATAAATGAAAGTCATATAGAACAGATTTTACCATTATCATGAAGTACAATATGTCACAAGAAAACATTCTCATAATTACTGGGATACATTGGAGCGTTCCAAAGTTAGAGCCACAGAAATTGACACTGGTCAGAATTGAAAAATTGACCTGGTCAGGAAGGTGAAAACAGGCTTCCAGGTGAAGGGGTTGAAATAAGGCAGATTCTCACGGAGATCTATTTCCTGTTCATAGATCTTAACAGCTCATTTACATATAAGAAAAAAAGTGGATTTCTCTTGAATAAAGCATCGAATCACATATATCAAGGTATCATTTTATTCAATTTCCTATGACAGATTGCCTTTAATAATATCATATAAGCATAACTTCTGATGTAATTTCTTCATTGGCTTCTGTTAAAAAATCTAATAATTCTTTATCATTTAAAATCCAGACCTAACAAACAAATAAACCTTTTTTCACTGTGGACATTGTGCTAAACTCTGACACCAGATTAAATAAAGTCTAGGTCTGAAGACTTTTAATACAATGTTCTATTTTCCTCTTACTGGCTTGTGTTTGTATATACAGAGAACATTGGGAGGGAGATAATTGAATTGGTGTGATTATTAGAGTCGGAATTTATTTTCATCATGACTTTATGTTTGCAAGTAGAATAACAGAAAGAAGAAAGACTTATCTACCTCGTCGCCATGTCACGTCCAAAGAGTCTGGCTTCTCAACAACTTCTATAGATGCTTTCAACTAGAGAATAAAGTGGGGTATAAAGCTTTGTGTCAAATGTATGAAACTCCAAATGATTCCAGGTTCTTGCAAATCAAAACTGTCCGGGAAAACATAATTACATGTGGCATTCTAAAAAACAGTCCTCTCAACAATAACAAAAAATGAATGGTTGGGTATCGTTGTTGCGATCCTCCACAACTTGTTGAATAAAGGGGTTCAAGTGCTCTCCTGAAGGCTGTACCCATAAAAAGAATTCCCATTATTCTCAGTTATGAGGTTCTCCATTATAGAAGTTATGACAAGTCATTCCAATCCCTGTGGCCGCACCTGCACTATATGGACATATGTATTAGAGGAAACCTCTTACGCTTTGAATTCAGGTTTTCCATTCTGTCTCATTGTCACAGATTAAAGATGAATGAATCAATTCAACATGAATCAAATTTGAGTCAAATTTCTTGAAGTCTACAATTCCTGTCAAATTCGTACAATGTTCAGTTTATTTTGTGTGAATGACACAGAAACAGCTGTCTCCATTTTACAGTTTGTAGTAGATTATATCTGTCACAGACTGCAGCTTGGGCTTTCCCATGATATCTCAGAAGTGTAAGGTCTCTCTCCCAGCAAATGCATGTAAAGAAGCTGTGGAGACACCATCACGTGTTTCTCGACGCAAGCAGTGAATAGCCAGGGCTTTCCCCGGGAAGGAACAACCACGGGAAGGGCAGCATCCTATGAAGGAAAGCCACCTATGCCAAGCATGGTATCCATCCACAGACAGCTGTTTTGGGGTGTTTGCCCCTCATCAGTGTGGAGTAGGAATCTGGCTATTAGGAGCAGTGCCTAGTAAAAAGGCTATAAAGGCACAGATGATTGGCCTCGGGGAGACCAAAACATCCAACACTGCGGAGACACCATCACGTGTTTCTCAACGCAGTGATTCCAGAACACTGCCCCCATCCCTTATGGGAAATATGCAGATGCATGTAAAGAAGCTGCGGAGACACCATCACGTGTTTCTCGACGAAAGCAGTGAATAGCCAGGCCTTTCCCCGGGAAGGAACAACCACGGGGAAATTCACTGCTTGCGTCGAGAAATCTGCATATTTCCCATAAGGGATGGGGGCAGTGTTCTGGAATCACTGCGTTGAGAAACACGTGATGGTGTCTCCGCACTGATGAGGGGCAAAAACCCCGAAACAACTGTCAGGAGTGAGGTTTTCTGGAGGAATCCAGACTCTTTTGCAGAGAATTCTGTTTTTTTCTGTGGTAGTTTATACCGACAGCTTTGAAGATGAGTTATGTGAAGAACACCATCCGAGTGACGTTGGAGCCATCTATCCGGGCAAGGAACAGCGTGGTCTTTATCATTCGTGACCTTATTGAGGAAAAGGCTGGAGGAAAATGGGAGAACATCTATAGTATCAATGAGTTCCCTAATCAAGGTAACTACGATGTTACTTTTATGTCGGAGCATTATTGCCTGAATGTCTATGAGTGGTTTCGGAATCATGCCGGAGATCCCTGTTTGAAGGGAGTCAAATGTGAACCACTCTTTGGTCTTCAGGAAAGGCAGGTGACTATCACTGTCTATAACCCCTTTACTGAACCTGCATTGTTGGAGAGCTTTCTCTCACAGTACTGTGACTTTGTTTCAAAGGGAGAGAAGCAAGTGAACGGCTTAGGAATCTTCAATTGTCGATACAAGTATCGTGTAAGGTTCAGAAGAGATCCTGGCAGTGTGGGTGGGTTCAGACACCCTCCGGCGAACTTCTCTGTGGCAGGGCATAGGGGTTTCCTCACCTACCCTGGGCAGCCTCTGTTTTGCAGGAGATGTTTCTCTTTTGGACATGTCCAGGCAGACTGCCAGAAGGGGCAGTGTTGCCGAAACTGCAAGAAGGAGGGGCATATGGCTGGTGATTGCCCGATGGCTAAGACCTGTGACGTGTGTGGTAGTAGTGACCACATGTATAAGGATTGTCCGCGGAGGGCGCCTAGACGCTCAGAGAGTGAATGGAGAGAGGAGGAGGAGAGAAGGAGGAGGTTGGCGATTATCAGAAAGGAATCTGAAAGAATGGAGAGGAAAGGAGGGAGAGGGAGAGGGAAAGACGCTCTGTGACTCCAGATGACATTGTGCTAGCACCCCGTGGTGCTATGAGTGATGCACAGAAGGAAGATAAGGAGTTTTGGTTGGAGGCAAAAAAAGTAGAGAAGGGGTTTAATAAGGAAGTAGATCAGGAAGAAGATGAGGAAGAAGATGATGACTCTACTGTGCCTGAAATGTTTTCTCTTGAGGAAGCAATGGATGCAACGGAGGAAAACGTGCGCATTTCTGAAGCTGAGAGGCCTGTGCACCCCTCAGGGTGGGAATAAGTGTCAGAGGGAGGAGGATGGGGAAAGTGATGAGGCATGCAGTAGTATGCCTAAGAGGAAAATTGGGCCAGCTAAAAAAAAATGGAGTGAGCACGAAGGGGTTAGTGGTTCAGAGACTTGCTGTTCAGTCTGAATGGCAGAGGAGGACAATGGTGATACTGGGTAAAATGAAAGCTCAGTGGATCTGTTGTTTTTTTTTTTCTCTCCTTTCTGTGAGTCTTGACCGTTGTCAAGGGCTTTTTGTGTAATGTGTGTAATTTTGTGGTAATTTTTGCATTGTGTTTTTTGTTTTTGCAGTATGGGTTTTTCTACAGTTTCTCAAAATGTGAGAGTTTTTAAGAAAGCGAGGAGGAGAGCAGCAATTTTGGATTTTTTAGCTATGCAGAGTGCATCTATTTTTTGTTTGCAAGAATGTGGGATTGTGGATGGTGTGAAAGGGGATGAGTGGTCTTATGGTGCGTCTGTATGGTCTGGTAGTGCAAATAATAGAAATGATGGTGTGGGTATTTTAGTTAAGGGGCAGGAGGTTGTTTTGAATAATTATTTGGTGGTGGAGGTGGGGAGGTGTATCTTAGCAAATTTTGAATATAAAAATGCTAAGCAATATTTATGCGCCAGTAGAAAAAAATGAGCGTAAGTTATTATTTGAAAAAGTGAAGCTTTTTGTTCCAGGAAGAGTGCCTGTGGTGATTGTGGGTGATATGAATTGTGATGTGGGGGGAGTGAATGTGGATGTGTCTGGAAAAGTTTTGCTGGAGTTAAGGTACCGTCACACTAGACGATATCGCTAGCGATCCGTGACGTTGCAGCGTCCTGGCTAGCGATATCGTCCAGTGTGACACGCAGCAGCGATCAGGCCCCTGCTGTGATGTCGCTGGTCGGGGAAGAAAGGCCAGAACTTTATTTCGTCGCTGGCTCTCCCGCTGACATCGCTGAATCGGTGTGTGTGACACCGATTCAGCGATGTCTTCGCTGGTAACCAGGGTAAACATCGAGTTACTAAGCGCAGGGCCGCGCTTAGTAACCCGATGTTTACTCTGGTTACCATCGTTAAAGTAAAAAAACAAACACTACGTACTTACCTACCGCTGTCTGTCCTCGGCGCTCTGCTTCTCTGCACTGGCTGTGAGCGCCGGGCAGCCGGAAAGCAGAGCGGTGACGTCACCGCTCTGCTTTCCGGCCGCTGTGCTCACAGCCAGACCAGAGAAGCAGAGCGCCGAGGACAGACAGCGGTAGGTAAGTATGTAGTGTTTGTTTTTTTACTTTAACGATGGTAACCAGGGTAAACATCGGGTTACTAAGCGCGGCCCTGCGCTTAGTAACCCGATGTTTACCCTGGTTACCGGCATCGTTGGTCGCTGGAGAGCTGTCTGTGTGACAGCTCTCCAGCGACCAAACAGCGACGCTGCAGTGATCCGGATCGTTGTCGGTATCGCTGCAGCATCGCTTAGTGTGACGGTACCTTTAGTTACTGACTTTGATTTGAGTGATATGCAGCGTGTGTGTAAGGTTAACCCTTTGTTAGATACCTTTTTTTCTGATAGTGGAAGAGCACAGTCCAGGTTGGATTATTGTTTTATTTCTAAAAATATTATTCCTGTTGGATATAAGCAGGATAGGGTCGTTTTTTCGGACCATGTTTGTGTGTTGTGCGAGTTAGATATTAATGTTAGTGGTGTGTTTGGAAAGGGTTTGTGGAAATTGTGAAATTGTTGGAAAATGAAGCTGTGAGGAAGGAGTATGTGAGAAAGTATGAACAGTGGTGTAAAAGTAAGGAAAGTTTTGGGAATGTTTGTGAGTGGTGGGATTGGGTTAAGAGGCAGACAAAAAAGTTTTTTAAAAGTGTGGGGTATGAATTTGCAGCAATTAAGAGGGGAAAGTTTGTTAAGTTGAATGCCCGTTTATGTTTATTGTATAAATTGAGGGAAGGAGGAATGGAGGTGGAGGAGGGGATAAAAAAGGTTAAAAAAGAAATTAAAGAGTTTTTGGAAGAGAAAGGGAAGAGTATTATTTTTAGGGCAAAAATTGATAGAATGGAGCAAAATGAAAGGTGTTCGAGGTTTTTCTTTAAAAAGGTTTTTGGGAAAAAGCAGAGTATGGGTGTTTTGAATGCAGTGGATGGAAGAGAGGTAAGTGGGGAGGATATGTGTGAACATGTGGCTAAGTTTTATGAGGACCTCTATGCAGTGAAGTGGAGGGATGAGGCTTTGGAGGAGGATGTATAAGTGTATTAGAAAATAAATTGAGTGAGATGGAGAGAGAGAGAGTGATGGGTGAGGTGACAGGTGATGAGGTATGGAAGGTAATGAATAGCATGGCGTTAAATAAGACTCCAGGAGAGGATGGTCTTCCTATAGAGTTTTATAGGGTGATGTGGCATGTGATTGGTAAGGATTTTGTGGATGTGTGTAAGTATATGTGGTCTAGTATGGAGGTGGCTGAGAGTATGCGTGCAGGGATGGTTGGTTTAATACCTAAAAAAGGAGATTTGAAGAGTTTAAAAAATTGGAGACCGATAACGTTGTTGAATTGCGATTATAAGATCTATGCGAAAGTAATGGCGAATAGGATGCGTGATGTGATATAGAGTGTGATTGGGGATGAACAGTGTTGTGCAGTGCCTGGGAGACGTATACATGAGTGTGTGTGTATGTTGAGAGATTGTTTGTGGGACTATATGAGTCGGAAGAAGAGTGTATTTGTTTTGAGTTTGGACTTTGAAAAGGAGTATGATCGGTTAGCACATAGTTTTTTGATCCGGGTATTATTGAGAATGGGGTTTCCGCCTGATTTTGTTTGGAGGGTGAGGAGCTTATATAAAGACATTTATAGTTGTGTTTTGATGAATGGTTCTGTGGGTAGAAGAGTGAATGTTTTTTCAGGTGTGCGACAAGGTTGTCCTTTGTCTCCTGTGGTTTTTATTTGTGCGATTGAACCGTTGCTTTGTATGTTGAGGAAAGATAAAGTGATTAGAGGAGTACAAGTGCCAGGAGGTGGAGGGAGGGAATGGAAGGTTAGTGCTTATATGGATGACGTGTGTGTGTTGTGTGATTCAGAGTATTCTGTGAGGCGGGTGAAGTTATTAGCGTCTATTTTTTGTGGTGCGTCAGCATTTAAGGTGAATTGGGAGAAGAGTGAGTGTAAGGTTTTGGGGGGAGGGGTTTTAAGCAAGGATGTAGGAGTGAATGAGGTGACTGGGTCTATTAAGGTTTTGGGTGTGAAATTTTCAGAGAGTTTGGATGGGAAAGAAAGTTGGGATGATGCGAAAGGAAAGGTTGAGCGGAAGTTATGTTTTTGGAAGATGAGAAGTCTTTCGTTTTTTGGAAAAATCTTAGTTATTAAAAGTGTGATTTTGCCTATTTTCTTATGTATTGCAGTGGTCTTTCCGCCAGGGTATATGTGTATGAGAGGGTTAAATAGGATTCTGTTTGTGTTTTTGTGGAATTCTAGAATGGAGAGGGCTAGGAGGGAGGTTTTGGTGAAACGTTTAGAAAAAGGTGGGTTGGGTTTTCCAAACCTTGAGGTGTTTTTTGGTGTAAATATTGTGATTTTTGTGTTGAGGGTGATTAGGATGGATGGGAAGTTTTCTTGTCTGTGTAGGTTTTTGTTTGGGGCGTATTTATTTCGTTTAAGGTTGCGAGAGAGGGATCTGAGGTATCCGGTTGCTTTTGACGTGCCTAGATGGTATGTGTGGGTTTATAAATTTTTGGTGAAGTATGAGTTGTGTGATGTGGATGTTAGGATGTTGAGTAATAAGAAGGCTGTGTATAGGATGATTGAATGTAGAGAGACAGAGTGTGGAATAAACATGGTTAGAGGGAATGATATAGAAAAAGTATGGATGAAAGTGCGGTTGGACGGTATGACGAATAGGCAGAGTGAGATTGTGTGGCAGTCTTTGCATGGAGTGTTACCAGTTAGAGAATTTCAGAAGAATCGTGGGTTGGGGAGAAGTGATATGTGTCCGAGAGGTGGGTGTGGTGGAAGGGAAAGTGTAATACATGTGTTTTGGAATTGTCATTATGCTAGGGAGGTGATTGGAAGAATGGGACCGTTGTGTAAAGAATTGTGTGGTGTGAGCTTGTTATCATTCGAGTTGTTCAAGTTTGGCTTGGGAATGTGTGATGGAGTGAAGGAGAGAGTGTTGTGGTTCATAGTTGCATGTATAAAGGAAGTATTATGGTATGTGAGGAATGTGTATGTTTTTAAGAGAAAGGAAATTGTAGTAAAGAATAGTCTAAAAGTGATTTTGGGGAAGATGTATGTGTGTTTTCTATGGGATAAAAGAAGAAGGGGGGAGGTGGATGCTGAAGGGATTTGGAAGGTGAAGAAGTGGAGATTCCTTGTAAATATGTCTTGACTTGTTTTTTCTGATGTTATAGTAAACTGAAATTTTCCGATGATGATGGGAACAGCTTTTGTGTTTTGGATTTGACGCAGCTGTTTGGGATTTTTCTTTGGTCTTGGATTTCTGGACCGTGGATTTTCCCATCTGAGGGAAAAAACAAAAACAAAAAAAAAAAACATTTCTCCTCTACACTCAAAATCTGTCAACTTCACCAATTTTATCAGAACCTATTTCCCACTTGTAAGTCATCTTATAGCACCTTTACATATAAAATGTCTACCATTTTTCATACTGACTACGATGAACAGACACAACATTTCTGTTTACTGGGGCCGCTGTTAGTAAAATCCAAAGTAACGTCATCACTGTAAATTACATACAATGATGATCACTTCCATACTTTTATAATATAAGTCCATGTCTCCATTGTCTCATAAAACATCGACAAAATCTTAGGCAAATGAGTTCACAAGTGCAAGGGTTTGGCCTGTACTTACAGCTCTCCCTCCTATTTCCTTCTTTCATCTCCTGGCGCTGGCCTCCTGCCAATAATTGACAGGTTAGTCTTCTCTGTGCCTTGCTTCCTTGGTTGATATCTCACCCAGACGCAGCCATTCCCAGGGGTGCTGGACTATCCTTCTGCACATGCGCCAGCCTTGAGAAAGTCAACACTTGTGCAAGATCTCAGCCTACTCTACTAGGAAACCTCACACTGTAAGCCACATCAATTCAGCACAATTAAGTTACGTGTGATTGGAGATGGTCACAGTGTGAATGTACACATTGCACATATACTGGCTTATGCGCCTGCTCATTTCTTTGATTTGTCTCACGGTTTTGAGCTAGGCATTTTTATCTATTTAGCTGCCCATAGACAGGTGGCTGAACCGTCGGACTTGTATCCTCCTCTGCTCTTATCTACATTAAGGTCAGCTGACATACGGTGAGGTTTTAATACTAGAGATAGGACATGATCATTCTGATTGGGTACATCTTGTTGCGGTGAAATAGCTTTTACACTTTTTTAAAATCAAAATAGGGTTAACTAAGTGCCCCATGTAGTTAAATGTACTATTACTATTTACTTATTTATTTATTGCAGGGTATATGCTCATTTTGTTTTTTTCTTGGGTTTTGCCTGATAAGATTGTATGCAGCGGGAAAAGAGGGAGGAATAGGGAGGAGCTAGAGGCAGAGTGCCTCCCTCTCTACATAAAATCGAATCAATAGCAAGTGCGGTCTCCTATCTGGTAATGTAATCTGTCTTCACAGAATACAAATTTTACATGAGAATTAAGAATTTTGAAAATGAATGATTGGTCTGGGAGGACAAGGTGAATAAATACAGAATGTTCCCTTTAGTCAGTTCTGTTATGTTAGGAAGAACATTTAAAAAATGGGGGATTATAAGGAGCAATCTCATTTACTCTCTAGGAGATTTGCAGCTAACGAATATTCAAATAGGTTAATTAACCCCTTCACGACCTTTGATGTATACATACCTCCAAGGTCATGTCTCTCCCTTTGATGCAGGCTCAAGCGCTGATCCTGCATCTTTCCTGACACGAGACAGCTAATTTGATCAGTTGACATGTGCCTCTAACATCTGCTGGTGGAATCATGATCTTTTGACAGCGACATTTAACTCAAGCGTACCTAAAGCATGTTACAGGACCCACCAATCTGCACCCATGTCACATGATTGCTAGGGGCTGATGGATTGGCATGACATTCGGGGGTCTGCAGAAAACCCTTGTGCTTGTCATTGCAGGTCTCCTATGGATGCCAGCCCATGGCTGGAACATAGGAGATGATGATTTCTGCTACGCAGAAATGTGTGGCATAAGCTATCTGAAGATTGCAGCTTCAAGCCTCTTAAGGTGACTATTGAGGCAAATAAAAAGTAGAAAAAAATGGTTTAGAAAATAACGCAAAATTAAAAAAAATTTAAAAGTTCAAATTACCCTCTTTTAGCCCCATACAAAATAAAACTATAAAAAAATAAAAAACACATGTTTGGTATTGCTGCATTCAGAAATGTCTGATCTATCAAAATATAAAGTAAATTAATCCGATTAGTAAACGTTGTGAAGAGAAAATCTAAAAGCCGGAATTACGTTTTTCTAGTCTCTGCAACATTGCAATAAAATGCAATAACAGAGGATCAAAACATTGTATCTACATCAGAATGGTATCATTAAAAATGTCAGCTACGTACGCAAATAATAAGCCCTCACCCAGCCCCAGATCCCGAAGAATGGAGACATAAAAGGGACACTGTCACCTGAATTTGGAGGGAACAATCTTCAGCCATGGAGGCGGGGTTTTTGGGTGTTTGATTCACCCTTTCCTTACCCGCTGGCTGCATGCTGGCTGCAATATTGGATTGTTCATTCTCTGTCCTCCGTAGTACACACCTGCACAGTGCAATCTTGCCTTGCGCAGGCGTTTACTATGGAGGACAGAGAATGAACTTCAATCCAATATTGCAGCCAGCATGCAGCCAGCGGGTAAGGAAAGGGTGAATCAAACACCCAAAAACCCCGCCTCCATGGCTGAAGATTGTTCCCTCCAAATTCAGGTGACAGTGTCCCTTTAACCCCTTTACCCCCAAGGGTGGTTTGCACGTCAATGACCAGGCCAATTTTTACAATTCTGACCACTGTCCCTTTATGAGGTTATAACTCTGGAACGCTTCAACGGATCTTGGTGATTCTGACATTGTTTTCTCGTGACATATTGTACTTCATGATAGTGGTAAAATTTCTTTGATAGTACCTGCGTTTATTTGTGAAAAAAACGGAAATTTGGCGAAAATTTTGAAAATTTAGCAATTTTCAAACTTTGAATTTTTATGCAATTAAATCACAGAGATATGTCACACAAAATACTTAATAAGTAACATTTCCCAGATGTCTCCTTTACATCAGCATAATTTTGGAACCAATTTTTTTTTTTGTTAGGGAGTTATAAGGGTTAAAAGTTGACCAGCAATTTCTCATTTTTACAACACCATTTTTTTTTAGGGACCACATCTCATTTGAAGTCATTTTGAGGGGTCCAGGGCCGGCTCCAGATTTTTGAGGGCCCAGGGCGAAAGAGTTTCAGTGGGCCCTACCCCTTTAACACATACCACGATTCATGATGCCGAGATACAGCAGAGAAATATAGCTATAGTACAATACCAAATATTTCACTTCTTACATGAGTGATAGCTATTGTAAATTCCACAATACCATACAGCAGAGGGGCTTTATATAAGTCAACCCCCAATATGCCACTTATGTGAGAGCGATGCACAAGCCTTGCATTGCATCAGTGTATATATACAGGATTCTTGCCCCTTGTGTCTCTATTCTTCCCCCTGTGTCTCCCATCCTGCCCCCTGCTGCTTTCAATGAAAAAAAAAAAAACTGTCTACTTACATGGCCGCGCTCCTGCGGCGATGATCCCTCCACGCAATTCAAGTGTGCACTTGCTGGCGGATGACAATGATATCATACACTGGCGATGTGCGCACTAACGTCACCTGCCAGCTGCTGATTGGCTGGCGGCTTTTAACTATTCAATGAAGAGTGTTTGCGCTTATCCTCCTATGGAATTAAAACGATTTAATGCAAATAGGGTTAAAACAGTTAAAACATATAAGACCATATGTAGGTTACGGCAGATACCAGTCAGTAGCTTAAATAAATTAAAATGTCGGTTAGATTGGTGGTCAGGTAGAGAGATGGCTAGTAGCAGGCAGTAATCGGCCACAGACCACAGTACATAGGGTTAAGGCCCCTTCACATTAAGCGACGCTGCAGCGATACCGACAACGATCCGGATCGCTGCAGCGTCGCTGTTTGGTCGCTGGAGAGCTGTCACACAGACAGCTCTCCAGCGACCAACGATCCCAAAGTCCCCGGGTAACCAGGGTAAACATCGGGTTACTAAGCGCAGGGCCGCGCTTAGTAACCCGATGTTTACCCTGGTTACCAGCGTAAAAGTAAAAAAAAACAAACACTACATACTTACCTAACGCTGTCTGTCCCCGGCGCTCTGCTTCTTTGCACTCCTCCTGTACTGGCTGTGAGCACAGCGGCCGGAAAGCAGAGCGGTGACGTCACCGCTCTGCTTTCCGGCTGACCGACGCTCACAGCCAGTACAGGAGGAGTGCAGAGCACAGCGCCGGGGACAGACAGCGTTAGGTAAGTATGTAGTGTTTGTTTTTTTTTACTTTTACGCTGGTAACCAGGGTAAACATCGGGTTACTAAGCGCGGCCCTGCGCTTAGTAACCCGATGTTTACCCTGGTTACCAGTGAAGACATCGCTGGATCGGTGTCACACACGCCGATCCAGCGATGTCCACGTGAGATCCAGCGACGAAATAAAGTTCTGGACTTTGTTCAGCGACCAACGATCTCCCAGCAGGGGCCTGATCGTTGGTTGCTGTCACACATAACGATTTCCTTAACGATATCGTTGCTACGTCACAAAAAGCAACGATATCATTAACGATATCGTTATGTGTGAAGGTACCTTTAGTGTCCCATAGATGGTGCAATTAGCATGAGAGATCCACTTCTAAAGTGCACTGGTGCAGACTCCAAAAAATAGCTGTATACAGCAAAGAAGAGGTCAGGGTTATCTCTAACCACTATTAGCAAGGCAATAAAAAGTTGGAGGAGTGGCAGTACCTTTGTCTTTGTAGCAAAATCCCCTCTGTGTTCTGTAAATTGTATTCCTGACATAGTAAGAAGATGTTGCAGTCTAGATAAGACTGATGGATGGGAGCGCTGTCCCGCTGGTGACAGCTACTCCATGTGCCTCGCTCCAGTGATCCGCAGTGAGCCGGTCACGGTGTGTAAGTGCAGCGTCCTGAGAGCAAGTGTAGGACCTGCGTGACATCAGTCGGCACATGATGCCCATGTGACCACACCACAGCATGTACAGGATGTGATGAGGACCAAACAACTTTTCAACGCCGGGTTCCTTCTTCAGCTTTTAACTTTAGTGTTTAACTGAATCCTGCCGCTGGGGCCCGATGAGCAGAGGGGGCCCGATGCAGGCCTCCTCTGCTCATCGGGCCCCATACGCCAGTTAAGGCAGTAATGCTTTGATGGCGGCCCTGATCCCAGACAGCATGAGTGGGCCCCCCGTCTTGTCAGGGCCCCGGCAATTGCCCGGGTACGCCGGGTGCTGACGCCGGCCCTGGAGGGGTCTATATGATAGAAAATACCCAAGTGTGACACCATTCTAAAAACTGCACCCCTCAAGGTGCTCAAAACCACATTCAAGTTTATTAACCCTTCAGGTGTTTAATAGGAATTTTTGGAATGTTTAAATGAAAATGAACATTTAACTTTTTTACACAAAAAATTTACTTCAGCTCCAATTTGTTTTATTTTACCAAGGGTAACAGGAGAAAATGGACCCCAAAAGTTGTTGTCCAATTTGTCCTGAGTACGCTGATACCCCATATGTGGCAGTAAACCACTGTTTGGGCGCATGGGAGAGCTCGGAAGGGAAGGAGCGCCGTATGACTTTTCAATGCAAAATTGACAGGAATTGAGATGGGACGCCATGTTGCGTTTGGAGAGCCACTGATGTGCCTAAACATTGAAACCCCCCCACAAGTGACACCATTTTGGAAAGTAGACCCCCTAAGGAACTTATCTGGATGTGTGGTGAGCACTTTGACCCACCAAGTGCTTCACAGAAGTTTATAATGCAGAACCGTAAAAATAAAAAATCATATTTTTTCACAAAAATTATATTTTTGCCCCCAATTTTTTATTTTTCCAAGGGTAAGAGAAGAAATTGGACCTCAAAAGTTGTTGTCCAATTTGTCCTGAGTACGCTGATACCCCATTTGTGGGGGTAAACCACTGTTTGGGCACATGGGAGAGCTCGGAAGGGAAGGAGTGCCATTTGACTTTTCAATGCAAAATTGACAGGAATTGAGATGGGACGCCATGTTGCGTTTGGAGAGCCACTGATGTGCCTAAACATTGAAACCCCCCACAAGTGACACCATTTTGGAAAGTAGACCCCCTAAGGAACTTAT
Organism: Ranitomeya imitator; assembly: GCF_032444005.1. Lineage (NCBI taxonomy): Eukaryota > Metazoa > Chordata > Amphibia > Anura > Dendrobatidae > Ranitomeya > Ranitomeya imitator. The sequence goes on from NC_091285.1 coordinate 60,000,515, forward strand.
CTAGATGTGTGGTGAGCACTTTGACCCACCAAGGGCTTCACAGAAGTTTATAATGCAGAGCCATAAAAATAAAACAAAATTTTTTTCCCACAAAAATTATTTTTTAGCCCCCAGTTTTGTATTTTCCCTAGGGTAACAGGAGAAATTGGACCCCAAAAGTTGTTGTCCAATTTGTCCTGAGTACACTGATACCCCATATGTGGGGGGGGAACCACCGTTTGGGCGCATGGGAGGGCTCGGAAGGGAAGGAGCGCCATTTGGAATGCAGACTTAGATGGAATGGTCTGCAGGCGTCACATTGCATTTGCAGAGCCCTTAATGTACCTAAACAGTAGAAACCCCCCACAAGTGACACCATTTTGGAAAGTAGACCCCTAAGGAACTCATCTTGATGTGTTGTGAGAGCTTTGAACCCCCAAGTGTTTCACTACAGTTTATAACGCAGAGCCGTGCAAATAAAAAATATTTTTTTTCCACAAAAATTATATTTTAGCCCCCAGTTTTGTATTTTTCCAAGGTTAGCAGGAGAAATTGGACCCGAAATGTTGTTGTCCAATTTGTCCTGAGTACGCTGATACCCCATATGTGAGGGTAAACCCCTGTTTGGGCACACGGGAGAGTTCGGAAGGGAAGGAGCACTGTTTTACTTTTTCAACGCAGAATTGGCTGGAATTGAGATCGGACGCCATGTCGTGTTTGGAGAGCCCCTGATGTGCCGAAACAGTGGAAACCCCCCAATTATAACTGAAACCCTAATCTAAACACACCCCTAACCCTAATCCCAACAGTAACCCTAACCACACCTCTAACCCAGACACACCCCTAACCCTAATCCCAACCCTATTCCCAACTGTAAATGTAATCTAAACCCTAACCCTAACTTTAGCCCCAACCCTAACTGTAGCCCCAACCCTAACCCTAGCCCTAACCCTAGCCCTAACCCTAACCCTAACCCTAGCCCTAATCCTAGCCCTAACCCTAGCCCTAACCCTAACCCTAGCCCTAACCCTAGCCCTAACCCTAAGCCTAGCCCTAACCCTAACCCTAGCCCTAACCTAGCCCTAACCCTAATGGGAAAATGGAAATAAATACATTTTTTTTATTTTTCCCTAACTAAGGGGGTGATGAAGGGGGGTTTGATTTACTTTTATAGCGAGTTTTTTAGCGGATTTTTATGATTGGCAGCCGTCACACACTGAAAGACGCTTTTTATTGCAAAAAATATTTTTTGCAATACCACATTTTGAGAGCTATAATTTTTCCATATTTTGGTCCACAGAGTCATGTGAGGTCTTGGTTTTTGCGGGACGAGTTGACGTTTTTATTGAAAACATTTTCGGGCACGTGACATTTTTTGATCACTTTTTATTCCGATTTTTGTGAGGAAGAATGACCAAAAACCAGCTATTCATGAATTTCTATTCGGGGAGGCGTTTATATCGTTCCGCGTTTGGTAAAATTGATAAATCAGTTTTATTCTTCGGGTCAGTACGATTACAGCGTCACCTCATTTATATCATTTTTTTATGTTTTGGCGCTTTTATACGATAAAAACTATTTTACAGAAAAAATAATTATTTTTGCATCGCTTTATTCTCAGGACTATAACTTTTTTATTTTTTTGCTAATGATGCTGTATGGTGGCTCGTTTTTTGTGGGACAAGATGACGTTTTCAGCGGTACCATGGTTATTTATATCTGTCCTTTTGATCGCGTGTTATTCCACTTTTTGTTCGGCGGTATGATAATAAAGCGTTGTTTTTTGGCTCGTTTTTTTTTTTTTTTCTTACGGTGTTTACTGAAGGGGTTAACTAGTGGGCCAGTTTTATAGGTCGGGTCGTTACGGACGCGGCGATACTAAATATGTGCACTTTTATTTTTTTTTTTTTTTTTATTTAGATGAAGAAATGTATTTATGGGAATAATATATATATTTTTTTCATTATTTTGGAATATTTTTTTTTACACATTTGGAAAATTTTTTTTTAACTTTTTTACTTTGTCCCAGGGGGGGACATCACAGATCAGTGATCTGACAGTTTGCACAGCGCTGCAGCCTTCACAGTGCCTGCTCTGAGCAGGCTCTGTGAAGCCACCTCCCTCCCTGCAGGACCCGGATCCGCGGCCATCTTGGATCCGGGGCTCGGGCAGGCAGGGAGGGAGGTAAGACCCCCGCAGCAACGCGATCACATCGCGTTGCTGCGGGGGGCTCAGGGAAGCCCGCAGGGAGCCCCCTCCCTGCGGGAAGCTTCCCTGCACTGCCGGCACATCGCGATCATCTTTGATCGCGGTGTGCCAGGGGTTAATGTGCCGGGGGCGGTCCGTGACCGCTCCTGGCACATAGTGCCGGATGTCAGCTGCGATAAGCAGCTGACACCCGTCCGCGATCAGCGGCGCTCCCCCCGTGAGCGCTGCCGATCGCTATGACGTACTATCCCGTCCAGGGTCAGATAAGCCCTGGGCACCTCGACGGGATAGTACGTCTAAGGTCACAGAGGGGTTAAAGGTCTCGAAAAAAGGAGCCTTTTTTAAACAAACATTGGATTTATTTTTTCACCACTTAAATAAAAAAGAACCTAGACATGTTTGGTGTCTATGAGCTCATAATGACCTGTAGAATCATAATGGCGGGTCAGTTTTAGCATTTAGTGAACATGGTAAAAAAAATGTGGAATTGCACTTTTTTTTGCAATTTCACCATACTTGGATTTTTTCCCCTTTTTCCAATACACTATATAGTAAAACCAATGATGTATTTTAAAAGTAAAACTTGTCACGCAAAAAGCAAGCCCTCATGCGGCCAAATTGATGGAAATTTTTAGAAAGGTATGACTCTGGGAGGATGGGTTAGCAAAAAGCGAAAACACAAAAACGGAAACTAGCAATATCGTGAAGGGGTTAACTCTGTATGCACTTATAATCTTAAACTAGATCATGCAGAATGCTTCATAGACAAATGTAACTAAGAGCAAAAATGTATTTAAAAGTAGATTTTTTTAACCATTTGATCCAATTTTTTAATAATATATTACCAACTAGGCTAGTGATCATTTTCGGACAGGCTAAGACCATACAAAAATCTGATAGCTCCAAGTAGACCATGAAAAAGTGAAGATCCTAGTACATGTGAGAATGATTTTTATTCTTTTTTTTCCCCCATTGATTTGATCCCACAAATGTGCCCAAGAGAAGTATCGTTGCCGTAAACATTGGAGATAAGTTAAAAAAGTTTCAAGTCCAATACCACCATGGAGACCTGTGTCTGTCACATGTCATCTAGATCAGGGGTCCCCAACTCCAGTCCTCAAGGCCCACCAACATGTCATGTTTTCAGGATTTCTTTAGTCTTGCCCAGGTAATAATTGCATCACCTGTGCAATGCAAAGGAAATCCTGAAAACATGACCTGTTGGTGGGCCTTGAGGACTGGAGTTGGGGACCCCTGATCTAGATGATAGCATGGGGCTATGGTCGGCAGTAAATGGGCAGGACCGCACGAACCTTGCAAAGTAGATTGAATGGCTATCGTCATAATATAACATCTAAACAGTCTGTCATGCCACTTTATTGAAATACACGATGGAGTGGGGAACAGAATGCACGTAAATCCGATTGAGACCATTCCCCATACATACGCTGACAGGTTCATGACACTGGTCAAGTAGGAGTCCTATTGGATTTGAAAATTGCAGTGTCTGATGTCTGATGGTCTAAATGAGGCCATTTTATACCTGCTTTATTTATGCTTCGCTTACTTCTCCTGGGTCTACTGCCCTCTGTTGTGCTCCAAGTCAGGTTTGTCAGGTTGCTCGGAGTGGATCACTGACATTATCTTCATGGACCTATTTAAGGCCCATTGAAACACTGACCTTTGTCTTCGGATATAGGTTCTACATATCTATCTTTGGTGTTTTCCATCTGTGCATACTGTGCTTTCTTTGCTTCCCTGCTGGGTTTCACTTCATCTGTCTTGCTGCTCCTGATATTCCAGAGTATGCCATGAACTCACTTTCCATGGGCATTCTAGTTTGCTGCATTGACTCCCGGGGTCCATATGACCAACCATGCCTCGGGCTTAGAGAATCCACCTCACCTGTTGAGCCTGGTAGCCACAGAGTTTTCAGCTATTGCAGCTGTTTTTACCAGTTCTAATAAATGTGGAAAAATAATAAATCAAAAACGTGTCAAAATTGATGTTTTTTATGCTGCGTTTTTCCTGTCAGCACTTCTGCATATGCATCTGAAAGGCCGGCAGCAAATACTTAACGTGGGCATATATCCTAACAGTACTGCTGTGAATAAAATGGTGTTTTATCAAAACAAATGCAAGGAGACCAGTAAATTATACATCGTTGGACTCAACTTCCCTACCCATACGCCATGCTGCGCTCAGGCGGGGGAGCAAAAACCTCATGATAATATACATGATATTATGCAAGTATCAGGAATGCTATCTCCTTCTGTACCAAATGTTTTTCTTTCATTATTTGCCAAGCTGTATGTATTACTTGTGTACATTTTCCGGAAGATAAAAGATAATTTCTTTCTCCATTTCATATCAAACTCAATGGAACAGCAGCAATTTCTAACTACTGTAACTTTGCCTCTGAGACAGTACAATTGTGCATTTGGGTCTGCTTGAAATTAAACTATAATGGGGTAAAGAATTGCCTCTCAATTTTATTATTACACATAAGAATGCCACACTGAAAATAGAAAAAAGTCCCAAAATTAATTTCTTTGTTTCCTACCCGGGCTAGAATATTGTGTAACTTGGTAAAAACATAACTTTTGCGTCACCCATAGCAGTAAAAAGCATCTTGAACAGCTTCATTAACCTCTTCCTTCTTTTGGACTTAAATTAACATCCTGGAAAGAAGTCCGCATATGTGGTGGTGGCTCCGGACCTAAGCTCCTTCCACACATGATTGATACCAGAGCATCTGTTAACCATTTAAATACTGCTGTCAATCCCTGACAGCTGCAGTTAAATCGAACACATACTGTTGCTCATTTGAAGCAGCCAATCGGTTACAATAGCAGCCAGCGGCCTGGTGAATGCTGAGCAGGGGTGGATTTAATGTGAGTGGGAATGGGGAGGATATATTGTGGGGGGGGAGATTTAATGTGAGTGGGGATGGTGGGATTTATTATTGGATGGGGAGATTTAATATGAGTGGGGATGAGGGGATTTATTGTGGGGAATGGATTTAATGTGAGTGGAGATGGGGGATTTATTGTGGGGGGGGGAATTTAATGTGAGTGGGGATGGGAGGATTTATTATTGGATGGGGGAGATTTAATATGAGTGGAGATGGGGGGCTTTATTGTAGGGAAGGAATTTAACGTGAGTGGAGATGCAGGGATTTATTGTGTGTGGGGAGAATTGGAGTGGAGAGATGGGGGATTGAATGTGTGTCGGGGGAGATTTGTCACGGGGATGGGGGATTTAATGTGTGGGGGAGATTTGTCATGGGGATAGGGGTGTTTAATGTGTGGGGTGATATTTGGAGTGGGGATGGGGGATTTAATGTGTGGGGGAGATTTGAGGACACAAAATGAAGAGCAAAGGGGGAGATGGGGGCATGTATGAGGAAACAGTATGGGGGGATGGGTGCAGACAGTTTGGGGAGCAAACGGGGGAATGTATGCAGACACAGTATGAGTAGCGATGTGAAAAACGTATGTGGACAGAGTACGGGGAGTGAGGGTGTTGAGATGTGTGCATGCATAGCATGGGGGACAGTGTAAGGGCACAGCCAGGAGGGGACAGTATACCAAGGAGGGGGAATGTGATGAGAGAGTACAGTAAAAATACTGAGCCCTACAGGGGGGACACAGTGTGAGGGGACAGTGTGAAAATGGGGGCTGGTATGGAAAGGGGAGGACCGTGTAAAGAGCATGTACCATAAGAGGGACAGTGTGGGGGTCATATTTTATGCAGACAATATAGTGAATGGCAATTTTCATTCAGGGGCATTAGGACACTTCTATCTTTAAGGGAATCATGTGGAGATTTTCTACAAAAGAGAAGAGAAGATGGAAGTCTGCAGGGATGGCTGTGGATGAGAAAACTCATCATGGGGTCTGGACAAGATGAAGAAAAGGAGAACGGCTCCAAAGACGACATCATCTATAAGGTTCCTGGATGTAAATTTTATTTGTGATACTGACTAACATGTTTTTATTTATGTGAGAAGCATTAAAGGGGATGTCCAGGTTTGTGATGAGTCTGCAGTCATTCTTTGTGACTGCAGACTTCTGAATTCTCACAGTGCGCCCTGCACAATGTCAGGATTCTAGTGCAGTCACGTGCCGACTAGACATGTGTGGCCTCCGTCAATGAAAATGAACTGAGCGAGGCTGGGCACGTCTAGTCAGAATGTGGTCAGAAGTATACAAATCACATGCTTGTGCTGACATAACTGTCCGCCGGCAAGGGAGACCCCTAAAACTGTGCAGTGCATTAGTTGTGAGAATTCAGAAGCTGCGATGTCAGGATTCAGCTCTGCAGGTTCCAGTAGTCGTCACATGAACACTTCACTCATATGCAATTTTCATACGTATGGTCCTGTGACAACGAGCTTCTTGTCCTGCTTCTCTCTGTTTTTCACTGAACATTGAGAGCATTGGGGAGAGGAGCTCGTGGGTACATGACTAAGTGTGCAAATCGCATATATCCTTGGAGGAGGGGGGCGCCAAAATGAATTCTTGCCCCGGGTGTTAGAAACCCTAGATACGCCTTTGGAATGCTCCTGTTGTTGTCATCTTGGTACTCCAGTGAAGCTCAGCCTCAGTGGAGTCATCAAAAAGCAGAAGTGACTGTTGCATGTCTGGGGCTCAGACTGCTTGCCAGATATGCAAGTGAGTGAGATGGAAGACAGATGCCCATGGGCCACAGATGCAAACTATGCGGTTTCAGAAGGGAGCTGGGTGGAAAACAAAGCCAAGAAACTGAAGGCACTCTCAGCCATCTAATCTAAAACTGCCTCTACTCGTTCTGGTCTCACCATTCATCCAGCTCCAGCGATATTTGGGCCTACAAAATTATGCAGAACGTCCTGTCGCCTGTGTGCACCAGAGTATGGTTTTTCATTTGAGAGCGCAGTAAGTATTCATCGACCACATCCTTCCTCTCCCTGCAGCAGCTACACCACTACCAGCAGCAACACAGCGTTGTCCCCTATTTGATGCTCTCCTCATTCTTTACAACCCAAAAAAGTGCATAGTGTTACACGGCCTATGCACAGAGAGAGAGTGGCCAGGAGATGTATACACTGACTGTATACAGAGTATCCCCTTTGAGCATGTTTTCAGAGTACCCCCTCAAAACCCCCCCAATATAAACAGTGTTGGCTACCTCCTCCACCTCTTCCACCTACACCGCCACCTCCACCTCCTTCTCAACCTCTTCCTCCTCCACTTGGAGCTCCGCCTCCTGGTTCAAGATTATTATTATTATTATTTTTTCATTCTATGTTATTTTGAGTCACTTCCTTATCCACTTTTGTTTGCAGTGCACATGTCCTGCGCTTACCCTCATTTTTCATTCCCATAGCCCTTACTATGACCACTTTAAGCACCAAAGTTTGGATCCCAATTGACTTCTATTGGGTTCGGGTTTGGGGTCAAGTTCAGGTGAAGTTCTGATGCCTGAACCAAACTTTGAACTACAGTTTGGCCAAACCCGATGAATCTGAACATCCACAGGTCCGCTCGTCCCTACTCCTAAGTTTATCAGACCATTACAAATAACTGAAAACATCTATTCAGTCTTTATCCATTAGAAACTGTCCCCCACTTTAAAAATGTTGAATTTTTCTCTATTATTTTTCGTCTTGTACTCAATACATTCTTTTCTACTATCAAGTCAGTTGTTTCTTTACCAATGTTTCTGACTTGCATCAAATTGACCAAATTCTGAATTAGAAGGGATTCTAACCCAGAAATGTCTGCTTGGTTCCTAAGAATGACATTAATTCTCCAGATTTACTCAAGAAGTTTCATAACAAAATCCTCTTTCTTCTTTGAGATACTCTATCGGGAAGGAGTACTGTAAAACCAGAACCGGCTGTGACTCATCCAATTCCCCTGCATCAATGTCGTCAGTCCGTGCTGCTCACCCTGACCTATCCTATGGCTCAACTGATCTACTTCTCCAGGTGAGCCATAACATTTTTCTATAAATTGCTCTTTTCTAAGAATAAAGGAGCAAGTTGATCCTCAATTTTACTCTGAAGTTGCCTAGATACCAGCTAGGACTTAATCTGTGCCTTTTAGTTATGGTGCATGCATGTAGTAGTGGGTACTATTTTGTTATATAACTAGAAAATATGTTACTTGAATTTATGTTATATTTAGTGATATTATGCAGAAAGTATGGTCAATGGTGGCTTTTTAGTGGAAGAGTCTCAACTATGAGTGGTTGAATAAGAAATATGGACGCCAAATGTTGAATCTAGTAACACTGGGCACTGATTAGGAATAAGCCCTTAAAGAATGATAATGGCACTAAACAGAGCCTATGGAGTTTACAGCTCCTTTATATAATATATCATCTTCCTGGAAAAGGTGTAAGGCTGTAGTGGAGCATGTTGTATCAAAGCACAGTGACAGTGAGAGAGCTTAGCAGTTTGCAAGCAGCCATAATGGACCAAGAATTCTCTGCAGAGTTGATATAGCTCCAGTGAATCATTGTGGGAGCTACAATTTTAAGTAGCCACCATGTGTCAGGTGGGGCACCTCTGGAAGGCTTATACAGCCAAGTTGGTAACTGATGGATATTATAAAGCCTAAAAGCTGGCAAGACCTGTAGTAAGGGACTGTTAATGCTCTGACTGTGATACATGCTCTGAAGTAAATATATGCGAAGTGGATGAAGGAAAGGCCCCTTTGAAATCAAGACAGCTGAATGTGAGATGAATTGAGCATCAATATTTAGCAAATGTGACACCACATGTTAGGAGCCACCATCATTCATATTTGATTATTTAGCTATTTTGATCCTGTTGAAGAACTTTAGATTGTATCTTCCAAACTTCAGTGACTTTTGCGGCTGACTTTAATTTCTGCATGCTACACTAATATTGTCCTTTTTAATGACTGCACTGTCTCCTCTAGCAGTGGTCACCATTAGTGATGAGTGAGTGTACTCGTTGCTCGGGTGGTCTCAGAGTATTTATGACTGCTCAGAGATTAAAGGGAACCTGTCACCCCGTTTTTTCAGATTGAGATATAAATACTGTTAAATAGGGCCTGCGCTGTGCGTTACTATAGTGTATGTAGTGTACCCTGATTCCCCACCTATGCTGAGAAATACATTACCAAAGTCGCCGTTTTCGCCTGTCAATCGGGCTGGTCAGGTCGGGTGGGCGTGGTGACATCGCTGTTTTCTTCCCCAGCTTTCCGTTGGTGGCGTAGTGGTGTGCGCATGTCGCAGTGATGAATCCACTGCGCGCACGTGAAGAAGCAGCGCGCAATCTGCGCTATTACCCCCTGTCATCGGTGGAGGCGGCCATCTTCCTGGGGCCGCGCGTGCGCAGATGGAGTGCTCTGCTGCACGGGGCTTCAGGAAAATGGCCGCGGGATACCGCGCGTGCGCAGAAGAGATCGGCTTTGGGAAAATGGCCGCCGCGATCTCTTCTGCGCACGCGCGGCCATTTTCCTGAAGCCCCGTGCAGCAGAGCACTCCATCTGCGCACGCGTGGCCCCAGGAAGATGGCCGCCCCCACCGATGACAGGGGGTAATAGCGCAGATCGCGCGCTGCTTCTTCACGTGCGCGCAGTGGATTCGTCACTGCGACATGCGCACACCACTACGCCACCAACGGAAAGCTGGGGAAGAAAAGAGCGATGTCACCACGCCCACCCGACCTGACCAGCCTGATTGACAGGCGAAAACGGCGACTTTGGTAATGTATTTCTCAGCATAGGTGGGGAATCAGGGTACACTACATACACTATAGTAACACACAGCGCAGGCCCTATTTAACAGTATTTATATCTCAATCTGAAAAAACGGGGTGACAGGTTCCCTTTAAGTTTTCATCACCTCAGCAGCATGATTTACAGCTATTAGCCTGCTTGATTACATGTGGGGATTACCTAGCAACCAGGCAACCCCCACATGTACTCAGCCTGGCTAGTAGCTGTAAATCATTCAGCTGCCATGATGAAAACTAAATCTCCGAATACTAACAAATACTCGGAGGTCACCCGAGTATGCTCGGGAAAACCCGAGCAAGAGTACACTCGCTCATCACTAGTCACCATGTGTCTTCACCTTTATACCATGGTTGTACAACTTTATAAAGCATGGATGAGGAACTTTTTTTCTACCAAGGGACATTTTTACATTTACACCATCCTTAGGGGTGCATACAAAATTATCAATTTGAAAATGATTCTGCTATATTTGATCAAGCAATTTTTTTCTCCCAGTTAGGGCAAAAGACTAGGTTAAATTACTGTTGCCACTTTAATAAGCTGTAATAATCTGTTAGTGACATCTAATATGGTAATAGCACCATATGGTGATGTTTTAAGTGTATTACATGTTGATTTTCTGTAAAACAATCAGTTGCATTTTAGGAAAACCCAAGCATCCAAAGGTCCTTTTGAATTGTTCCCTGAATTATCTTACTTGAACTCCATTATCCTGAACATAGTATATCTGGTAAGGGAACAATCTCTGTTCCTGTGGTATTGTTGTAACGAATAGAAGCGGAGGCACAGATGTTGCAGTGTACATTAGTTTATTGCTATTTTAGTGGAACCAATGGATGACGCTCTGAAGGGGGTGTGACTATGGGAGCCCCAGACACCCGTAGTAAGACCCTTCGAGCAGGGTCAGATTGGAATGTCCGAAGGACGCAGGTGCTACCTCCAGTTAGACCCCGCAAATGTGGCTGCTGGGTCAACAGAGCAGGTGGACTGGCAGAGATAGCAGGTAGCGATGAGTTGACCGATGGCAAGAGGCTGAGTAAAGGTACCTTCACACATAACGATATCGTTAACGATATCGTTGCTTTTTGTGATGTAGCAACGATATCGTTAAGGAAATCGTTATGTGTGACAGCGACCAACGATCAGGCCCCTGCTGGGAGATCGTTGGTCGCTGAACAAAGTCCAGAACTTTATTTCGTCGCTGGATCTCCCGCTGACATCGCTGGATCGGCGTGTGTGACACCGATCCAGCGATGTCTTCACTGGTAACCAGGGTAAACATCGGGTTACTAAGCGCAGGGCCGCGCTTAGTAACCCGATGTTTACCCTGGTTACCAGCGTAAAAGTAAAAAAAAACAAACACTACATACTTACCTACCGCTGTCTGTCCCCGGCGCTGTGCTCTGCACTCCTCCTGTACTGGCTGTGAGCGTCGGTCAGTCGGAAAGCAGAGCAGTGACATCACCGCTCTGCTTTCCGGCCGCTGTGCTCACAGCCAGTACAGGAGGAGTGCAGAGAAGCAGAGCGCCGAGGAAAGACAGCGGTAGGTAAGTATGTAGTGTTTTTTTTTTTTTACTTTTACGCTGGTAACCAGGGTAAACATCGGGTTACTAAGCGCGGCCCTGCGCTTAGTAACACGATGTTTACCCTGGTTACCGGCATCGTTGGTCGCTGGAGAGCTGTCTGTGTGACAGCTCTCCAGCGACCAAACAGCGACGCTGCAGCGATCCGGATCATTGTCGGTATCGCTGCAGTGTCGCTTAATGTGAAGGGGCCATAAGATAGAGCTGACACTGGCAGTACAGATGTCGTCCTGGATGCTGGAATGACGAACAGTCGAACGAGACGGGACTAGTACATGCAGCACAGGTATTGTCCTGGGTAGCGGAGAACGAGCGGCAGACAGTCTGAGAAGACAAACAATGTTAGCAAGATACTGGCTGGACACCGACGGTACACAGACAGAACGCAGGTACGACAGTACAGGGAACAGGAAGCTAGCAACAGGAAGCACTTGTTGCTTTGGAGCCTCCTCTAGGGCAGAGGCGCTAGAAATTGTACTCATTATTCTATCATTGGTTCAGAATATATTTGAAAAATGTGTGCTGTCTCTTTAAGAGACCGGGAGTGCGTGCGCGCACCCTCAGAGAGATACTCGGAGTCCTGCTGGCTGAGCGCCAGGATGCAGCAGCATGAGAGCCAGGGATCAAGGCCGAGCAGCGCAGAGCGGACCGAGAGATGGAACCACCACGGAGGTACAGGCGCCGGTACTACAATTGTGTATACTGAACTGTTATTAAATTAGATGGTGATTGTTACTAGGTCATGTGTTCACATGTACAAGCTCCATCTTGCTGTGTGCTTCCACTATTAATTTTAAATGTCATAGTTATGTTATATTTTAAGCTCAACACTTATAGTTGTTATTTGTATTTTTGGAGTTTTACCACACAGGTTTCAATTCTATACATCCACATCTATACATCCACAAATAAACAGGTTAGACTACAGAGAACGGTCTGCTTATTTTGGAAGACAGAAGTGGTTTATGCTGTGTGTCAGATTGCATACTGTGTGAACGTGTAAGAAGACAAAACAAATTTATTAACTTTCTCCTAATGTAATGATTGGAGCTGCTGATCTTTGGTGCAACTGTGATGTTAGGTAGTATGGATGATGTTGCTTCAAACTGTTGCAGTCAACTCTTTTAGATGATAAGCTTTGTAAAGAACTCACAGCAGTAAGTTGCTCCGAACACAGATGTTTATTACACTGCAGGTCTCTTAATTGTGGGAAATTCTTCACTGCTCATGTTATATTTATAGAACTCAAGCAACGGGAGGTCTGCTGCTACATCATATAGGAGACACTGAGACTGTTGTCTACAATAAATACAAGACACTGAGACTTCTGTATACTGGCACATGTACATCAATTACGAGGCATCAGGACTGGTGCATATGCATTACACAGAAGACACTGGGGCTAAAGCATATACATCACATAGAAGTCACTGTGGTGGCAATATGTACATCACATTGGAAACACTGAAGATGCAGGAAATACATCACATAGGAGACACTGGAGCTAGAGCATATACATCACATAGGAGACACTAAGGCTACAGTATATGTTGCAACATATACGTCACATAGTAGATACTGGAGCTGGAGCATATACATCATATAGGTGACGTTGGGCCTGCAGCATATACATCACATAGGAGATACTGGGGCTGGAGTATTTACATTATTATACAGTGGGGCTCGGGTATATGCAATAGTATACAGTGGGGCTAGAGTATAAACAATAGGAGACAATGGAACTGCAGCATATAAATCACAGGAGACACTGGGAATGCCACTGCTGTCTTCATTTGTAGGATGGAAGTGCATTACGTGCTAACTCCACCTACAAAGTACATGCAGATGTTGGCACTGCCCAGTGTCAGAGCAAAGTTCTTCATTGCATATGCCACAGTGTTCAGCAGTGAACGCTGCGCGAGTATGCTCGCAGCACAAGAATAAATTAAAAGGTATCTAACTGAAAGGTAGTCGGTTCAGTCTTGTGATGGCTAGCATGAAAGGAACCTCCCAAAAAATATATAATAAAATCTAAATTTTATTAAAGATGATTAAAATAAGGACTAGCAACAATCATAGAAAGACATACACCACACAAAAAGGTGCACTCTAGGTCAACCCTATAAAATATTTACCAGCCTTCCTTCCTGCCTCTCAGCAGAGGTTGGCACCCTACACTCAAATGGCAGCCCCGATCCTCTGCAGCTTTTCCTCTCTGCCCTGGAAAGCCCTATATCTAAGTGATAGCAGACACATAATAATGTTATATAATCAATAGAGCTTAACACCACATAACAGGGCAGAACATCAAGATACAGTAGAAAGCAACAAATGCCCTGCAAATACACTCTACCCAAGAGAAATGCTGGAAATAGTTAACCTAGGTACAGTACAATGATATATAAACATTAATAAAGTAGGCCTTACATTCACATCTGAACTGGGGACTGACACTTTACCTTTTTTGATGTCTTAATCCAGAAAAACTTTGCTGGTACTTTAGGTACACAAATATACCGTAAACCAACTAGTACAAATAGCCTGCTTAGATGAGATAGCCACCACCCAGTAGCCCTAAAACGTGGCATCCCTAAGGGACAGTTTTTGAGGCTGAGAGAGCATTGTTCCATCATGGATGACTTTTATAGACAGGCTGATGACATGAACAAGAGATTCCAAGATTATTGATTCCCCCGACATATTGTAGATGGAGCAGTTACACATGTGTAATCAAGGGATAGTAGTGGACAACTACTCCAAACCCAGTTGTTACCCAAAAGACCAAGTTCTGACCACACCCATATTGTAGATTGTAGGGACATACTTGGACATTTGACTGACGATCCTGACCTTGAAAGAGTTGTGGGGGAATCATTGATAGTCACCTACAGCTATCACTTACAAATAGGGGTTTCCAGGGCAGAGAAGGTCAGCCGCCAAGGAGTGGGGGCACATTTTGTAAGATTACTTCTATAGGGTGCAAACCTCCACTGAGAGGCAGAAAGAAGGCAAGGAAATATTTCATAGGGTTGACCTAGAGTGCACCTTTTTGTGTGGTGTATGTCTTTTTTTTATTGTTAGTCCTTTTTTAATCATCATTACTAAAAGTTAGATTCTATTAAATAAATTAAAGGGCCAGCAACTGGCAAAAAACCTCTGCAGTCCTCGGAAATCTGCCTTGGGGGCAAGAGAAAAGTACAGAGCAAGAGGCTCCACCCCTCTATTATAATGTGACAGTTTTCCTTAAAATCATATATTTCTACAATGTTAAATTTGAAATAATAAATTCAATTGCAAACGTAAATTAAAGATTCTGGTTTACAATGTTTACAGTTATCTCAATGGTTCTATTCTCTACTCTCTGTTCACTATTTCTAAAGTTAACTTTGGGAAACTGACATTTGCCAATATAGTAACACCTAAATGATAGCTTTGAGAAAAACACTCAGATGTTAAAAAACACTTTTAAGGATCCATTTTGATGGCTTGAGCACCTCTCCAAAATCTAATGGCATGTGTTAAGAGGATAACATTAGCGTTCTTATTATAGGCTTCCATTGGGTGCTCTTCACAAATTGTATTCTATATGTCAGATTCATAGTGCAGATCCCATCAGTTTAATTTCCATCAGGGATTTGCAAAGTTCTTCATAATGTAAGTACTGTACACCAGGGACAAAGTGATACCTGGGGACACAATATATCCTGCAAATAATAACACAAATAGCATAATTGCATGATGCCTCTTCGCATCAAACACTCCAATGACTAATGAAACTAATATCATGAGAAAAATTAGCATTAATTAGAAATGAGATTTATGGATTTGTGGATTGTTCATGAATTAGTACAAAATATATCCAATATTACATGTTTATTTTAGAAAACAGCTATTGTTTAATCATTATAGCAGTATACATATGTGTGTATGAATGTATATATATACACAGTACAGACCAAAAGTTTGGACACACCTTCTCATTTAAAGATTTTTCTGTATTTTCATGACTATGAAAATTGTACATTCACACTGAAGGCATCAAAACTATGAATTAACACATGTGGAATTATATACTTAACAAAAAAGTGTGAAACAACTGAAATTATGTCTTATATTCTAAGTTCTTCAAAATAGCCACCTTTTGCTTTGATGACTGCTTGGCACACTCTTGGCATTCTCTTGATGAGCTTCAAGAGGTAGTCACCAGGAATGGTCTTCCAACAATCTAAAAGGAGTTCCCAGAGATGCTTAGCACTTGTTGGCCCTTTGCCTTCACTCTGGTGGTCCAGCTCACCCCAAACCATCTCGAATGGGTTCAGGTCTGGAGACTCTGGAGGCCAGGTCATCTGGCGTAACACCCCATCACTCTCCTTCTTGGTCAAATAGCCCTTACACAGCCTGGAGGTGTGTTAGGGGTCATGTCCTGTTGAAAAATAAATTATGGTCCAACTGGATGGAATAGCATGCCGCTGCAAGATGCTGTGGTAGCCATGCTGCTTCAGTATGCCTTCAATTTTGAATAAATCACCAGCAAAGCACCCCCACACCATCAGACCTCCTCCTCCATGCTTCACGGTGAGAACCAGGCATGTAGAGTCCATCTGTTCACCTTTTCTACGTCGCACAAAGAGATGGTGGTTGGAACCAATCATCTCAAATTTGGACTCATCAGACCAAAGCAAAGATTTCCACTGGTCTAATGTCAATTCCTTGTGTTCTTTAGCCCAAACAAGTCTCTTCTGCTTGATTCCTGTCCTTAGCAGTGGTTTCCTAGCAGCTATTTTACCATGATGGCCTGCTACACAATGTCTCCTCTTAACAGTTGTTGTAGAGATGTGTCCGCTGCTAGAACTCTATGTGGAATTGACCTGGTCTCTAATATGAGCTGCTGTTAACCTGCGATTTCTGACGCTGGTGATCGGATAAACTTATCCTCAGAAGCAGAGGTGACTCTTGGTCTTCCTTTCCTGGGGTGGTCCTCATGTGAGCCAGTTTCTTTGTAGCGCTTGATGGTTTTTGCCACTGCACTTGGGGACACTTTCAAAGTTTTCCCAATTATTTGGACTGACTGACATTCATTTCTTAAAGGAATGATTGCCACTTACTTTTCTTTACTTAGCTGCTTTTTTCTAGCCATAATACAAATTCTAACAGTCTACTTAGTAGGACTCTCAGCTGTGTATCCACCAGACTTCTGCCCAACGCAACTGATGGTCCCAACCCCATTTATAAGGCAAGAAATCCCACTTTTTAAACCTGACAGGGCACACCTGTGAAGTGAAAACCATTCCCGGTGACTACCTCTTGAAGCTCATCAAGAGACTGCCAAGAGTGTGCAAAGCAGTCATCAAAGCAAAAAGTGGATATTTTGAAGAACCTAGAATACCTTTGTGGCACCCCTAGAGGTATTTGCCACAAATATAGTTACTGACACTGAATACAAATACTAAAATAGCAAGACTGCACTACCTCCTCTGGCCAGAAGGGGGAGCTCCAGAGACTCCCCTTGATCCATTCTGGTCTGAGAGAAGAACTGGCAGTTGGGCAGTTGGGCTAAGGAGCTGAAAGTGAGAGGTCATACAGCTGAATTTCTAACAGCCCAATGACGGTTTCCAGGCCCAAATCACCGGCCTGAGGAGAAGAGGGACAGAGAAAAAGGACATTGTGAGAACCGGGTAGCATTAATCACTACCCAGAACAGGCGCAAAGACGGATACCGGATCCGTGGCTGTATTCATTACATATAATACAGCAACCGGAAAAACGTGAGGTGATATCAGCTTCACTAGGGTCGGATGCAGCAACAGACACAGAGTTCAGCGGTACTCCCGGAGGGGGTAAGCCGATAAAAGGACTCGGGTTGCCCGTCGAACCAGGACCCGGAGGGGACAGATTGGGCCGGCAGCCAGTTCACATACAGCAGCAGGGCCACACAGATATTGCGTACAATAAGAGGCGAAGACCCTGGCAGGGTCAAAGTAACTCAGAGTTCCCATACAGACTCCGGTGACAGGACTGGTTGTAAATCCTTTTTTGTTAAAGTAAACTGGTTAAACGTTTCAGTGCCTCAGTCTTTCATTTGGACAATAGCCATCTATCCAGGATTGGGATCATCACCGCTGGGAGAACCTGCTGCTGATCAAGTAAGTGCCTGTTCCCTCACGATACCCTTTACACTGTGCATTGCCTGAGGCCACAGCACCGGGTCAAGCCACCCGTGACATCCCCCTCAAGAGACAGACCCCATTGGTCCGGTGCTGGGTACCCCGGTCTCTCGGGCGTCACACCTTGAAGAACCTTTGTTAAGTATATAATTCCACATGTGTTAATTCATAATTGATGCCTTCAGTGTGAATGTACAATTTTCATAGTCGTGAAAATACAGAAAAATCTTTAAATGAGAAGGTGTGTCTGGGGCGCCCCCAGACACAGGGCCACGGGGTACTCGGTCCGGGGTGGTCACGGTGGCTAGACCCGGTCCGTGACCCTGCTAAGGGGCGTCCAATGAAAGGTGATGGTGCATGGTGCAAGATGCGAGGAATAACGAGGACACAGGGTTGTAGTCTCTTTACCTTTACTGAAGGCTTCGGGGTCCGCAGTCCAGATAATATGGCTAGGCTGCACCTATATGACAGGTTGGCCTGGAGTTATTCTGAGACCCTAGAGACGCCCCTCTCCCACGATTGCCTCCTAAGTCCTTTTAGGTGATTTAAGTCAGACAGCCAACCTGTAATCAACTGTCCTGCCGCTGTTTGAAGTAATGCATGGAGTCTGTTGCTTCCTCGGTGCTCCGGCCACCGGCTACGCGCCTCAGAAGGATGTTGCCAATCTCCGGGCACGACTCCTTCTGGTTCTATCTCCTTCGTACTATGATCCCACTTCTCACTTCTTCACGATATCCTTCTCTTCATGTCCTTTCTTGAGATACCGCCGCAAGGTAGTGCAGGCGCAGTCCCGTAACAATCTGTCCTTTCTGCTAGGTACCTGCCAGGTTCCCAGTTCTGACAGGTCCTCCCTGGAGCTCTCCCAGGCTGCGTTCTGCCTAACTTCCTATCCAACCCCCAGTTTTACCAGTGTGGGGAGTGGCCTAGTACATAGTGCCCTTTGCTCCCCCTGGTGGCCGGAGTGTGAATTGTAGTGTGTAACTGTGATACCTGGCCAGGTGAACTCCTTTAGTGCAATCAGACATAACATCGCTCCCCTTAGTAGCAGAGCGACAATACTGCAACGACCAGGACTCTGAGGCGCTGCATGTCCAAACTTTTGGTCTGTACTGAATATATATATATATATATATATATATATATATATATATATACTGTGCCTTGCGAAAGTATTCAGCCCCCTTGAACTTTTCAACCTTTTCCCACATATCATGCTTCAAACATAAAGATACCAAATGTAAATTTTTGGTGAAGAATGAAGTGGAACACAATTGTGAAGTTGCCTTTATGCCAAACATATCATTTGGAATTGTTGCCAAAAAGTTTGATTTTGGTTTCATCTGACCAGAGCACCTTCTTCCACATGTTTGGAGTGTCTCCCAGGTGGCTTGTTGCAAACTTTAAATTACACTTTTTATGGATATTTTTGAGAAATGACTTTCTTCTTGCCACTCTTCCATAAAGGCCAGATTGTTGTCCTATGGATAGACTGTCTCACCTCAGCTGTAGATCTCTGCAGTTCATCCAGAGTGATCATGGGCCTCTTGGATGCATCTCTAATCAGTCTTCTGCTTGTTTGAGATGAAATTTTAGACGGCCAGGTCTTGATAGATTTGCAGTGGTATGATACTCCTTCCATTTCAATATGATCGCTTGCACAGTGCTCCTTGGGATGATTAAAGTTTTGGAAATCATTTTGTATCCAAACCTGGCATTAAACTTCTCCACAACATTATCATGGGCCTGCCTGTTGTGTTCCTTGGTCTTCATGATGCTCTCTCTGCTTCAAACAGAACCCTGAGACTATCACAGAGCAGGTGCATTTATACGGACACTAGACCAGTGGAAATCTGTGCTTTGGTCTGATGAGTCCAAATTTGAGATCATTGGCTCCAAACACCATGCCTTTGTGCGACGCATAAAAGGTGAACGCATGGACTCTACATGCGTGGTTCCCACCATGAAGCAAGGAGGAGGTGTGATGGTATGGGGGTGCTTTGCTGGTGACACTGTTGGGGATTTATTCAATATTGAAGGCATACTGAACCAGCATGGCTACCACAGCATCTTGCAGCGGCATGCTATTCCATCCGGTTTGCATGTAGTTGGACCATCATTTATTTTTCAACAGGACATTAACCCCAAGCACACCTCCAGGCTGCGTAAGGGCTATTTGATTAAGAAGAAGAGTGATGGGTTGCTACACCAGATGACCTGGCCTCCACAGTCACCAGACCTGAACCCAATCGAGATGGTTTAGGGTGAGCTGGACCGCAGAGTGAAGGCAAAAGGGCCAAAAAGTGCTAAGCATCTCTGGGAACTCCTTCAAGATTGTTGGAAGACCATTCCCGGTGACTACCTCTTGAAGCTCATCAAGAGAATGCCAAGAGTGTGCAAAGCAGACATCAAATCAAAAGGTGGCTACTTTGAAGAACCTAGAATATAAGACATATTTTCAGTAGTGTTGAGCGATACCGTCCGATATTTGAAAGTATCGGTATCGGATGGTATCGGCCGATATCCGAAAAATATCGGATATCGCCGATACCGATATCCGATACCAATACAAGTCAATGGGACACAAATATCGGAAGGTATCCGTAATGGTTCCCAGGGTCTGAAGGAGAGGAAACTCTCCTTCAGGCCCTGGGATCCATATTAATGTGTAAAATAAAGAATAAAAATAAAAAATATTGATATACTTACCCTCGGACGGGCCCTGGTTGTCACCGCTGCAATCGCCATGCTTTTCTTCCTAAGAATGAGCGCTTTAATGACCTTCGATGACGTCGCGGCTTGTGATTTGTCGCTGAGCGGTCATGTGACCGCTCACGCGACAAATCACAAGCCGCGACGTCATCGAAGGTCCTTAACGCGCTCATTCTTAGGAATGAGCGCGTTAAGTACTTTCTATGACGTCGCGGCTTGTGATTGGTCGCGTGAGCGGTCACATGACCGCTCAGCGACCAATCACAAGCCGCAACGTCATCGAAGGTACTTAACAAGCTCATTCATAGGAATGAAAACATGGCGATTGCAGCGGTGACAACCAGGGCCCGTCCGAGGGTAAGTATATCAATATTTTTTATTTTTATGCTTTATTTTACACATTAATATAAATCCCGATACCGATTCCCGATATCAAAAAAATATCGGAACTCGGTATCGGAATTCCGATACCGCAAATATTGGCCGATACCCGATACTTGCGGTATTGGAATGCTCAACACTAATTTTCAGTTGTTTCACACTTTTTTGTTAAGCATATAATTCCATATGTGTTATCTCATAGTTTTGCTGCTTTCAGTGTGAATTTACAATTTTCACAGTCATGAAAATACAGAAAAATCTTTAAATGAGGTGTGTCCAAACTTTTGGACTGTACTTTGTATCTGTGTGTATATATATATATATATATATATATATATATATATATATATATATATATATAGTGATAGATTGAATCACTCGGTTGCTTAAAGTGGTAGTCATAGGAACACTTTCCATTTAAGTTGTCAGCTGGTTTATTAAAAACATACTGCATAAACCAGTCCAAAATTAGGTAACCAAACAAAGCCCTTCTAAAATAAAGGCAAAACAAAACAACATGTAGTACAGTCCGTGTGGCATTGGGGATCCACCCACTTAGGGGAACAAAAAAAAAACAAGTTTCAGTTCTCTTTAGCAGGAGCACAGTTCTGAAGATCTCATCTCCAGGCACACCAAACACTGAATGAGTACAAAATCTCCAAATTCATGTTCTGGACCACACCCTGAGGATGGAGATATGATGAACAGCCTCCCACCCACACTCCAGCTGTCCACAAAAACCTAGCCCTTAATATGGCCGATTAAGTCGGCTCAGTGCTTAGTTTGCTGAAGCATTGCTCCAGGTTTATATCACTCCTGATACCATCCTCAGTGACACATATCTCCCTTCCAGTATTTTACCGGTGACCATCTTGCAATATATATGCAATTGTGTGAAATAGTGTTTGCCCCCTTCCTGACTTCCTATTGTTTTGCATATTTATCACACTTACATTTTTCAGATCACCAAACAAATTTTAATATTACACAAAGATAACACAAGTAATCACAAAATACCATTTTTAAATGAAGGCCTTTATTATTAAGGGAAAAAGAAATCTAAACCTACTGGGTCCTGTGTGAATAAGTGATTGCCCCCTAAACCTAATAACTGGCACTGAGTCTTTTACGAAGCTCTGGAGGAATTTTGTCCCACTCATCTTTCCAGAATTGTGGTAATTTAGCCACATTGGAGGGTTTCCGAGAATGAACCACCTTTTTAAGGTCATGCCACAATAACTTGTGAAATCTCACATTAGTTAATTGAGGAGAAGTGTTACCACTCCACTCCACTTGGTTAGATGGCTCACAGCCCTTCCCCACCAGTACATATATTATTACAGTTATCCTATCGCTGTATCACTATCACACTGGTCTTTGCACAGATCAGAGCATTTTCTCTCAGATCAGAGCACAGACCAGAGTAATTGTGCTATAGTGAAGCTGAGGAGTGTCGGGTAGGGTTGAGCGAAACGGATCGGACATTTTCATAAATCGCCGACTTTTGGCAAAGTCGGGTTTCGTGAAACCCGACCCGATCCCACTGTGGGATCGGCCATGAGGTCGACGATCTGCGCACCAAAGTCGCGTTTCATATGACGCTTTAAGCGCCATTTCTCAGCCAATGAAGGTGCACGCAGAGTGTGGGCAGCGTGATGACATAGGTCTCGGTCCCCACCATGTTAGAGAAGGGCATGGCAGTGATTGGCTTGCTTTCTGCGGCGTCACAGGGGCTATAAAGGGGCGTGCACGCCGGCCGCCATCTTACTTCTGCCTATCTGAGCATAGGGAGAGGTTGCTGCAGCTTCGTCAGAAGCAGGGATATACTTAGGGAGGGAATATTAACCCCCAAACTGCTTGTGCTGTAGCGATTTCCACTGTTCAACACCTCCTTTTCTTTGCAGGGACAGTGTTTTTTTTTGGGTGCATCAGCTCTATATCTTCTTAGGCTGCATTCTAAGGCTCCCTGATAGCTGCATTGTTGTGTGTACGCCGCTGTGCAAACCAACTGCTTTTTTCAAAGCAAAAATCCTGTTGCTTCTTTCTGCACAGTTATCTTGTTTCTTTGTCCACACTGTTTTGTGTGCACTGTGCAGCAGTCCTTTTTATTGCTGCCATGCTTGTCCTTTCATCATTGTAGGGAGATTGAAATTCTACTAGAGCCCTTGTATTTTTTGATATATCTGCCACCTACGTTCTGCCTTGTACATTGTGTGGTGTCATACTCTGGGCCTGATTTTTCCTGCAGTCTCCCACAAAAACAAAAAAAAGTTTGTTTTGAACAGACATTAGCCTCCTTTTTTATTTTAGGCCTCTGTCTGTCTGTCAGCGCCACACATTACAACTGTCCTCCGCTGAACAAAGCTATGCCGCCTGTGTACTCCACTTACCTATTTTGAACTGCATTTTGCCTACTTACTTATTAAGGCCTACTAACTGTGTCTGCCTCCCATTACTGTTGTCCTCCACTGAACAAAGCTGAGCCTCAATTTTCATCCGGTGTCAGATATTTAACTGCATTTTGCCTACTTCTTTGGTTGGGCCTACAAATGGTGTGAGCCGCAGCTTGGTGTTCTCCACATAATAAAGGTGATCGTAAATTTTCAGGCTTTCAGCCTATATCAAATATTAAACTGCATTTGGCCTACTTGTTTGGTTGGGCCTACTAGCGGTGTCTGCCGCTGCTTGGTGTTCTCCTCCACTTTACAAAGCTGAGCTTCAATCTTCAGGCTTTCGGCCTACATCACATATTACAATGAATTTGGGCTACTGGTTTGGTTGGACGTACTAATGGTGTCTGCGGCTGCTTTGTGTTCTCCTCCACTTTACAAAGCTGAGTTTCAATCTTCAGGCTTTCGGCCTACATTACATATTACACTGCATTTGGGCTACTGGTTTTGATGGGCGTACTAATGGTGTCTGCGGCTGCTTGGTGTTCTCCTCCAGTTTACAAAGCAGAGCTTCAATCTTCAGGCTTTTGGCATACATTACATATTACACTGCATTTGGGCTACTGGTTTTGTTGGGCGTACTAATGGTGTCTGCGGCTGCTTGGTGTTCTCCTCCAGTTTACAAAGCTGAGCTTCAATCTTCAGGCTTTCGGCCTACATCACATATTACACTGAATTTGGGCTACTGGTTTGGTTGGGCGTACTAATGGTGTCTGCGGCTGCTTGGTGTTCTCCTCCACTTTACAAAGCTGAGCTTCAATTTTCAGGCTTTCGGCCTACATCAGATATTACACTGAATTTGGGCTACTGGTTTGGTTGGGAGTACTAATGGTGTCTGCGGCTGCTTGGTGTTCTCCTCCACTTTACAAAGCTGAGCTTCAATCTTCAGGCTTTTGGCCTACATCACATATTACACTGAATTTGGGCTACTGGTTTGGTTGGGCATACTAATGGTGTCTGCGGCTGCTTGGTGTTCTCCTCCACTTTACAAAGCTGAGCTTCAATCTTCTGGCTTTCGGCCTATATCAGATATTACACTGAATTTGGGCTACTGGTTTGGTTGGACGTACTAACGGTGTCTGCCGCTGCTTGTTGTTCTCCTCCACTGAACAAAGTTGTGCCGCCTGTTTACTCCTGTTACCAATTTTGAACTTCATTTGGCCCACTTTATTACTTGGGCCTACTAACTTTGTCTGCCACTCATTACAGTTTTTCGCCACTGAACAAAGCTATGCCGCCTGTTTAGTCCTGTTACCAATTTTTAACTGCATTTAGCCTACTTCATTATTTGGGACTATATCTGTGTTTCCTCCTCATCCTGCCCATTGGCCAGCCACTGCTACATGAGTCTGCTGGTACATTGACCCAGACCACTACATTTCCCTTGCACTCTACACAGCCAGAATGTGACCCTGCTGAAAGTCAGGTTCCCCTTCCCGCATACTGTACTACCTTACACGGGGACAAAGAGGAAGGTGTAGATGAAAGTGCAGGTTCCTTCATCAGGTGGGGGGGCATACTCGTTGGCGACGTCACTGGCACAGGGCCCCTCAACGTACGCAAAAGTGTCTCTGTCGGTGGGAGGTGCCCCCACCGTCAAACACACCGCCGTACTTTGAGGGGCCCTGTGCCAGTGCCAATGCGAACAAGTGGGCCCCCTACTTGCTCGGGATCACAGCACTTGCAAAGTTGAAATACTTACCTCTCCCTGCTCCACCGCCGTGACGTAGTCCGTGTTTCCTGGGCTAAAAATAAACTAAAATCTTGAGCCAACCCTACCCCCGACAACTTTAGCCAAATGAACCCCTGTTTTCAATGTCTAACTATTATTATAAAGTAAATTAAGATTGACAAGCTTAAGAAATAAGAATTGATGTTTTTGGCATAAAAATGGGCACTGTAGGTGTTTTCCTGTCCTCCACTCACTGCCGACTTTGATTCCCCATTGACTTGCATTGGGCTTCGTGTTTCGGTCGATCCACGACTTTTCGCAATAATCGGCCGATTTCACCCGACCCGACTTTTGACAAAGTCAGATTTCGCGAAACCCGACTTAATCCTAAAAAAGAAAAAGTCGCTCATCTCTAGTGTCGGGGAAAAATATTTCACAAATTAGTGGTATGTCCCCCTGAAGCAGCGCACACTCACCCCACAACACTGAACATAGCATCTGTTCAAATCAACAAGACCACGCAGCTCAGAAGACATGCTTCACCTCCGTGCTGTGGAGTGACGTAGCATCATTGGGTACGTCAGGATTTGGCAGTGACTTTTTACTGATAGTCGGATTAGTACATCTTTTCTCACAGTATTAAAAGTCCTTTCTTTAAAACTTTTTAATTAATTATATTTAGAATTTGAATTTTTTTTTTACCTATAATATATTTATAAATAAAAAAAAATATATGGTATATATATATACAGTGTATGCCGTCGGTAAAAGCTCAAAATGAAAAGTAAAATTGGACTTTTACCGGTGAAGTCTTGGCAAATGTTAACATTTCTCAACAGCGTTGGTAAAAGTCAGATGTATTCCATATAAACGAACGATTTTGGACTTTTACCTGGGCAAATTGGTAAATCTTTACATTTACCAGCATTTGTTAGTAAAAGTAACTTTGAGTCACAGAATTCTGACTCTGACCAGCAGATGATGGTGGTAAAAGTTAACTAAACGCGATTTCCGACTCTGATGAAGGCCTTAATCGTTAGAAATATTTTTATTCTTCAAAATGCAAATGCAAATGAACAAAGACAAATAGGAAAATGCAAATAGAAAACATTTATGTTGGAAAATACTTCTCAAAAATGATAAATGAATGCAAATACCAGAATAACGCAACTTCAAAACTATGTAATTCTGTAATTGTAGGAAAATACTTCTCAAAAATGACAAATTAACGCAAATACAGGAATAATGCAACTTCAAAACTATATCTTCTGGTTCTACCACATTGGCGCGGCAACGGTAAATCGTGTGAGTGGTGTTAGCGTCCACCTTGCAAGGGGCCCTTGGAAAGACTTTGGACTCTGCGCTCTACAGGAAGCTAAGTACAGTACAATTTATACACTACTACACCGGCAGCGTGTGTACTTCTTGTAACTTTTTGTGAGAGGGTGCTGCGGAACATTGATACCCTACGATTCATAGGACGTTCTCTTTTGCATATTTTAGTGTGCGGTCAGTAGTTGTACGTTAGCGGGAAGTGGGCACTTTTTGTATGATCGGAACAATAATCATAGGATAGTCAGGATTGACATCTGTATATATAGAACGTACATACGTTACAGGGTAGCAGATACCTTACAGGGTAGCAGATTTTGTTCATTGTTATTACCATATTTTCCCCATTTACTCTTATTACATTTATAAGAACTTTTAACACTGTGTCCTCCATTTCCTCGCCCGCGGTGGCTTACACTTTTTATTACACCCTTCTCAGCTACATTTACCAAGAAGCCGTGGTAAATGTGCACATTTACCAACAGCGCTTGGTTAAAGTCAGATGTTCCATCTTCACACCAGATATTTCTGACTTTTACCAACGCTGTTGAGAAATGTTAACATTTACCAAGACTTCACCGGTAAAAGTCCAATTTTACTTTTCATTTTGAGCTTTTACCGACGGCCTCGGTGAATGTTCAGATTGACCGGTAAGTCCTAGGTTTTACCGTCCTTCTGACTTTTACACTAACATATATATATATATATATATATATATATATATATATATATTTATATTTAAGAAAGGTCATTTCTCTTTTGTCTTTCAGTGTAAACAGGCTACCAATCACCATAAGAATGAGCAAAACACTTGTTCATCCGATGAAATAATCTTTTGCGCAAAGCAAAAGATTATCACTCTCTGCGGTAAATTGTCATGTGTGAACGGGAGTCGCACTACCGAGAATCATGGCAGCCTTTGGGCAGTGAGTGACCTATTAGGTTGCAGTCAGACAGCCATATAACACGAACAACAAACGCATCGCAATGCTCGGATTGGCTGGCAGCTCTCCTGACTCCAGTGTAACAGTTTGTAGTTCTATGCAGCTGTTCTGATCAGGTCAGAAGAGCAGACGGCCAGTTCGAGCATTGTGATATGATCATTGTCCATATTATATGGCCAACTGACTGTGTCCTCACAGATTGCTCAGAGTGCATCATTAACCTTGGTCTACCCGTGTAAACTGGCTTGTAAGCGAACAACGATCAGTAATGTTTTATCGATCAGTGGTCATATACAGTCACCGATCAATCCCTCTAAATAGACCCTTAGTCATGTCCTAATTATGTCCATTTTGTGTATAGAACGTACCTTCAGCTTCAAGTGAATTGTTCCTGTAAGAATTATGGGCAGCTACTTGTTGGTATATGTTTGCTACCTGTGTTTCATGGACTGTTCGAATGGAAAAGCTTGAAAACTTCCAGTCAATTTTGCATGATGCTGTAGGGCCTATTATTATTATTATTTATTTATATAGCACCATTAATTCCATGGTGCTGTATGTGAGAAAGGGGTTACATACAGAGTTATAGATATCGTTTACAGTAAACAAATTTACAGTGACAGATTGGTACAGAAGGGAGAGGACCCTGTCCCTGCGGACTTACATTCTATGGGATAGTGGGGAAGAGGCAGAAGGTAGGGGCGAGGCAGCGGCTCTGGCGATGGCGAGGCGGCGGCTCTGGTAATGGCGAGGCGGCAGAATGGTTATTGCAGGCTGTAGGCTTTCCTGAAGAGATGGGTTTTCAGGTTCCGTCTGAAGGAGCCGAGGATGGTCGATAGTCGGACGTGTTGAGGCATGGAATTCCAAAGGATGGGGGATATTCGGGAGAAATCTTGGAGGCGGTTGTGTGAGGAACGAATAAGTGTGGAGGAGAGTAGGAGGTCTTGGGAGGATCAGAGATTACGTGAGGGAAGATATTGGGAGATTAGTTCAGAGATATAGGGAGGGGACAAGTTGTGGATGGCTTTGTAGATCAGTGTTAGTAGTTTGATCTGGATTCGTTGGGGAATTGGGAGCCAGTGGAGGGATTTGCAGAGGGGAGAAGCATGGGAGTAGCGAGGAGAGAGGTGGATTAGCCGGGCAGCAGAGTTGAGGACAGACTGGAGTGGTGCAAGAGAGTTAGTGGGGAGGCCACAGAGGAGGGTGTTGCAGTAGTCGAGGCGGGAGATGATGAGGGCATGCACAAGAGTTTTGGTAGATTGTGTGCTGAGGAAGGAACGGATTCTGGCAATATTTTTGAGTTGGAGGTGACAGGAGGTGGCAAGAGTTTGGATGTGCGGTTTGAAGCACACTGCAGAGTCGAGAGTTACCCCGAGGCAGCGGATTTCAGGTGCGGGAGAGAGCATGATGCCGTTTACCATAAATGATAGGTCAGGTAGGGGGGATAACTGAGATGGGGGAAAGATGATGAGTTCGGTTTTGTCTACATTGAGTCTTAGGAAGCGAGAGGACAAGAAGAAGGATATGGCTGACAGACACTTCGGGATTCTGGACAGCAGAAAGGTGACATCTGGGCCAGAGAGGTAGATCTGAGTGTCTTCCGCATACAGGTGGTACTGGAAGCCATGGGACTATTGATCACAACAGGTCTTGGAGATGCTGCAGGTAGTAGGAGGTTCACAGGGTTCTGGCCTGGTGACTATGGACTACCGTCGTGGCAGCTGAACCAAGTGTCTTACAAATATTTTTGCTCATCTCTAGTTTTTACCATTTTCTATTAAAATATTAAAATTGTTTCCCGTACTAAGCTGGAATTGATAAATTTTCAACTTTCAGAATTTTCCTTTATGTTTACGAAACGTTGACTGTAGCAGTAAATCCTAATTGACATCAATGTATTATTATTATTATTATCATTGTCATCATCTGTAATTCCCCTACCCAGAACACTTTAATATTCTTCATTTCATTTTATATTTAAAAAAAATGGAATGAAACATACAATTGTATCATGGGACATATCCATGCTAATGCAATCTGGCGCTGTGGTGGTTAATTTGTAAATTGGTTTCCAACATTTATTTCCAGTACTTTTCCTATTATGACTCAAAACGGTTTGTATCCATTATGGTTTATGTGTCATAACACATCTATTCTTAGTTCCACCATCTGGAATCTTGCATATATTTTCAGCGCTATGCTTAGGTGCTAGGAGAGTGGAATATAACATATCGTCAATCTGTTTCACAGACCTCTTGAAGAAAATGACCAAGGGGTACAAGCAACAATTAAATTAGCATTTCAAATCAATGTGCGCATTACAATAAAAGAAGAATAAAAGCTCAAGATTTTAGTGTTCTATTATATTACGTTATACTGAATATTAGTGTTACAGAAAGATGGGAGTAAAACATGACAGCGGATTTCATATTTTTATATTAAATTTACTTATCTAATGTAATAAATGTGTCTGTGTCTTTAATATGAAGATAATATGGATAATATACATGCAGTATAATTCCATTCTCATAATTAATATACACTATATGTTCTGGGTATGTGAAAAATATAATTTTTTGATGGGACACATTTATATTTAAAGCCTTGTTGGGCATCTACTATATAATTGTCTAAGGGTCACTTCCGTCTGTCTGTCTGTCTGTCTGTCTGTCACGGTTATTCATTCGCTGATTGGTCTCGGCAGCTGCCTGTCATGGCTGCCGCGACCAATCAGCGATGGCCACAGTCCGGAAGAAAATGGCCGCTCCTTCCTCCCCGTAGTGACAGTCAGTGCCCGTCTTCCGCATACTCCCCTCCGGTCAGAGCTCACACAGGGTTAATGGCTGCGTTGATCGCGGTGTAACGCACTCGGTTAACCCTGCTATTAACTCTGTGTGACCAACTTTTTACTATTCATGCTGCCTATGCAGCATGAATAGTGAAAATATCTAATGTTAAAAATAATAAAAAAAATAAAAAATAGTTACATACTCACCCTCCGGTGGCCCCCCTGGATCAGGAACAGGCCTTTCCCGCTCCGCACGACGCCCCGGTGACCGCTGCATGCATTGCGGTCTCGCAAGATGATGACGTACGGTCTCGTGAGACCGCTACGTCATCATCTCGCGAGACTGCAATGCAATCTTCAGACCGGAGCGCGCGACACGCATCGGGAACCAGCCTCTTCGATCCGGAGGCTCCAGGAGGTGAGTATGTAACTATTTTTTATTTTAGTTCTTTTTTTTAACAGGGATATGGTGCATACCATGTGACTGGCCAATATACTACGTGACTGTGCTATATACTACGTGACTGGGCAGTATACTACATGACTGGGCAGTATACTACATGGCTCTGTGCTGTATACTACATGTCTGGGGAATATACTACGTGGCTCTGTGCTGTACACTACGTGGCTCTTTGCTGTATATTACGTGACTCTGTGCTGTATACTACGTGACTGGGCAATATACTACGTGGCTCTGTGCTGTATACTACGCCACTGGGCAATATACTACGTGGCTCTGGGCAATATACTACGTGACTGTGCTGTATACTACGTGGCTCTGTGCTGTATACTTTGTGGCTCTGTGCTGTATACTACGTGGCCCGGTGCTGTATACTACGTGACTCTGTGCTGTATACAACGTGACTCTGTGCTGTATACTAAGTGGCTGGGCAATATACTATGTGGCTGGCCAATATACTATGTGACTGGGTAAGCTGGGCAATATACTATGTGAACTATGTGGCTGCGCAATATACTACATGGCTGGGCAATATACTACGTGGCTGGGCAATATACTACGTGGCTGGGCAATATACTACATGGCTGGGAAATATACTATGTGACTGGGCAAGCTGGGAAATATACTACGTGGCTGGGCAATATACTATGTTACTGTTCAATATACTATGTGGCTGGGCAATATACTACGTGGCTGGGCAATATACTTTGTGGCTGGGCAATATAATACATGGCTGGGCAATATACTACGTGGCTGGGCAATATACTACGTAACAGGGCAATATACTACGTAACAGGGCAATATACTACGTGACTGGGCAATATACTACGTGGTTGGGCAATATACTACGTGGACATACATATTCTAGAATACCCGATGCGTTAGAATCGGGCCACCATCTAGTTTTTGTATAATAATGTATGTGCATACATTTTATTCACATCTGCATTAGGTCCCCTGCATGCTAGTTGTCATCCTCCTAGATGGACTCCATTAAATAAAATCATGTTTTACGGATTTAAATACCAATGAACTTAATTGTGCGAATTGATCCTTATCTCTACATATTTCTTAACCCCAAAGCTTTTTTTCAGTTTTGCGTTCTTTGCTAATCTTCTTCTCAGGGCCATAACTTTTTTTATTTTTCCATCAATATACTATCAAGTATCAATATACTTACCCTCGGACGGGCCCTGGTTGTCACCGCTGCAATCGCCATGCTTTTCTTCCTAAGAATGAGCGCTTTAATGACCTCCGATGACGTCGTGGCTTGTGATTGGTCGCTGAGCAGTCATGTGACCGCTCACGCGACGAATCACAAGCCACGACGTCATCGAAGGTACTTAACGCGCTCATTCCTAAGAAGAAAAGCATGGCGATTGCAGCGGTGACAACCAGGGCCCGTCCGAGGGCCCAGCGACCAATCACAAGCCACGACGTCATCGGAGGTCATTAAAGCGCTCATTCTTAGGAAGAAAAGCATGGCGATTGCAGCGGTGACAACCAGGGCCCGTCCGAGGGTAAGTATATCAATATTTTTTATTTTTATTCTTTATTTTACACATTAATATGGATCCCAGGGCCTGAAGGAGAGTTTCCTCTCCTTCAGACCCTGGGAACCATTACGGATACCTTCCGATATTTGTGTCCCATTGACTTGTATTGGTATCGGGTATCGGTATCGGCGATATCCGATATTTTTCGGATATCGGCAGATACCATCCGATACCGATACTTTCAAATATCGGACGGTATCGCTCAACACTACTGACAGGTATTCTGTGCCGATATGGGTCTTTGGTAGGTAACCAACTGCTACAGCCTATCAAGCATAGGCACTGCTTTGCAATGTCACTTCTCTTCGTTCGGAAAGCATTACTGCCAATGTTATACCGCTAACCTACAGTATGTAGTCTTACATGCTGAATACTCTAAGAATAAATGTGTTTGCCATACTGACAGAGAATGATTCACAGACCTCAATGTAACCCAAACCAAATTGTTTGTTTTCAAAATATATAGTTGTGCTCAAAAGTTTTCATACCCCAACAGAATTTTTAGTTCATTGGCCTTTTTGAGAGAATATGATTGATAACTCCAAAACTTTTTCTCCACTCATGGTTAGTGGTTGGATGAAACCATTTATTGTCAAACTACTGCATTTTCTCTTTTTAAATCATAATGACAAACCAAAACATCCAAATGACCCTGATCAACAGTTCAAATACCCTGGTGATTTTGGCCTGATAACATGCACAGAAGTTGACACAAATGGGTTTGAATGGCTACTAAAGGTAACATCCTCACCTGTGACCTGTTTGCTTGTAATCAGTTTGTGAATAAAAGCTGAATGAGTTTCTGGGATCCAGACAGACTCTTGCATCTTTCATCCAGCCACTGACATTTCTGGATTGTGAGTCATGGGAAAAGTAAAAGAATTGTCAATGGATCGACAAGAAAAGGTAGTTGAACTCTATAAAACAGGAGAGGGATTCAAAAAGATATCCAAGGAAATAATAATGCCAGTCAGCAGCGTTCAAACTGATTAACAAATGAAAAATCAGGGGCTCTGTAAAAACAAAATCACGGTCAGGTAGACCAACAAAAATGTCGTCCACAAAGGCCAGGAAACTTGTTCGGGATGCAAAGAAAAACCCACAAATAACATCAGCTGGAATACAGGACTGTATAATATCTAGCGGTGTAACTGTTTAAAGATGCACAATAAGGAGACACTTGAAGAAAAATGGGCTGCATGGTCAAGTCGCCAGAAGAAAGCCATTACTGCACAAATGCCATAAAGTGTCTCGCTTACAATACACAAAACAGCACAGAGACAAGCCTCAAAACTTCTGGAACAAGGTAATTTGGAGTAATAAGACCAAGATTGAACTTTTTGGCCACAATCATTAACGTTATATTTGGAGAGAGGTCAACAGGGCCTATGATGAAAGGAACACCATTCCTACTGTAAAGCATGGAGGTGGATGATAGATGTTATGGGGATGTGTGATCTACTAAGGCACAAGAAACTTTGTCAAAGTTGAAGGAAAGATGAATGCAGCACATTATTAGCAAATACTGTAGGCAAATTTGCACTCATCAGCCAGGAAGCTGCGTATGGGACGTACTTGGACCTTCCAACATGACAATGATCCTAAACACAAGGCCAAGTTGACCTGGCTACAGCAGAACAAAGTGAAGGTTCTGGAGTGGCCATCTCAGTCTTCTGTCCTCAATATCATTGAGCCACTCTGGGGAAATCTCAAGTGCACAGTTCATGCTAGACAACCCAGGAATTTACAGAAACTGGAGGCTTTTTGCCAAGAAGAGTGGGCTGATTTACCATCTGAGAAAATAAAGAACCTCATCCACAACTACCACAAAAAACTTCAAGCTGTCATTGATCTTAGATTTCTGTATTAGAAATGGGGTATGCAAGCATTTGATCTGGGTTATTTGTATGTTTTGTGGTGTCATTATGATTTAAAGAGAGAAAACTCAACAGTTTGACAATAAATGGCTTCACCCAACCACTAATCATGAGTGGAGATCAAGTTTTGTGTTATAATAATAATAATCTTTATTTTTATATAGTGCACTGCTAACATATTCTGCAGCGCTGTACAGTTTGCACACATTGTCGTCGCTGTCCCCAATGGGGCTCACAATCTAGAATCAATATCAGTATGTCTTTGGAATGTGGGAGGAAACTAGAGTACCCAGAGGAAACCCACGTAAACACAGGGAGAACATACAAACTCCTTGCAGATGTTGTCCTTGTTGGGATTTGAACCCAGGATCCCAGCGCTGCAAGGCGGAAGTACTATCCACTGAGCCACCGTGCTGCCCATATCATTCATATCCTATGAAAAAAGGCCAAGAAAGCAAAAATTCTGCCTAGGTATGTAAACTTTTGAGCACAACTGTGGCAGAAAAAGAATAGGCACTTTGGTTAATTTGTCTTAGAAATTTTGCTTTTTGCTTCTCAATCCAAACTATTCACAGAACTTTTTACGTCACTTGCGATTTTCAGGAAAAGAGTTACTAACAAGAAATAGTGTGCAGTTTAAGCAATTACAGAATCCTCTATCATCTCTTGTAGTTCTGGAACTACTGACCAACATCGCCTCATCCTGCAAGTTGGCATTCATGAAGACTTATTTCTGCTGCCAACTTTGATGAAAGGGAATGGTGCCACCTCCAGCCCATAGCAAAGGCAGCGTGCAGGTTCGAACACTCTGTTGGGTAAGCAAGCATGTAGAGCAAAATAACTTATCATGACCGCGTATGCCGAGTACGGTCTTTTCCTTCGTATGTAAACTAAACCACCAAAACCTGCCCACCGACCCAAACCTTTCCTTAAATAAAAACATAACCAATTATTCTTTTGGCCACAGCGGCCAACTTTTATTAACAAAAATAACATAAACATTAATACAACAATATAAATTCGAGGGGAGGGTTCTTGGAGCTAAAAGATCTGGCAAAACCCCACAAAAGAAGATCGACCACCATATTACCCTCAGCCGTCAATCACCAGCTCGAGGGCACCGTACATCCCGTTCCGGGAAGAGGAAAAACCACCAACAGCTCCCAGGGTAAAACCCTGTTCAGAGCCCATACCAAAATGCCAGATCCAACCCCACCACATTTTAAATTGCCTGTAATTATGCTCCAATTCCTTCCCCCAACCAATCAGCGTCAACTCCAAGAACCCCCAACCCCCCACCACACAGCCACTGTGACAATAAACAAATAAAATGTAGAGAATGAACCCAACACCCCTCCCTCAAATGCATATAAAGTGTACTCCCAAACCCCCATTCGTTTTTTTTTTATATATATATAACTTCCATCACCATATCGATATATGAACTATCCACGACAATTCCCCCCCCCATTAAAAAACCCCCTAAGCACAAGCCAACAATATCTTCTTCGTCCTGGATTAAGGTAGGGAATGGCGGTTTTCCCGCACTTTCCCTACTAGCTCCCCCCTTTCTAGCTCCTCCCCCCCCTGCCATCCTCCTATCCCCAGCCATAGCATTATTCAAAAAGACCGTCCGGCTCAAAGCAGTCATGGGGGGCCTCCGCCCAGCTGCGCTTCACTCCAGCCCCCATCTTGACCGCGTATGCCGGGTACGGTCTTTTCCTTCGTATGTAACCTAAACCACCAAAACCTGCCCACCGTCCAAACCCTTTCCTTAAATAAAAACATAACCAATTATTCTTTTGGATATTTTGGCCACAGCGGCCAACTTTTATTAACAAAAATAACATAAACATTAATACAACAATATAAATTCGAGGGGAGGGTTCTTGGAGCTAAAAGATCTGGCAAAACCCCACAAAAGAAGATCGACCACCATATTACCCTCAGCCGTCAATCACCAGCTCGAGGGCACCGTACATTCTGTTCCGGGAAGAGGAAAAACTACCAACAGCTCCCAGGGTAAAACCCCGTCCAGAGCCCATACCAAAATGCCAGATCCAACCCCACCACATTTTAAATTGCCTGTAATTATGCTCCAATTCCTTCCCCCAACCAATCAGCGTCAACTCCAAGAACCCCCACCCCCCCACCACACATGAACAGCCCTGACCACCTCAGGCTCGTGAGTGCCCCAACGCCACCAACGCCCTTTCAACTCCTTCTTGCAATGCCAAAGTCCACAAATCAATTCCAATTGCATTTAAGTGAACTACAAGCCCCGACTCCAATTCAAAATGTCTAACGCTAATACCCCCATTTCTGGAAACAAAACCCGATATTGCCCTATTTAACTTGACCCTAGCCCTGTTAATACCCTTCAAAGATCTAGCCACCCTCCACCGTTTCCTAGGCGCAATATCTGACCACATGATCAACACACCAGGAAATGATACCTGCAACCTCAACAAATCAAACCGTATGTCCCTTATCAACTCCCTGACAGGCCGTACACCCAAGTCGTTCCCCCCCAAATGCACAATCAAAATGTCAGGTTGTCTATCTAAACGAACCGCATTGGAAAATTCAGGAAGGGCCCTGCTCCACACCATCCCCCTATATCCCAACCAACGAATGACAACTTGCCGCCTACTAAAACCCAGTTGCCTACCCTCCGGCCTGACCTCGGCCCGCAGCCCCCCCAATGAACGAACGAATGTCCGAAGATCCAGGCTAAGTAAGGGGACCCACCTGCAACAAGATGCATGAAGAAAAAACACTGGAGTCAAATACAAAATCGTAACACATCACTAAATTAATGACGGACGTAACTTAAGTAACGATTCGAAGTCCACCTGCCAAATCTACGTATGTCCTCCGCGCCCAAACCCAAACTATCAGCTTCCGATGCCGACCCGATTCGAAATGAATGCGACCCAAACAAACCCGGAGAAAGGCCCAACTCCCGCAAACCCCTTTTCAACACTGCAATGAACTGAAAGCGTGACAAAAATGACCCCTCTGCGTGACACAACAAAGGGCCGGATCTGCCTGACCACAGCTGCCAGTATGCTTCCAGACAACCCCTTGGGCACATCAAAGACCCGTTAACCCTCCCCAGCACCACACGTTTTCCTCTCCCAATTTGGTCAGTCTTTGAATGCCGAATCCAAAAAACGATACCCCCCGTCCAAACTTCCACATCCTCCTCCCACAAACCCCCTGCCCTAACTTTGGAGCTTCACACCAGCTCCCCAACGCGCATTGCCCCAAAAAATGCTAATGAAAAAGCGAGTCGAAACAACGCCAAATCAAAACTAGAACCACAAATAATCTCCAAGACTCTGCCCAACCGTTCCAAAAGGCTTAACGAAATGGGGCGGCGACGGTCAATCGTCTGATTACCTCTCCTAAAACCCCTAAGTGCCTGTCTGACCAAAAAGTGTTTTGTCGCGTCCACTAACCCCTGCAACTTAAAAGCAAAAGCCAATCCAGCAACAAATTTATTTACCTTAGAAATCGACCAACCTTCCTCGGCCGCCTTGCCGATTAAGAATAACACCGCCAACATCCTATCTTCGTCAGACACCAACTGGCCCCACACTGACAACCAACTTTGCCATACCCACCACGAGGCTTCGTATGATGCCCAGGTTTGGCTCGTAACAGACTCCTGTATCAACCGGCTCGCTCGTCCATAATCACGTCCAAAGATGCAAAGGGCATTCCTCTCCCGAGATCTCCGCGTCCGGCGCCAATTCCCGAAAACGGTCCCACTGGAAACGAGACAATGCATCGGCTATTGAGTTCTGTACACCCGGCACATGCACCGCCGAAATACAAGCGTTCAGCTCCAAGCACCGGAAAACCAACTCCCTCAACAACTTAATCACCGGGGGAGACGAGGCCGATAAACTATTGGTCACCGACACGACGCTCATATTGTTGCAATGAAAACGAACCCTCCTGTTAGCAAACATTTCCCCCCAAATGGAAACCGCCACCACGATAGGAAACAATTCTAACAAAACCAGGTTTTTTGTAAGGCCCAACTCCCTCCACTGGCCCGGCCAACGTCCGGCACACCACCGACCCCCGCAATAGGCCCCGTAACCGGCCGAACCGGCTGCGTCCGTGTATATCTCGCAGTCAAAGTTGGTTAATACCTCCTGTTGAATCAATGACCGTCTGTTGTAATTGCTCAAGAAACGTTGCCACACTAGCAAGTCGTCTTTGTGTTCCTTGCTCAAGCGAATAAAATGGTGCGGCTCCTTCACACCTGCCGTCGCGACCAACAACCTGCAACAAAATATCCTGCCCATGGGTATGATCCTGCATGCAAAATTCAATCTACCCAAAAGAGACTGCAACTCCTTCAAAGTCAGCTTCCACCTCTTCCTAGCTCTATCAACCTCTTGTTGCAGCAGGGCCAGCTTATCCTCCGGCAACCGACGCTCTATTCTCTCGGAGTCAATTAAAATTCCCAAAAAACTCAACACCGTACTGGGACCTTCCGTCTTATCCGCTGCTAATGGAACTCCAAAACACTCTGCGACCCAAAACATAGCCATTAACGCATTACGGCATACCGCGGAATCAGGCGGACCAATAAACAAGAAATCATCCAAATAATGGGTAACAGACTGAACTCCCACCACGTCCCTAACCGCCCACTCCAGGAAAGTACTAAACGTCTCAAACAAGGAACAAGAAATGGCGCAACCCATTGGTAAACATCTATCCAAATAGTAACCACCATTCCAAAAACAACCTAACAACGGAACGCTGTCCGGGTGCACCGGAAGCAAACGGAAGGCCGATTCAATATCTGTCTTTGCCAATAAAGCCTCCGGGCCATGCCTCCTCACCCACTGCACGGCCGCATCAAATGATGTATACTCAACAGAGCACAGCTCTTGGGCGATGCCATCATTTACCGACCGACCCTTTGGATACGACAAATGCTGAATCAATCGAAATTTATTCGGCTCTTTGTTAGGCACCACCCCCAAAGGGGAAACCACCATACCTTCCGTCGGCGGGTCCAAAAACGGCCCCGACATCCTTCCCAACTCCACTTCTTTTTTGAGTTTAGCATCAACAACCTCAGCATGCAACATTGCCGACCGCAAATTCTTAATCGAAAAAGGAACCTCGTGACTCGGGGGAGGAATCCTAAAACCATCCGCAAAACCATTAAAAATAATACCTGCCTTCACCTGATCGGGGTATCTATTTAGAAAGGGGGCCATCTCGTGAAGCCTCACCGGGCTCTCCCCCTTGACCGGTACCCAATGCTGGCTTTCCCTTCCCCTTCCTGAAACATTTTGAAGCCCCGTGGG
Source organism: Ranitomeya imitator (assembly GCF_032444005.1). Lineage (NCBI taxonomy): Eukaryota > Metazoa > Chordata > Amphibia > Anura > Dendrobatidae > Ranitomeya > Ranitomeya imitator. The sequence goes on from NC_091285.1 coordinate 60,039,717, forward strand.
AACTTCCATTACAGTGGGAACACACATGCTTAAATTTACAGGTATTCCCGTATTTACACTGACCGTCATTAAACTGCCAGCTGGCTGCCTCCACCTCCAGACCCATGAAAGGACTGCCCATGTCTAGCTAGGGCCATAACCTTCAGCCAAAGGCCTATATCCTTCTGGTCCCACCTAATTTCTGGCCTCACCGCCTTTCTCTGCCTGAACTGCTCATCATACCGCAGCCTCGTCTGACCGCCAGATGTACGATGGGCCTCCCCAATCGAGTCTAAATAGCAAAACAAACCCGAGCAATTCTCGGGCGCCTTCTCCCCCACTACACTCGCCAATATTGCAAATGCCTGCAACCAATTCACAAATGTCTGCGGAATTAACCGCCACCTCCGCTTTTCATCCTCCTCCTTCTTGCTATCGTCTTTTTTTCCTTTATCCAAGTTAAACTTCTCCAACGGAAGCAGGGAAAAAATCTCCACGTACTCATCTCGCCAAATCTTCTCCTTCACCTCCTTCTTCAAATGCGCTCCCAACGGCCCTTCAAAGCACACATAAACTTCCCCTTTCGCTCTGTCATCTAATTTAACCGTATCGCCTTTTCCCTTCTCTGTCTGAACCGAAACCGATACACCTGACGATGCAACCTCCAACACCCGACCAGGGCTTACCAACCCACTCCCTGACGAGGGTTCCACCCCCCGCCCAGACATCGACACCTCAATCGGCGATGCAGCGACCCCAGTTGCCGACCCTCCCTCTAACCTACGCAAAATTTGCGACATACCCTGCAATAAATCCTGCATACCTGGCACCTCCGCAGCAATCGGCCCACCCCTCTGCCGTTCCTAACACACTACCACCCGACCCCCTCTAGCTTCCTGCAACCCGGCCCCTGTGGGCGACAAACCAGACATAGACTCATACTCACAACGCTGCGTGGGTGCTGTGTCCCCGCCAGCCGGACCTCCGGATCCCTGTCGCTCCGACCCCACTTGACGATCGCTGCAGGACGCCGACACCTCCTCGCCGCGTCGATGCCCTAGGCCCGCGCCCCTGGCCTCCTCGTCACCAGGGGGGACCTGAGCGTGTTGGGACTGCTGCGCCGCTAGCCCTCTCTGCCCCAGGCCCGCGCCCCTGGCCTCCTCGTCACCAGGGGGGACCCGAGCGTAGTGGAGCTGCTGTACCGACCCACTCCTCTGTCCGTGGCCAGTATCCCCCGCCACCTCACCGTCAGATGAGTAACGGGTACACGCTGCTCTGTGCTCAGGAGACCTCCTAGGCGACCTTGACCAATCCCCGTGCTCAAACCCAGGCGAGCCTGCCCGGTCGTGTAACCTTCCTCGCTCCCGGGCAGGCAGCTCGACACTGCTGCCTGCATCTATCCCTCCACTGCGCCATTCCGTGTATGCGGGACGTTGAAGATGTACCGGCCGCTGACCGTCCGCCGCCTGTGCACTCCTTGTAGTAATCCCAGCAGGCACCCTGGGAGGAGATGCGCTGTGAGTGCCTGCCGCAGGTAGAGGGTCCACATTCCCCTGAGCGGCCCCCAACGGCCCCTGAGCGCTGGGGACCTGGTGGGGACAGGTGGAGCGGCGGCCGTGCGCCCTCTGGGAGCAGGCGACCGACCGGAAGCGGAGGAAGCGGTGGCTGCGCACTGCCTGGATCGCGCAGGCCGCACTTCCGGTCCGGCGCTCCCAGCAGCAGCGGCGGTGTCCTGGGCCTGACGCCCGGTGCCTGCAGGCCGGGTACTTGGATTCCTGCCGGAGCGGGAGCGACCGGAGGGGGCAGCGCCGCCGGACTCACCGCCCGCAGGGTCCCTGGAGGGGCTCCGGAGCCTGCGCCTGCCACGCGCCGTGACTTCGGGTGAGAGTCTCTCTGGGGGCCTGGTCCTCCTGCCCCGTGAACTCTGTCCGGATCCTCCTGCAGCTCCAATGATCAAGGCCAGCTGAGCCTCGAGCCAGCCCCCTCTCCTGGACCTGGCCATCTCTCGCAGCTGGGACATCATGGACTCGGCCGACGCCATGAGGCACGTCTTCTTCGTCCTGGATTAAGGTAGAAAATGGTGGTTTTCCCGCACTTTCCCTACTAGCTCCCCCCTTTCTAGCTCCTCCCCCCCTGCCATCCTCCTATCCCCAGCTGTAGCATTATTCAAAAAGACCGCCCGGCTCAAAGCAGTCATGGGGGGCCTCCGCCCAGCTGCGCTTCACTCCAGCCCCCATCTATACAATAACAATAATATGAAGGCACATAAAGAAACCATTTTGTAGAGGGAAAGTTTGGGTCTACTTATGGTTTAACTCACATATAATCCAATTATTTTCCTGACATACCCCTCTCGGAATCTACAGGGATTCTGCCTGTCAGTTAGGTCCTTGGATTCTCCAATGATGTAGTGTTCTTTTTGTTGATATTATTTTAAATCCTAATACCTTCATAACTTTCCAATGCATTGTAAATTATAGATAGATTAGCTTACTATGAGAATTCTTTGCGACTTTTCTTTTCCTGCTTCCTTCATTCTTCTTTATTACAGCGCAGAGTAAAGTGGATGGTCCTCAATTGCCCAAAGGCACATGACTGCTGATTAATGCTGGGAAACAATATTTCACGGACCCCTTTTCAAGGCCACAAAACATTGTTTTCAATGGCACTTCACTCCTGTTCTTGCACTGCTGCTATTTCACATATTTCACAGCCAAGTGGTGCCTAGTGGGTACATAGTGGGGAGCTTAGGTCTTCAGTGCTCGCTAGGCTGCTACTGTACAAAATACGAAACTTCGGCAGTAGGTCATATATAGCTGTTTACTACACATGCTTGTCTTGTATTGTCACGGTGGTCATTCTACTGGCCAGGATCATTATGCGACTGGTGCTACCAATCAGTGCCCATTGATTGATTGCAGTAGGCATGTACCATCTGAGCCAGAAGAAACATAGTCTCCTATTTCTATCTTCTGGTTTAGGCTAGGTTCACATTTGCGGTGTTGGGCGCAGCGTCGGCGACGCATACCGACGCATGCGTCATGCGCCCCTATCTTTAACATAGGGGGCGCATGGACATGTGCCGGTATGCATTGTAATGCATTTTGCGATGCATGCGTCATATTGACGCACAGAGACGGCGCAGAAAACTCTACTTGTTGCGTTTTTCCTGCGCCAAAATTCCTGCTCTGTACGATCCTATGACAACGCATGCATCGCAAAACGCTGTGTTGTGTATTTGCGTCGTTGGTTGTGTTGCGTCGCATCGCCGACGCTGCGCAAAGCAACGCAAATGTGAACGTAGCCTTAGAAGGCACATTAGCCACAGTCAATCTGTGTGTCTGGTTGCAGCTGTCATGTGTCTGAAGAGAAAAATAACAGAAAAAAAGATATACAGAGGAAAGGTGGGGTCCCATGAACGAGTATCTTTCTTTGTATTTGATGACAACCATGAGCCCACAGATGAAAACCCTTTTTATTGCCTCCTATAATGAAGAGCAAGGAATGAAAAGGTAAAATAAGACTCTTTCTGATTTACTACTTTTTTTCCAGGATACCCAAAAAAAGAATGGACACAAGAGCTATAAAAGTAACAATTTATTGAAAGACAAGTATCTAAAATATTACACAAAAAGTATATAAAAACACTAATACAAAAAATGATGCAAAGAAAAAAGAGGAGGGAAAACCTAGTACCACGCACGGGTACAGTAAATAGCTATGGAGCAAGCCAAGAATAATTATTAATTATAGAACAAGCCGTACATACACATGAATAGATCAGCTCCCCGGCAAGATAACTATAGTTAAAGGTACCAAACACAGGATAGATACTAATCAAAATATATAGACCGTGTAAAAAGATTATATATAGTATAGCTATGCCAAGGGGAGGAATAAAGAGAAAAACTCCAAGCTCAAAATATAATAATACAGCAGACAGCTAGGCGGTAATAAGATATACTAAGAAGTAAATCTGGATAAATCCCATATAAAACAAAGGCAAATAGAGGCCGTGCCAAAACCTATGCCTGCCAAGTGGCTAGGGGGGAACTACAGATAACATGCGTAACCAGTGTATACAGTGTATACAGTGTATACAGAAATCTCATACCAACCTGCTGCCGCTGCTGCTGTGCGTGGACAAGAGGCCCCGACGCGCGTTTCGCAATATGGCTTCTTCGGGGGGCGCGAAGAGCTGATCTATTCATGTGTATGTACGGCTTGTTCTATAATTAATAATTATTCTTGGCTTGCTCCATAGCTATTTACTGTACCCGTGCGTGGTACTAGGTTTTCCCTCCTCTTTTTTCTTTGCATCATTTTTTTGTATTAGTGTTTTTATATACTTTTTGTGTAATATTTTAGATACTTGTCTTTCAATAAATTGTTACTTTTATAGCTCTTGTGTCCATTCTTTTTTTGGGTATCATTATATTTTTTATATGGCGGAGTATATACATTTTTTGCTCTTTGTATAGGTTTACTACTTTTTTTTCCAGGAGATATCTATCTGTTGCTTATTTCCAAACCCTCCTAGAATAAGGGCTACATATTTGTTAATTTGCAGTCGTTTAATAGCCTGTCTAGACAGGACAATCACACTTCCGATACTCACAGGATGAAAGGTAGTGACTGATGCGTGCTCGTTCTCTGCACATAGGGTAAACAGGCAATGAACGATAATTTTTCTTTATGCACTCTAGTGATGAGTGAACGTGCTTTGATAATGTCTTATCCGAGCATGCTCGGGTGTTATCCGAGTATCTTGGACGTGCTCTTATACTAAGTTCGAGTCCCTGTGGCTGAATGATTTGCAGCTGTCAGACAGCACCAACACGTATGGGGATTCCCTAACAAACAAGTAATCCCTGCATGTGTTCAGGCTGTCTAACAGCCACAAATCATGCAGCCACGGGGACTCAAACATAATACAGGTCCTTCTCAAAAAATTAGCATATAGTGTTAAATTTCATTATTTACCATAATGTAATGATTACAATTAAACTTTCATATATTATAGATTCATTATCCACCAACTGAAATTTGTCAGGTCTTTTATTGTTTTAATACTGATGATTTTGGCATACAACTCCTGATAACCCAAAAAACCTGTCTCAATAAATTAGCATATTTCACCCATGCAATCAAATAAAAGTGTTTTTTAATAACAAACAAAAAACCAACAAATAATAATGTTCAGTTATGCACTCAATACTTGGTCGGGAATCCTTTGGCAGAAATGACTGCTTCAATGCGGCGTGGCATGGAGGCAATCAGCCTGTGACACTGCTGAGATGTTATGGAGGCCCAGGATGCTTCAATAGCGGCCTTAAGCTCATCCAGAGTGTTGGGTCTTGCGTCTCTCAACTTTCTCTTCACAATATCCCACAGATTCTCTATGGGGTTCAGGTCAGGAGAGTTGGCAGGCCAATTGAGCACAGTAATACCATGGTCAGTAAACCATTTACCAGTGGTTTTGGCACTGTGAGCAGGTGCCAGGTCGTGCTGAAAAATGAAATCTTCATCTCCATAAAGCATTTCAGCCGATGGAAGCATGAAGTGCTCCAAAATCTCCTGATAGCTAGCTGCATTGACCCTGCCCTTGATGAAACACAGTGGACCAACACCAGCAGCTGACATGGCACCCCACACCATCACTGACTGTGGGTACTTGACACTGGACTTCAGGCATTTTGGCATTTCCTTCTCCCCAGTCTTCCTCCAGACTCTGGCACCTTGATTTCCGAATGACATGCAAAATTTGCTTTCATCAGAAAAAAGTACTTGGGACCACTTAGCAACAGTCCAGTGCTGCTTCTCTGTAGCCCAGGTCAGGCGCCTCTGCCGCTGTTTATGGTTCAAAAGTGGCTTTACCTGGGGAATGCGGCACCTGTAGCCCATTTCCTGCACACGCCTGTGCACGGTGGCTCTGGATGTTACCACACCAGACTCAGTCCACTGCTTCCTCAGGTTCCCCAAGGTCTGGAATCGGTCCTTCTCCACAATCTTCCTCAGGGTCCGGTCTCCTCTTCTCGTTGTACAGCATTTTCTGCCACATTGTTTCCTTCCAACAGACTTACCATTGAGGTGCCTTGATACAGCACTCTGGGAACAGCCTATTTGTTGAGAAATTTCTTTCTGGGTCTTACCCTCTTGCTTGAGGGTGTCAATGATGGCCTTCTTGACATCTGTCAGGTCGCTAGTCTTACCCATGATGGGGGTTTTGAGTAATGAACCAGGCAGGGAGTTTATAAAAGCCTCAGGTATCTTTTGCATGTGTTTAGAGTTAATTAGTTGATTCAGAAGATTAGGGTAATAGGTCGTTTAGAGAACCTTTTCTTGATATGCTAATTTATTGAGACAAGTTTTTTGGGTTATCAGGAGTTGTATGCCAAAATCATCAGTATTAAAACAATAAAAGACCTGACAAATTTCAGTTGGTGGATAATGAATCTATAATATATGAAAGTTTAATTGTAATCATTACATTATGGTAAATAATGAAATTTAACACTATATGCTAATTTTTTGAGAAGGACCTGTATACGATCACGCCCAAGATACTTGGATAACACCCAAGCATGCTCGGATAAGACGTTATCCGAGCATGTTTGCTCGTCCCTAATGCATTCTCATCAAAGTTTTTATCCTCGTGAAGGGGTACTCCAGGTAGATAAAAAGTTTTTGTACTGCCCCTGCCCTCATAAACTATAAAGATGAGATTCCCAGTGAAGTTCTATTAGCTTTATAACACTTGTAATTTAGTGTGGCAGCAGCTGCTCCTCACTGCTTCCCCTCTCCTGTCTGGGACATTACGTCACACAGAAGTGTTCAGTTCCTCACTGTGAGTAACAGCCAGTTCAAGGTGAGAGGACATGGCCTGATCCCTTCTAGTAGCCCTGCAGTGAAGAAAACATTATCAGGGGGATGGCTGCTACTTCAAGCCTGGGGGCAGGCCACACCCCACCACGCTCCCTCATCTCCTGCTGCAGTGAAGGAGACATTAACAGGGGGTTGGCTGCTACTAGGAGCCAGGAGCAGGCCAGGCCCCCTTCACGCCTTCTGTTCTTGGACTAGCTATTACTCACAGCAGATAGCTGCATACTGCTGTGTGACATAATGTTCCAGATGGGAGGGAAGAACAGTGAGGAGCAGCTCCTGTCACACTGAATTACAAATGTTCTGAAGATAATACAACTACACAGGGCATCTCAACTTAATAGTGTATGAGTGCAGGGACGGTACTTTTTTTAATCTCCTTTGACTACCCCGCTAATATATTGCAATCATCATATTTTATAGCAATGTGTACTTACAATTGTTCATTTGTCTTTTTTCCAAGCTGATTCTTCTCTTTTCTCGGCTCTATGTAGAAACAGGAAGTATCTTGTCCCTACATTTATCATTCCCTTCTTCAACTCCTGACCCAGCTGCTCCCTCCTCCCCCTGCCAGGGACTTTAGCAGTGACTCATGAGTCATGCACATAAAATAAACTTCCCGTTTCAACATAGGGCTTCGAAAGATTCAGCTAGTCAGTTTTTAATCACGTGATGTCATAGATCTAATGGAAACAGAAGAATTAACTGGGCAGAAAGGCAAAATGAGAAATTGTAAGTACACAGTGGTTTAATTAATTAATAGGATGCAAACTTTCATAGGAGTGCTTCTTTAGGCAAGCTTAAAAATCATTTCATCTAATAATATAGAATTTTGCTGATTTACTGGTAGATTCGCAGCCTATGTGCATTGCCCAATTATCAGGAAACACTTGTGCAGCCTACATCGTAGCCGAATGTGCTTGTCTATGGTGCCTGGACAGCTTGGCCACAGAATCTCATACACCTACAGCCATCTTAAAATACAGTAAAGTAGCCCTTAAAATGTCTCTGTTTTTAATGGAGTGTAAAACGAGGAAACAAAAATAACAAACTAAAACATATCATATAAACCTTGTATCCACATTGCTGTATAGGATTACCCAGTGTTGTGTAGTAGGTGAGCTCACAGCTTCAGCTGCCGGCACTAAAACTATTTATCTGAATCAATTATTTTTGGAGCCGTGTTTCTCTCCACTATTCATTTCATCTGGTTCTAGGCTCCTCAATGTGTCCCTAGATGCATATGAATGGTTCTCCCTGCGATAACATCAAAACAGTTTATTAAAGCAATATCTTTTATCACCAAAGAGGGGATGAGTGGAAAATCATTTTGGTCACTCGGCAATGATGTACTCTGTCACACAAGATTACAATCTTTCCAAACATACAATTCTCTCAATTCTCTCAATTCTAAATATTTTCCAAACATACACACATTTAACAGCTGATTGAAATCAAGAAATGTTTCAGATGATATCTCCATGTCTACCTATAAGAAAGGTCTCGCCTCTCTCGGGAACTGTGTTGTCTGGAATATCTGGAATTAACTGCTTGAGGTTTGGTGATAAACAGGTATTAATTTACTAAACGTGCTTGTATAAGTTTTTTCTTATTTTAAAGTTGTCTGTTATATTACAGTACATAAAGCAATCCAGAGGTCAGAGCAACAAGAATTGCTATTAAGTAAACAGATTGTTTACTACTTTTATCAAAATACATTTTTTAAAATCTAGTTTCCACCTCTTAAAATCAATCATATCTATCTATCTATCTATCTATCTATCTATCTATCTATCTATCTATCTATCTATCTATCTATCTATCTATCTACAGTTGTACACAAAAGTTTACATACCCCGGCAGAATTTTTGCTTTCTTGGCCTTTTTCAGAGAATATGAATGATAACACCAAAACTTTTTCTCCACTCATGGTTAGTGGTTGGGTGAAGCCATTTATTGTCAAACTACTGTGTTTTCTCTTTTTAAATCAAAATGACAACCCAAAACATCCAAATGACCCTGATCAACAGTTCACATACCCCATTTCTTAATACCGTGTATTGCCCCCTCTAACATCAATGACAGTTTTATGTCTTTTGTGGTAGTTGTGGATGAGGTTCTTTATTTTCTCAGATGGTAAAGCAGCCCACTTTTCTTGGCAAAAAGCCTCCAGTTCCTGTAAATTCCTGGGCTGTCTAGCATTAGCTGCGAGCTTGAGATCTCCCCAGAGTGGCTCAATGATATTGAGATCAGGAGACTGAGATGGCCACTCCAGAACATTCATTTTGTTCTGCTGTAGTCAATAACAGGTCGATTTGGCCTTGTGTTTTGGATCGTTGTCATGTTGGAACGTCCAAGTACTTCCCATGCGCAGCTTCCAGGCTGATGATTACAAATTTGCCTCCAGTATTTGCTGATAATGTGCTGCATTCATATTTTCTTCAACTTTGACCAAGTTTCCTGTGCCTTTGCAGCTCACAAATCCCCAAAACATCAGCAAGTAGGAATGGTGTTCCTTTCATCCCCCATCCTCTGGAATTCTTTGCCCCAACACGTCGGACTATCAACCACATTCGGATCCTTCAGATGGAACCTGAAAACCCACCTCTTCAGGAAAGCTTACAGCCTGCACTGACCCCGCTGCCTCCTCATCACTACCGAATCTACGCCTCACCAACACCGGAGCTGCTGCAACCCTGAACCTATTGTCTCCTTCACCACCATCCTGTAGAATGTACGCCCTCAAGGGCATGGTCTTATCCCCTCTTTATCAGTCTGTCATTGTTAGTTTGCTTACTGTGATATCTTTAATTTGCATGTAAACCCTTCTAATGTACAGTAGCATGGAAACAATGGTGCTATATAAATAAATAATAATAATATTTGGAATTGAGAGTCCTCAGTGGTTGATACCTTTCAATGGCTAACTGAAAAGATAGTAACAAATTGCAAGCTTTCTAGACTACTCAGGCCTCTTCATCAGGCATAGACTAATACAACATCTGAAGAATCACATATTTATACACAACACAGCACAGAACTGTCATTATGGGAAAGTGATAAACAGTTGTGTCCATAAATATTGAAACAGTTCATAGATAAGGAGTGAATGTTTTGTTGTCCTCTGATTGGGGTCTGGTTCTGTGTTACAATGCCTCATAAAGTCTGAAGTGCAAATTCCTTAATTGATGTAAAAAGACATAAATCCATACGACACATTCATTCCTGCACTGAGTGTGTCAAAGGTTGTCATAAGTTTATACTCCCAGATTCTCCTGTCTCTCTGAGATTTGAAGTTACCTCTACCAGAAGAAACCATCCTGGCCACCATGGATGTGGAATCTTTGTACTCTAATATCCCACACCAGGATGGATAAAATGCCTGCAAATTCTTCATGAAAAACACAAGGACTGATGCTGATTCTGTGGCGAAACTTATAAAATTCATCCACACCCACAATTACTTTGAATTTGACAACAAGATATACAGTATCTACAGGAGACTGGCACAGCAATGGGAAGTAAAATGGCTTAACAGTATGCAAGTCTTTTCATGGCCAAGCTTGAAAGTGACATTTTGTGTTCATGTCCCATCACTCCTATTTTAGGTGTGCTCGTAGATTATGTTTGTGTCGCTGCATCTGCATGATTTGTGGCTGCTAGACATCCTGAATACATGTGGGGATTCCCTTACAAACAGGCAATCCCTGCATGTATTGAGGTTCTCTAACATTCACAAATCATGCAGCTGCGGCGACACAAAACATAATCTACGAGCACGTCCAAGATACTCGGAGAACACCGGAGCATGCTCGGAAAACTCGAGTACCGAGCACACTCGCTCATCACTACTAGTTATCTATCTATGGAGTACTGCCTTCATTTTTTTGTCTATCTATTTATATAGTTTCTATCTATCTATCTATCTATCTATCTATCTATCTATCTATCTATCTATCTATCTATTTATCATCTATCTATCATCTATCTATCTATCAATCTGTCTATCATCTATCTCACTATCTATCTATCTATCTATCATCTACTGTATCTAATATACCGGTATATATATATATATATATATATATATATATATATATATATTTATATATATATATATATATATATATATATATATATATATATTATCTATCTATTATCTATCATCTATCTATAATATATATTACACTGGTCAACACAAGTTTTCTGGCAAAAGGTTTTAAAACATTTTAAGTCAATTTTGGCTGCTGATTACGAATATGAACTCCGTTTTTGGCTATCACATCAGGATTTCGAGATATTTTCAATTTTTGATGAAAATTATTCCTAATGTTTTATGATAAAACACATGATTTTCGGTACTACATTTTGTATATTTTTAATCAAGGAATAACAAAGATTACATAGTCTATGTAGAGCAATCAAATATACTTACAGAATTAAACTACAAAATATAAAAACACATATATATGGCACACAGATGAATGACAAATGGCAGTTATTTGAACTTTCTTTTCTTGGCTGATCTGTGATGTACAGCTTCTGGGTTGTCTCTCATCGAGCTCCAGCAATAGTCAGCCATCATATGAGAGTCCCACCAGCCTTGATACCGTTCTTCCATTGTTTTAATGTCCCTATGAAAACGCTCCCCTTGTTCCTCGCTCACATCCCCAGGGTTCTCTGGAAAAAAGTCCAAATGGCTGTGTAAATAGTGAATCTTGATACTCATTCTACATCCAAGATTTTGCAGACTCATTAGTAGCTCTTCCATAATGTCTTCATAGTTGTCTGCTTTCTTATTCCCTAGAAAATTCTGCACCACATTACAAAATGCATTCCAAGCTCTTTCTTCTGTGTCATTCATTGATGTGATAAAATTTGAGTCTTTCATAAGTGTTCTTATTTGAGGTCCATCAAATATTCCAGCCTTTTTCTTCTGTTCACTAAGACCAGGAAAAGTTGAACATATATAGTTAAAGCATTCTCCACTGTGATTGAGAGCTTTGACGAACTGCTTCATCAATCCAAGTTTTATGTGTAAAGGCCCCGTCACACATAGCGAGATCGCTAGCGAGATCACTGCTGAGTCACAAGTTTTGTGACGCAACAGCGATCTCAGTAGCGATCTCGCTATGTGTGACACGTACCAGCGATCAGGCCCCTGCTGTGAGATCGCTGGTCGTGTCGGAATGGCCTTGGCCATTTTTTGATCGTTGAGGTCCCGCTGACATCGCTGAATCGGTGTGTGTGACGCCGATTCAGCGATGTCTTCGCTGGTAACCAGGGTAAACATCGGGTAACTAAGCGCAGGGCCGCGCTTAGTAACCCGATGTTTACCCTGGTTACCATCGTTAAAGTAAAAAAACAAACACTACATACTTACCTACCGCTGTCTGTCCTTGGCGCTCTGCTTCTCTGGTCTGGCTGTGAGCGCCAGTCAGCCGGAAAGCAGAGCGGTGACGTCACCGCTCTGCTTTCCGGCTGCTGTGCTCACAGCCAGACCAGAGAAGCAGAGCGCCGAGGACAGACAGCGGTAGGTAAGTATGTAGCGTTTGTTTTTTTTACTTTAACGATGGTAACCAGGGTAAACATCGGGTTACTAAGCGCGGCCCTGCGTTTAGTTACCCGATGTTTACCCAGGTTACCGGGGACCTCGGGATCGTTGGTCGCTGGAGAGCTGTCTGTGTGACAGCTCTCCAGCGACCAAACAGCGACACTGCAGCGATCCGGATCGTTGTCGGTATCGCTGCAGCGTCGCTATGTGTGACGGGGCCTTAAGGCAGGAAAGACAATGTCCTTCCTATCCACTAGAGGATCATTGATAACATTCTTATTGCCAGATGCCAAACTGTCGCTGAGGCCATTCAGTTTTCACCCAATGCTCTGCTGTAGCTCTACTGTCCCAGTAGCACAGAAAACAAGGGTGTTATCATAACAAATGGGAATTATGCATGTTCAAAGAAAACAAAGATATTCTCACATTTACTGGGAGACTAGATGAAAATTAAATTTACCTTAGTGAACCGTATAAACCGGCACTTTTCATACACTACTTATACTAATCATGGAATTCATGAAAATGGGCTATATACCTATAGCGCAAAAACGTGATGTGATAGAGAAATTATAAGATCAGATTTGAATTCAGCACCCTCAAATTAGTCTAAAACTGTTCTTAAAGTCCATGCCAGAAAATGTTTTTTTTTTTGTAGACCAGTGTTATCTATCTTTCTACAATATAGCTATCCATTATGCATCTGTTATCTATCTATCTATCTATCTATCATCTATCTATAATATATTTATTATCTATGTATCATCAATCTATCTATCTACCTTTAATATATCTATTAGCTATCTATCTATCTATGATCCATCTATTATCTATCTATTATCCATCTGTCTATCATCTATATATCTATTATCTATCTATCATCTATTATCTATCTATATATCTGGGCGCGAGCTCGGGGGATTTGTGGCGCCACTGTGCCATGAACCAGACTATCCTGGAAGGGGCGTAACTATGACAGCTGCCTTGGTCTTCGCTAGAGCCTCTGACGGTGAGGTCAGACTTGTGCGGCAGGTAGCTGCCAGGTGCTACTCCAGGGTGGTGTATGGCTGTGGCAGCTGATCCCACTTGGAGAACAGGAACACTAGGACCGGTGCGGGCATCAGGCATGACTGGCAGATGAGCACGGATGAAACTCAGACGAGTAGGCTGGCACGGCTGAGACACAGGGCTGGCAGAGACACAGGGCTGGCAGGAACGGCATAGACACAGGGCTGGCAGGAACAGCAGAGACACAGGGCTGGCAGGAACGGCAGAGACACAGGGCTGGCAGGAACGGCAGAGACACAGGGCTGGCTGGTGTGGTGTATGTAGGAACAGGTTTGAATGCAAGCTGGAAGGAAAGGAGTATGAAGAAACAGGTTGGGACCTGTTCACACGGGAGATGCAGGTACAGAAACAAGCAGGAAGGAATGTAGTGTGAAGGAACAGGTTGGGACCTGTTCACACAGAAAGAGAACCGCAAGGCTGCGGATAGGAATGGTAGAGCAGCAGGAGATGGAGCAGCAACAGAAGCTAAGCAGAGCGGAACCACAAGGAATGCAGAGAGGAGCTGCAGCAAGAGGTTTGTGCAGCAGCAGAGCAGAGTAGAACGGAGCAGAACCGGAGTGCGGAGCAGAGGCAAAGCTGCAAGAGAGCGGAGCCCAGGCAAAGTCACAAGGGTTCAGAGCAGGCAGAGCCGCAAGAGTGCGGAGCATAAGCAGACTGAGAACACAAGGAAAGACACAGCAAGGAAGGAAGCCACAGACAAGGAGATAGAGATAGGACAAAGTTCAGACAAGGTAATGGAAAAATACAAGGTACAAGAACAAAGTGTTAGGACTTGCAGAAAAGACCCGAAAGTGGACCCTCTGGGTTATAGCTCTAGAGCCCCCAAGGGTGAGCGGACCCGATGGAACCTCCCCCTCTACAGGGAGTGTTAGGTGCAGGCCCAAGGTGGATGGAACCACAACTGCTGGAACCAAAGGGGCGGCTATGGCTTAATAAAGAGAGGGAAGAGATTGATGTACCACGGCAACAAATATAGAGAGAGAACCAATGGATACTTGGTAAGCGGGAGGCTGATAGGGCTAGAGGAACCAGAGGTGGAGCGATGGCCCGATGCTGCAAAAGAGGAGAAGAGATTAGAGGGTAAGAACAGACTGGGTTAAATGGAACAGGTATGTATGAGCGAACGTAGGACTGATATGAGTGAGAGACTGAACGAGAACAACAGAGACTCAGAGAAGACACGGGTAAGACACAGGGCAGAACCGGCAGAGACAAAGAGGAGGCACGGCTAAAACACAGGACACATACGGAAGAACCACGGAGCAGGTAAAGCAGGGGCACTGGGCAGACACGGACAGACCATGGGAAAGACTAGGCTGAGGAACCAGGAAGACATGAGAGAATAGCAGGGCGAGTAGAAGAATGGAGCCACAGACCAAAGGGTACACCAGCAGAGGCTAGCGTAAGTGCGATTGATAACCAGGCATCTTACCTGTGCAGACGCCGAGAAGAAATAGTGGATGGGCGCTGCCATGATGGGGCGGAGCCAGTGGGTCACGACCTCCAAGGAGGCTAAGCGATGGGAGAACCGCGACCGCGCATGCGACCCCAGGAAGAGAGACGGAGAGCGGCGAGGAAACCCATCGGAGATGGCAGGCAAGTATCCACAGACGTGACACAATGACACAGGGACCAGGATATTCAGAATTCTGGAGGGCAGACAAACAAGATCAAGGTAAGGCAAGGAGAACAGCCTCTAGAGAGGGAGTAACACAGAGCAAGGCCTGGCAACCCAGAAGCTAAACACAAACTGAGCTAACACATTTCACATTTATCTATCTATTATCCATCTGTTTATCATCTATCTATCTATCTATCTATCTATCTATCTATCTATCTATCTATCTATCTATCTATCTATCTATCTATCTATCATCTAACTATATATCTATATATTATCTATTATCTATTATCTATCTATCTATCTATTTATCTAACTGTCTATCATCTATCTATCTATCTATCTATCTATCTATCATCTATCTATCTATCTATCATCTATCTATCTATCTATCTATCTATCTATCATCTATCTATCTATCTATCTATCTATCTATTTATCTATCTATCTATCTATTTATCTATCTATCTATCTATCATCTATCTTTCTATCTACCTACCTATCTATCAATCTATCTATCTATCTATCTATCTATCTATCTATCTATCTATGTATCTATCATCTATCTATCTATATATCTATCTATCATCTATCTATCTATCTATCTATCTATCTATCTATTTATCTATCTATCTATCTATTTATCTATCTATCTATCTATCATCTATCTTTCTATCTACCTACCTATCTATCTATCTATCTATCTATCTATCTATCTATCTATCTATCTATCTATCTATCTATCATCTAACTATATATCTATATATTATCTATTATCTATCTATCTATTTATCTAACTATCTATCATCTATCTATCTATCTATCTATCTATCTATCTATCTATCTATCTATCTATCTATCATCTATCATCTATCTATCTATCATCTATCTTTCTATCTATCTATCTATCTATCTATCTATCTATCTATCTATCTATCTATCTATCTATCTACTGTATCTATCATAAATAGTGTTGAGCATTCCGATACCGCAAGTATCGGGTATCGGCCGATATTTGCGGTATCGGAATTCCGATACCGAATTCCGATACTTCCCACGTATCGGATACCGGAATCGGAAGTTCCCAGAATTAAAATTGAACGCAGCAGCCAATGAGGAATGAATGAAAGTGTGGGCACATCCTGTTTAGCATGGTGGGCATGTAAGTACTGGCAAGGCTGGGATTGGCTGCTGAAATGATGTCACTCTGCACTATAAAAAAGCGCTGCCGCCATTTTGCGCTCACTCTGCTGTGATTTCAGTTAGGGACAGGACGCTGTGTTCTAACTGAGGGCCAGTTGAGCTTGCTAATTGCTTTATTTTCCTTTCCAAAGGCTAATTTAGCAAAACGCTGTGTGTTCTTCACTGTTCACCTTGCTCTTGCCTTGCAGCGCTGTTTTAACAGCGTTCTGCAAGGTCTCTGTGTGTGTGTGTGTGTGCAGCTCACTCTGTAGTCTGTGTGCAGCCATATACCCGGTTGTATTCAGCTCAGGGGGGGTTCACACTGCCTCACACAGTTGTTCTTTTTTGCTCTTAGTGCAGCCTGCTGCACATTTTTTCTCAAATTTCCTATTAGTGTTTTTCCACCAGTCTCCAGCTCTATTGTGGAAAAATACTACATAGGATAACCTAGAGGGGGGTTTTGGGGCCTTGCAGCGCCGTTTACGGCTGTCTGCACGGTCTCCGTGTGAGCCCAGCTCGCCCTGTAATCTGTGTGCAGCCATAGCCGGTTGGATTCAGCTCAGGGTTCGTTACTGGCTCATACCTTGAGAAAAATTTTCCTTTTTTTCAAATAGTGCAGCCTGTTTAAAATTTGAAAAAAAAAAATTCCTATTAGTGTCTTTCCACTCGTATCCAGCTAAATAGTGGAAAAACACTATATAGGATAACCTGGAGGAGGTTTTTTTGGCCTTGCAGCGCCGTTTACGGCTGTCTGCACGGTCTCCGTGTGAGCCCAGCTCGCCCTGTAGTCTGTGTGCAGCCATAGCCGGTTGGATTCAGCTCAGGGTTCGTTACTGGCTCATACCTTGAGAAAAATTTTCCTTTTTTTCAAATAGTGCAGCCTGTTTAAAATTTGAAAAAAAAAAAATCCTATTAGTGTCTTTCCACTCGTATCCAGCTAAATAGTGGAAAAACACTATATAGGATAACCTAGAGGAGGGTTTTTTGGCCTTGCAGCGCCGTTTACGGCTGTCTGCACGGTCTCCGTGTGAGCCCAGCTCGCCCTGTAGTCTGTGTGCAGCCATAGCCGGTTGGATTCAGCTCAGGGTTCGTTACTGGCTCATACCTTGAGAAAAATTTTCCTTTTTTTGAAATAGTGCAGCCTGTTTAAAATTTGAAAAAAAAAATTCCTATTAGTGTCTTTCCACCAGTCTCCAGCTCAATTGTGGAAAAACACTACATAGGATAACCTAGAGGGGTTTTTTTGGGCCTTGCAGCGCCGTTTACGGCTGTCTGCACGGTCTCTGTGTGAGCGCAGCTCGCCCTGTAGTCTGTGTGCAGCTATAGCCGGTTGGATTCAGCTCAGGGTGCGTTACTGCCTCATACCTTGAAAAACAATTTCCTTTTTTTCAAATAGTGCAGCCAGTTTCAAATTTGAAAAAAAAAATTCCTATTAGTGTCTTTCCACTTGTATCCAGCTAAATAGTGGAAAACACTATATAGGATAACCTAGAGGAGGGTTTTTTGGCCTTGCAGCGCCGTTTACGGCTGTCTGCACGGTCTCCGTGTGATTTAAACTAGCTCTGTAGCCCGATCTGCACCAAAAAAAAAGTTAAGTTCACCAAACACAACTTAACACTTGTGTAGGCCACATTTGAAAAATAATAAAGTTTAGTCCACAATTTACAACATTAGTGTTTCTTACACCTGTTAGGAGGAGCATTACAGGAATAAGCACACTAAGGCCTTAGTACTTTTCTGCTTATCTTTATCTGTCAACCAAGATGAAGAGGGCAGGGAGTAAGGCACGTGGGCGTGGGCGCGGAGCAGGGAGAGGAGCAGGGAGAGGACGTGGTGATTCTGTGCCTGCTGCGGGCGCCGGTGACTCGTCGTCACTCAGTTTCAGCAGGGAACAGTCCTTCATGCGCAGCTTTGTCGGAGAGCGCCGTGCACCGCTGCTGCGTGAAGACCAAATTGAAGCCGTTGTCGGGTGGATGGCAGCTAACGCCTCGGCATCGACTTCAGTTAGTGCCACATCCTCTCAGGCACAGAGCACTGGAGAGCAGCCATCTGTCTCTTCACCACCTGCCAAATTGGCCAGGCAGTCAGAGAGCCCAGGACAGGAGCCGTCTCTACTTCTGTTCTCTGAATCTCTTGGCTTGGAAACAGGGGGCCAGCCAAGCAGCATTGGAGAAATGGAAGAAGAGGCAGTGTGCAGTGATGCCCAACACCTTTTTCTCTCTGACTCTGAAGAGGCAGGTGGGCCAGTGCCTCCGGTGACCACAGCGCAGTACGCATCTGATGATGAAACTCAGGTGCCGCTTTCTCGTGCGTACTGTGCTGCTGAGACTACCCAGGAGGAGCAGTTGGTGGCAGAGGGTAGTGGAGATGATGAGGTCCTTGACCCATCGTGGCGTGAGGAACAGGAAGGTGGTGGGAGCAGCTCAGAGGAAGAGCTTCCTCTTACGGGCCAAAGAGGGAGGGGGAAGACTGCGGAGCCTGTAGCCTCCACTTTGGCACCCGTTAGGAGCCTGTCTCTTTCCAAAGCCAAAAAGGGCGCTCCCAAGACTTGCAGTGCCTGGTCCTTTTTTGACACAGTTGCAGATGACATTTGTTTTGTCAAATGCAAGCTGTGTCATCAGAAAGTAAAAAGAGGGAAAAATGTCAGCAACCTCAATACCACAAATATGTGGAAACATGTGCGGACCAGGCACGCGGTGGAGTTACAGAAACACACTGAAGATGTAGGCCAACCAACAGCGGCAGCTACCACCTCTTCAGCTCGTGTTGCCTCTTCCTCCAGCTCACGCACAGCTGGTTTGGCTTCCTCCCAGAGACCTTGTGTAATTCCACCCACAGCACCACCTTCCCAGTCATCCTCACACTCCCAGCCTAGTCTACAGCCATCGGTAGTACAGGCATGGGAGAAAAGGCGGGCATTCTCGGCAAACCACCCCCGAGCACAGGCTCTGAATGCAGGCATTGCCAAACTGTTGTCCCTGGAAATGCTCTCGTTCAGGCTGGTGGAGACTGACAGATTCCGTGACTTGATGGCATTGGCAGTCCCACAGTACAAGGTGCCCAGCCGCTTTTACTTCAGCAGGCAGGCTGTCCCTGCCCTGCACAGGCATGTTGAGGCAAACATAAAACATGCGCTACTGAACGCCGTCAGTAGCAAGGTCCACCTCACCACCGATGCGTGGACCAGTCAGCATGGACAGGGGCGATATGTTTCCCTCACTGCCCATTGGGTTAATGTTGTTGAGCCAGGTACAGATCGTGCGAGTGGCGCAGGACGTGTCCTGCCCACTCCAAGGATTGCAGGAATCCAGTCTGTACGCATCGACTCCTCCTCTTACACCAGTTCCTCTGATTCCTCTCTGCAGGATCCGTCACAGTCCACCCCCACATGGACCCGTGAACGTTTACCTATGACCGACATGAGCACAGCCGTGGCCAAACGTCAGCAGGCCGTCTTGAAACTAGTTTAATTGGGGCATCGAAGCCACACAGCGCAGGAGCTCTGGAATGCCATCAAGCAGGAGAGCGATGTGTGGTTACTGCCAGCGAATCTCCAGCCAGGCATGGTAGTGTGTGACAATGGCCGAAATCTGGTGGCAGCTTTGGCCCTTGGCAACCTCACTCACATCCCATGTCTGGCACATGTGCTCAATTTGGTTGTGCAGAGTTTTCTGAGGGACTATCCGGATCTTGATGCCCTGCTGCACAAGGTCCGCCTAGAGTGTGCTCACTTGCGGCGTTCCAGCTTGGCCAGATCCCGCATTGCTGCTCTGCAGCGCAGATTCCGCCTTCCGGAACACCGCATCATATGTGACCTACCTACCCGGTGGAATTCCACGTTACATATGTTGGAGCGGTTGTGTGAGCAGCAGCAAGCAGTTATGGAGTACCAGCTGCATCAGGCGCAAAGAAGTCGCAGTCAGCGCCGATCAGACTTCACAACCACAGAGTGGGCCACTCTGAAGGACGTCTGCCAGGTTTTGCGTCCTTTTGATTATTCCACGCGGATGGCAAGTGCAGATGATGCACTAGTCAGCATGACTGTCCCCCTTATCTGCCTGCTTCAGCAAACTTTGCAAGGGTTAAGGGATGATGTGGTGGAAGAGGTGGAGGATGAGGAGTCACCTTTTCCATCAGCTTCTGGAGAGTCAGCGCCACGTGGTTCCTCACAAAGGGGTACGCAGGGGCCAATTTGTGAAGAGGATGTGGAGGAGTCAATGGACGAGGAAGAGCTCCGTCCAGAGGAGGGAGCGACACAATTGTCCAGTGGTCAGTGTGTACAGCGAGGGTGGGGTGATGACGAGCGGGCAGAGATCATGTCTCAAGCAGGGGACAGCGTTTCTGGGCCGGTTGGCACTCTACAGCACATGGTGGATTTTATGCTGCAGTGCCTGAGAAATGACCGCCGCATCGACCACATTCTCAACATGCCTGATTATTGGGTGTTCACCCTCCTCGATCCTCGCTACCGGGACAACGTCCAAAACCTCATCCCTGCGTTGACCCGGGAGCGTAAATTGCGGGAGTACCACGACACACTGGTGAATTCCATCATCTTCTCCTGTCCAACTGAGAGGAGTGCTGCTAGTGCTTTACAAAGCAGCTCAGTGCGTCGAGGCAGTGGGGGAGGCTCTGCCCAAAGAGGGAGCAGAAGCAGTGCCTCTGCCCAAGGCAAGCCGAGTATGGCACAACTCTGGCACACTTTTGTGTGCCCGCCCCAAATGTCTACACCATCACCGGCGGCTCCAGTCAGCAGGAGGCAACGGTTCCGTCAGATGGTGACAGACTACATGGCTTGCCCTCTTACTGTACTCCCCGACGGCTCTTCCCCGTTCAAGTTTTGGGTCTCTAAGCTGGATACATGGCCAGAGCTAAGTCAGTATGCATTGGAGGTGCTGGCTTGCCCTGCGGCTAGTGTCTTATCGGAACGTGTCTTTAGTGCCGCAGGTGGTGTACTAACAGACCGTCGCATGCGACTATCCTCCGATAACGTTGACCGGCTTACTTTCCTGAAAATGAACCAGGCCTGGATCTCGCAGGAATTTGCCACTCCTCTGCCTGATTAATTAATTGGGTGCCATCCAGGTCTTCTGCTGTGTTCATCTTTCTACCACCTGAAATGCTATTCCTGGGCTCCAACACCGCCAGTTGCGGCTCAGAAGTGCAGGCTGCACAGTCAAAACATACGACCCAGTGTTATTGGGTTTCAGTAACGTCAGCTGATCCCCAGCTGTGTAGCCGGCAATGTGTCCTGCGACCGCTACGCTGGCACAACAACCTGAATGTAAGGGAACCTGACCCCCCCTCCCCCCCGTCGTTTGTTACTGAAAGAGCCATCTTGTGCAGCAGTAATGCTGCACAAGGAAAAGGTAGCTATTTTTTTTGGGCTCCTTGCACACGCAGAACTTAACACTTATAAAATGTGTTCACTGATACCGTTATACCGTCCCAGAGCTGGGACTTTCCTTCGTAATGTGACGCAGCACAGCCGTCATTCCTACCCCCTTGGTGCCATGCGCTGCCTCCTCAGCGTTGTTTTAAGCTGTCACGGAGCCTGCGCTGTTCTGTTATCCCTTGGCCATGCCCTATTTGCGCTGCCTGTCTTCTGACATAATTTGGTGTCAGGCTGGCTGCGCCTGTGCGGCCGCGCTGCCATAGATCCCGCCTCGCAGTGTCTTCTGATTGAGTCACACTGCGGGCCTGGGATCCATGGGCATGCGCAGTGCATATCTTCCCCTCGGGCTCTCGCTCATTTCCCTCCGCCTTCTTTAGACTGTGCGCCGTCAGCTGATCCCTAATAGCATGCCACGGCCGTGACAACGCACAGTCTGAAGAAGAGGGAAGGAGGGGAGTGAGAGTCGAGGATATGCACTGTGCATGCCCATGGATCCAAGGCCCGCAGTGGGATTACGTTAGACGAGACTGCGAGGTGGGATCTGGAGCAGCGTGGACGCACAGGCACTGACAGCCTGACACCAAATTATGTCAGAAGACAGGCAGCGCTAATTGGGCATGGCCAAGGGCTAACAGAACAGCGCAGGCTCCGTGACAGCTTAAAACAACGCTGAGGAGGCAGCACACGGCACCAAGGGGATAGGAATGACAGCTGTGCTGTGTCCCATTACGAAGGAAATTCGCACCTCCGTGACGGTTTAACGGTATAAGGGGACACATTTTTAGTGTTTACTTCTGTGTTTGCAAGGAGCATAATTAAAAGAGCAACCTTTTCCTTTTGCATCCTTAGCGCTGCACAAGATGGCTCTTTCAGCTACAAACGTCTTGGGGGGAGGGGGTTAAAGGTTCCCTTTCAACTTGCTCCAATCAGGCTTCGGCCTACACTCTGTTCCTCTGCTCCTCCTGCTGTCCCTGGGCTCTAACACCGCCAGTTGGTGCCTGGAAGTGCTGTGTGCACAGTCAACAGTCGCTCCTCTGTTATTGGGGTTCAGTAACGTCAACTGATCCCCAGCTGTGTGTGCGGTAATACCTCCAATCTGCTCCTCCTGCTGTCCCTGGGCTCTAACACCGCCAGTTGGTGCCTGGAAGTGCTGTGTGCACAGTCAACAGTCGCTCCTCTGTTATTGGGGTTCAGTAACATCAGCTGATCCCCAGCTGTGTGTGCGGTAATACCTCCAATCTGCTCCTCCTGCTGTCCCTGGGCTCTAACACCGCCAGTTGGTGCCTGGAAGTGCTGTGTGCACAGTCAACAGTCGCTCCTCTGTTATTGGGGTTCAGTAACGTCAGCTGATCCCCAGCTGTGTGTGCGGTAATACCTCCAATCTGCTCCTCCTGCTGTCCCTGGGCTCTAACACCGCCAGTTGGTGCCTGGAAGTGCTGTGTGCACAGTCAACAGTCGCTCCTCTGTTATTGGGGTTCAGTAACGTCAGCTGATCCCCAGCTGTGTGTGCGGTAATACCTCCAATCTGCTCCTCCTGCTGTCCCTGGGCTCTAACACCGCCAGTTGGTGCCTGGAAGTGCTGTGTGCACAGTCAACAGTCGCTCCTCTGTTATTGGGGTTCAGTAACGTCAGCTGATCCCCAGCTGTGTGTGCGGTAATACCTCCAATCTGCTCCTCCTGCTGTCCCTGGGCTCTAACACCGCCAGTTGGTGCCTGGAAGTGCTGTGTGCACAGTCAACAGTCGCTCCTCTGTTATTGGGGTTCAGTAACGTCAGCTGATCCCCAGCTGTGTATCCGGCAACGTGTCATGCGACCGCCATGCTGGCACAACTAAAATGTAAGGGGACCTGTCCCCCCCCCCCCCCCCCCAGGCGTTTGTTACTGAAAGAGCCACCATGTGCAGCACTAATACTGCACAAGGGAAAGGTCGCTCTTGAAATTATGCTCTTGGAAACGCTGAACTACACACTCATGTAATGTGTCCCCTCACACCGTCCAACCGTCCCAGAGGTGGGACTTTCCTTTGTAATGTGACGCAGCACAGCCGTCATTGCTACCCCCTTGGCACCGTGCGCTGCCTCCTTAGCGTTGTTTGATTCCGTCATGGACCCTGCACTGTTATGTTATCCCTTGGCCATGCACAGTTTGCGCTGCCCGTCCTCTGACATCATTTGTTGTCGTCCTGGCTGCGCCTGTGCGTCCACGCTGCCCGAAATCCCACCTCGCAGTGTCGTCTAATGTGATCCCACAGTGGGCCTGGTATCCATGGCCATGCGCAGTGCATATACTAGCCTCTCATTCCCCTTCTTCATGCTTCTTCAGACTAGGCAGCGTCAGCTGATCCCTAATAGCATGCCACGGCCGTGACGCCGCACAGTCTGAAGAAGCATGAAGGAGGTTAGTGAGAGGCGATGATATGCACTGCGCATGCCCATGGATCCCTGGCCCGCAGTGGGATTACATTTGATGACACTGCAAGGTTGGATCTCGGGCAGCTTTGACGCACAGGCACTGCCAGCCTGACACCTAAATGATGTCAGAAGACGGGCACCGCTAACTGTGCATGGCCAAGGGATAACATTACAGCGCGGGCTCCGTGACAGAACCAAACAACGTTGAGGAGGTGGCGCACGGCACCAAGGGGGTTGGAATGACGGCTGTGCTGTGTCACATTACAAAGGAAAGTCCCACTTCCGGGATGGTTTGACGGTGTGAGGGGACACATTATATGAGTGTGTACTTCAGCGTTTGCAAGGAGCATTATTTTCGGAGCCACCATTTTCCATGTGCAGTATTACTGCTGTACAAGATGGCTCTTTCAGCAACAAATGCCTGGGGGGGGGGGGGTTAAAGGTTCCCTTTACACTTGCTCCACTGCAGGCTTCGGCCTACACTCTGCTCCTCTTTGATTCCCTGGGTTTCAACACTGTCAGTTGACACCTGGAAGTGTTGTCTACACAGAAAAAACACTAGGTGATGTGTCAGTGGGGTTCAGCACCGCCAGCTGTTCCCCTGCTGTGTAGTCGGCATCGTGTCCAGCACAAGCCACGCTGGCACAACCGACCAAAAGCTTCCACCAGTGCAGGCTTCGGCCTACACTTTGGTCCTCTCCTCCTCCTGCTGACCCTGGGCTCAAACACCGCTAGTTTTTGCCCGGAACTGCTAGCTGCACAGAGAAAAACACCAGCCAATGTGTTAGTGGGGTTCAGCAACGCCAGCTGTTCCCCTGCTGTGTAGCTGGCAACGTGTCCTGCAAACGCCACGCAGGCACATGAACTGAAATTGAAGGGAGCCTGGCCCCCTCTCCCCCAGGTGTTTCTATGTATAACAGCCACCTTGTACAGCAGTACTGCTGCATTTGTACAAGGTGGCTGACTTTTTCTCCTTGCCCACGTGGAACTCAACACGTACAAAATGTGTCTCATTAGAGACCATTACAATGTCCCTGAGGTGTGAATTTCCTTTGTAATGACACGCAGCACCACCCTTGTTAGCGCTGCCCGTCTTTTGACATCATTGGTTAGCTGGCTGCGCCTGTGCATCTCCCCTGCTCGAAACAACGCCCCTCGGTGTCTTATTTTTTTGGACAGCGAGGGTGTGATTGATGGGCATGTGCAGTGCATATGTTTGCCTGTGTTCACTCATCTCCTTCCGCCTTCTTCAGACTGGCTGTCCTCATGGCCGCGGCAGACGATAAGGGATCAGATGAGGCCGCCCAGTCTGAAGCAGGTGTAAGGACATGTGTGAGCGTCAAACATATTTACTGCACAAGGCCACGAATCCCAGCCACGCACTGTGATTTTTTGAAAACACAATGTGGGTCTGGGATTCATGTCCATCGCTAACCGCAACGGCCAACATAACATGAGGTCAGAAGACAGGAAGCGCTCACAGCGCATGGCCAAGGGATCACACAATAGCGCAGACTCCTGTACAGCAAATAACAACGCTCAGAAATCTGCGCACAGCAGCTATGTGTTAATTTTGACACCTGTGCTGCATCTCCGTAAAAAGGAAAGTCACGCCTCCACTACTGTTTGACAGTATAATGGGCTAAATAGTGTACGTGTTTTATTCATCGTGTGCAAGGAGCAAATTAAATAGAGCAACCTTTTACTTGGGCAGCATTAATGCTGCACAAGGTGTGGCTCTTGTACCTTGCAACACCTGAGGGGGGGGTTAAAGGTAACCTTTGAAATTGGTTCAACTAGGCTTCGGCCTACACTCTGCTCCTCTCCTCCTCCTGCTGACCCTGGGCTCTAACACCGCTAGTTTTTGCCCGGAAATGCTAGCTGCACAGAGAAAAACACCAGCCAATGTGTTAGTGGGGTTCAGCACCGCCAGCTGTTCCCCCGCTGTGTAGCCGGCATCGTGTCCAGCACAAGCCACGCTGGCACAACCAACCAAAAGCTGCCACCAGTGCAGGCTTCGGCCTACACTTTGCTCCTCTCCTCCTCCTCCTGCTGACCCTGGGCTCTAACACCGCTAGTTTTTGCCTGGAAATGCTAGCTGCACAGAGAAAAACACCAGCCAATGTGTTAGTGGGGTTCAGCACCGCCAGCTGTTCCCCCGCTGTGTAGCCGGCATCGTGTCCAGCACAAGCCACGCTGGCACAACCGACCAAAAGCTGCCACCAGTGTAGGCTTCGGCCTACACTTTGCTCCTCTTCTCCTCCTGCTGACCCTGGGCTCTAACACCGCTAGTTTTTGCCCGGACATGCAATCTGCACAGAGAAAAACACCAGTCAATGTGTCAGTGGGGTTCAGCAACGCCAGCTGTTCCCCTGCTGTGTAGCTTGCAACGTGACCTGCAAACGCCACGCAGGCACATGAACTGAAATTGAAGGGAGCCTGCCCCCCACCCCCAGGTGTTTCTATGTATAACAGCCACCTTGTACAGCAGTACTGCTGCATTTGTACAAGGTGGCTGACTTTTTCTCCTTGCCCACGTGGAACTCAACACGTACAAAATGTGTCTCATTAGAGACCATTACAATGTCCCTGAGGTGTGACTTTCCTTTCTAATGATACGCAGCACCCCCCTTGGTAGCGCTTCCCATCTTCTGACATCATCGGTTGGCTAGTTGCGCCTGTGCGTCCGCCCTGCCTGAATAAAATGCTCCTCGTTGTCTTAATTATTTTGACTGCGAGGGTGTGATTGATGGGCACGAGCAGTGCATATCTTCGCCTGTCTTAACTCATCTCCTTCCGCCTTCTTCAGACTGTGCAGCCTCATGGCCGCGGCATGCGAGAAGGGATCAGCAGAGGCCGCCCAGTCTGAAGCAGGTGTAAGGACGTGTGTGAGCGGCCAAAATATTTACTGCTCAACGCCACGAATCCCAGCACCGCAGTGTGATTTTTTGAAAACACACTGTGGGTCTGGGATTCATGTCCATCGCTAACCGCAACGGCCAACATAACATGAGGTCAGAAGACAGGAAGCGCTCACAGCGCATGGCCAAGGGATCACACAATAGCGCAGACTCCTGTACAGCAAATAACAACGCTCAGAAATCTGCGCACAGCAGCTATGTGTTAATTTTGACACCTGTGCTGCATCTCCGTAAAAAGGAAAGTCACGCCTCCACTACTGTTTGACAGTATAATGGGCTAAATAGTGTACGTGTTTTATTCATCGTGTGCAAGGAGCAAATTAAATAGAGCAACCTTTTACTTGGGCAGCATTAATGCTGCACAAGGTGTGGCTCTTGTACCTTGCAACACCTGAGGGGGGGGGTTAAAGGTAACCTTTGAAATTGGTTCAACTAGGCTTCGGCCTACACTCTGCTCCTCTCCTCCTCCTGCTGACCCTGGGCTCTAACACCGCTAGTTTTTGCCCGGAAATGCTAGCTGCACAGAGAAAAACACCAGCCAATGTGTTAGTGGGGTTCAGCACCGCCAGCTGTTCCCCCGCTGTGTAGCCGGCATCGTGTCCAGCACAAGCCACGCTGGCACAACCAACCAAAAGCTGCCACCAGTGCAGGCTTCGGCCTACACTTTGCTCCTCTCCTCCTCCTGCTGACCCTGGGCTCTAACACCGCTAGTTTTTGCCCGGAAATGCTAGCTGCACAGAGAAAAACACCAGCCAATGTGTTAGTGGGGTTCAGCACCGCCAGCTGTTCCCCCGCTGTGTAGCCGGCATCGTGTCCAGCACAAGCCACGCTGGCACAACCGAACAAAAGCTGCCACCAGTGCAGGCTTCGGCCTACACTTTGCTCCTCTCCTCCTCCTGCTGACCCTGGGCTCTAACACCGCTAGTTTTTGCCCGGACATGCAATCTGCATAGAGAAAAACACCAGTCAATGTGTCAGTGGGGTTCAGCAACGCCAGCTGTTCCCCTGCTGTGTAGCTTGCAACGTGACCTGCAAACGCCACGCAGGCACATGAACTGAAATTGAAGGGAGCCTGCCCCCCACCCCCAGGTGTTTCTATGTATAACAGCCACCTTGTACAGCAGTACTGCTGCATTTGTACAAGGTGGCTGACTTTTTCTCCTTGCCCACGTGGAACTCAACACGTACAAAATGTGTCTCATTAGAGATCATTACAATGTCCCTGAGGTGTGACTTTCCTTTCTAATGATACGCAGCACCCCCCTTGGTAGCGCTTCCCGTCTTCTGACATCATCGGTTGGCTAGTTGCGCCTGTGCGTCCGCCCTGCCTGAATAAAATGCTCCTCGTTGTCTTAATTATTTTGACTGCGAGGGTGTGATTGATGGGCACGAGCAGTGCATATCTTCGCCTGTCTTAACTCATCTCCTTCCGCCTTCTTCAGACTGTGCAGCCTCATGGCCGCGGCATGCGAGAAGGGATCAGCAGAGGCCGCCCAGTCTGAAGCAGGTGTAAGGACGTGTGTGAGCGGCCAAAATATTTACTGCTCAAGGCCACGAATCCCAGCACCGCAGTGTGATTTTTTGAAAACACACTGTGGGTCTGGGATTCATGTCCATCGCTAACCGCAACGGCCAACATAACATGAGGTCAGAAGACAGTAAGCGCTCACAGCGCATGGCCAAGGGATCACACAATAGCGCAGACTCCTGTACAGCAACTAACAACGCTCAGGAAGCTGCGCCCATGCAAAAAGGTGTTGTTTTCGACACCTGTGCTGCTTTTCTTTAAAAAGACAAGTCACGCCTCCACTACTGTTTAACAGTATAATGGGCTACATAGTGTACGTGTTGCATTCAGCATGTGCAAGTAGACAAATTAATAGAGCAACCTTTTACTTGTGCAGCATTAATGCTGCAGAAGGAGTGGCTCTTGTACTTTGTAACACCTGAGGGGGGGTTAAAGGTAACCTTTGAAATTGGTTCAACTAGGCTTCGGCCTACACTCTGCTCCTCTCCTCCTCCTGCTGACCCTGGGCTCTAACAACGCTAGTTTTTGCCCGGAAATGCTAGCTGCACAGAGAAAAACACCAGCCAATGTGTTAGTGGGGTTCAGCAACGCCAGCTGTTTCCCTGCTGTGTAGCCGGCATCGTGTCCAGCACAAGCCACGCTGGCACAACCGACCAAAAGCTGCCACCAGTGCAGGCTTCGGCCTACACTTTGCTCCTCTCCTCCTCCTCCTGCTGACCCTGGGCTCTAACACCGCTAGTTTTTGCCCGGACATGCAATCTGCACAGAGAAAAACACCAGTCAATGTGTCAGTGGGGTTCAGCAACGCCAGCTGTTCCCCTGCTGTGTAGCTTGCAACGTGACCTGCAAACGCCACGCAGGCACATGAGCTGAAATTGAAGGGAGCCTGACCCCCACCCCCAGGTGTTTCTATGTATAACAGCCACCTTGTCCAGCAGTACTGCTGCATTTGTACAAGGTGGCTTACTTTTTCTCCTTGCCCACGTGGAACTCAACACGTACAAAATGTGTCTCATTAGAGACCATTACAATGTCCCTGAGGTGTGACTTTCCTTTGTAATGACACGCAGCACCCCCATTGTTAGCGCTGCCCGTCTTCTGACATCATTGGTTGGCTGCCTGTGCCTGTGCGTCCGCCCTGCCCGACACAATGCCCCTCGTTGTCTCATATTTTGGATGCGAGGGTGTTATTGATGGGCATGTGCAGTGCATATGTTCGCCTGTTTTAAGTCACCTCCTTCCGCCTTCTTCAGACTGGGTGTCCTCATGGCCGCGGCATGCGATAAGGGATCAGATGAGGCCGCCCAGTCTGAAGCAGGTGTAAGGACATGTGTGAGCGGCAAACATATTTAGTGCACAAGGGCAAGAATCCCAGCACCGCAGTGTGATTTTTTAAAAAAACACTGTGGGTCTGGGATTCATGTCCACCGCTAACCGCAACGGCCAACATGAAATGAGGTCATAAGACAGGAAGCGCTCACAGCGCATAGCCAAGGGATCACAAGAGTGCAGACTCCTGTACAGCAACTAACAACGCTCAGGAAGCTGCGCCCATGCAAAAAGGTGTTATTTTCGACACCTGTGCTGCTTTTCTTTAAAAAGACAAGTCACGCCTCCACTACTGTTTAACAGTATAATGGGCTAAATAGTGTACGTGTTGCATTCAGCGTGTGCAAGTAGACAAATTAATAGAGCAACCTTTTACTTGTGCAGCATTAATGCTGCAGAAGGAGTGGCTCTTGTACTTTGTAACACCTGAGGGGGGGTTAAAGGTAACCTTTGAAATTGGTTCAACTAGGCTTCGGCCTACACTCTGCTCCTCTCCTTCTCCTGCTGACCCTGGGCTCTAACAACGCTAGTTTTTGCCCGGAAATGCTAGCTGCACAGAGAAAAACACCAGCCAATGTGTTAGTGGGGTTCAGCACCGCCAGCTGTTCCCCCGCTGTGTAGCCGGCATCGTGTCCAGCACAAGCCAC
This sequence comes from Ranitomeya imitator, assembly GCF_032444005.1. Taxonomy (NCBI): domain Eukaryota; kingdom Metazoa; phylum Chordata; class Amphibia; order Anura; family Dendrobatidae; genus Ranitomeya; species Ranitomeya imitator. The sequence goes on from NC_091285.1 coordinate 60,070,234, forward strand.
GCTGGCACAACCGACCAAAAGCTGCCACCAGTGCAGGCTTCGGCCTACACTTTGCTCCTCTCCTCCTCCTGCTGACCCTGGGCTCTAACACCGCCAGTTTTTGCCCGGACATGCGATCTGCACAGAGAAAAACACCAGTCAATGTGTCAGTGGGGTTCAGCAACGCCAGCTGTTCCCCTGCTGTGTAGCTTGCAACGTGACCTGCAAACGCCACGCAGGCACATGAGCTAAAATTGAAGGGAGCCTGGTCCCCACCCCCAGGTGTTTCTATGTATAACAGCCACCTTGTACAGCAGTACTGCTGCATTTGTACAAGGTGGCTGATGTTTTCTCCTTGCCCACGTGGAACTCAACACGTACAAAGTTTGTCTCTTTGAGACCATTCCACTGTCCCTGAGGTGTGACTTTCCTTTCTAATGATACGCAGCACCCCCCTTGGTAGCGCTTCCCGTCTTCTGACATCATTGGTTGGCTAGTTGCGCCTGTTCGTCCGCCCTGCCTGAATAAAATGCTCCTCGTTGTCTTACTTATTTTGACTGCGAGGGTGTGATTGATGGGCACGAGCAGTGCATATCTTCGCCTGTCTTAACTCATCTCCTTCCGCCTTCTTCAGACTGTGCAGCCTCATGGCCGCGGCATGCGAGAAGGGATCAGCAGAGGCCGCCCAGTCTGAAGCAGGTGTAAGGACGTGTGTGAGCGGCCAAAATATTTACTGCTCAAGGCAACGAATCCCAGCACCGCAGTGTGGCTTTATGAAAAGACGCTGTGGGTCTGGGATTTATGGCCATCGTGAACCGCACCGGCCAACATGAAATGATGTAATAAGATGGGCAGCGCTAACAGGGCATTGCCAAGGGATAACACAAGAGCGCAGACTCCTGTACAGCAAATAACAACGCTCAGGAAGCTGCGCCAAGCACCAAGGCGTTATTTTGGACACCTGTGCTGCGTCTCATCAAAAAACCAAGTCACTTATCCACTACAGTTTGACTGTAGAATGGGGTAAATTGTGTACGTCTTTCATTCAGCGTGTGCAAGTAGACAAATTAATAGAGCAACCTTTCACTTGTGCAGCATTAATACTGCACAAGGTGTGTCTCTTGTACTTTGTAACACCTGAGGGGGGGGTTAAAGGTTTCCTTTGAAATTGGTTCAACTAGGCTTCGGCCTACACTCTGCTCCTCTCCTCCTCCTCCTGCTTCAACACGGGCTCTAACATCGCTAGTTTTTGCCCGCAAGTGCTAGCTGCACAGAGAAAAACACACGCCATTGTGTTAGTGGGGTTCAGCAACGCCAGTTGTTCCCCCAGTGTGTAGCCGGCAAAGTGTCCTGCAAACGCAACGCAGACACAAAGCTGCCTCCAGTGCAGGCTTCGGCCTACACTCATCTCCCCCTGCTTACCCTTTGCTCCAACACCGCCAGTTGGGGCTCTAGGAAGACAATCTTTAATAGGCAAGGCAACGCATCTGGGTTCCAGTACCGCCAGCTGGTTCTCGGCAGTGTTTTTGTCACAGGTACTCCCTCGTGCCAAGCCTGGTTTCAGCACCGTCAGCTGTTTCTGGGTTGTGTCAACTTCACTGAGACGCCTATGCTTGCCCCGTCGTGGTGCGGTCGGGTTAGCCAACTCCAGGGTGCCTCCAGTTTAGGAGCTTCCTATGTGGGCTGCGTGAACTGGTAGTCAAGGCTGGTTCTGTAGTGCCAGTAGGCCCAGCTCCCCCTGTAGGACTGTTGGGGTTCGGTAACTGCGGCTGCCTCGCGGCCTAGCTGTTCTCTCCTCTCCTGTGGGCCTTCGGGTCCACCACCTGGTTCCAGCACCGTCAGCTGGTTCCGGGCCGAGCCTTTGGCTTAGGTGCCTCCTCCTGGGTATCCGAGTTCCGCCAACGCCAGGCGGTCCTTGGTAGTGCTTTTAAGCGCGGGCACCTACAGCTTAGTAACCGGGTTCCAGAACCGTCAGCTGCTCCTCGGTCGTGCCATTGGCTCTTGCACACTGGGGCAACGCATCTGGGTTCCAGCACCGCCAGCTGGTTCTCGGCAGTGTTCTTGTCACAGGTACTCCCTCGTGCCAAGCCTGGTTTCAGCACCATCAGCTGGTTCTGGGTTGTGTCAACTTCACTGAGACGCCTATGCTTGCCCCGTCGTGGTGCGGTCGGGTTAGCCAACTCCAGGGTGCCTCCAGTTTAGGAGCTTCCTATGTGGGCTGCGTGAACTGGTAGTCAAGGCTGGTTCTGTAGTGCCAGTAGGCCCAGCTCCCCCTGTAGGACTGTTGGGGTTCGGTAACTGCGGCTGCCTCTCGGCCTAGCTGTTCTCTCCTCTCCTGTGGGCCTTCGGGTCCACCACCTGGTTCCAGCACCGTCAGCTGGTTCCGGGCCGAGCCTTTGGCTTAGGTGCCTCCTCCTGGGTATCCGAGTTCCGCCAACGCCAGGCGGTCCTTGGTAGTGCTTTTAAGCGCGGGCACCTACAGCTTAGTAACCGGGTTCCAGCACCGTCAGCTGCTCCTCGGTCGTGCCATTGGCTCTTGCACACTGGGGCAACGCATCTGGGTTCCAGCACCGCCAGCTGGTTCTCGGCAGTGTTCTTGTCACAGGTACTCCCTCGTGCCAAGCCTGGTTTCAGCACCGTCAGCTGGTTCTGGGTTGTGTCAACTTCACTGAGACGCCTATGCTTGCCCCGTCGTGGTGCGGTCGGGTTAGCCAACTCCAGGGTGCCTCCAGTTTAGGAGCTTCCTATGTGGGCTGCGTGAACTGGTAGTCAAGGCTGGTTCTGTAGTGCCAGTAGGCCCAGCTCCCCCTGTAGGACTGTTGGGGTTCGGTAACTGCGGCTGCCTCTCGGCCTAGCTGTTCTCTCCTCTCCTGTGGGCCTTCGGGTCCACCACCTGGTTCCAGCACCGTCAGCTGGTTCCGGGCCGAGCCTTTGGCTTAGGTGCCTCCTCCTGGGTATCCGAGTTCCGCCAACGCTAGGCGGTCCTTGGTAGTGCTTTTAAGCGCGGGCACCTACAGCTTAGTAACCGGGTTCCAGCACCGTCAGCTGCTCCTCGGTCGTGCCATTGGCTCTTGCACACTGGGGCAACGCATCTGGGTTCCAGCACCGCCAGCTGGTTCTCGGCAGTGTTCTTGTCACAGGTACTCCCTCGTGCCAAGCCTGGTTTCAGCACCGTCAGCTGTTTCTGGGTTGTGTCAACTTCACTGAGACGCCTATGCTTGCCCCGTCGTGGTGCGGTCGGGTTAGCCAACTCCAGGGTGCCTCCAGTTTAGGAGCTTTCTATGTGGGCTGCGTGAACTGGTAGTCAAGGCTGGTTCTGTAGTGCCAGTAGGCCCAGCTCCCCCTGTAGGACTGTTGGGGTTCGGTAACTGCGGCTGCCTCGCGGCCTAGCTGTTCTCTCCTCTCCTGTGGGCCTTCGGGTCCACCACCTGGTTCCAGCACCGTCAGCTGGTTCCGGGCCGAGCCTTTGGCTTAGGTGCCTCCTCCTGGGTATCCGAGTTCCGCCAACGCCAGGCGGTCCTTGGTAGTGCTTTTAAGCGCAAGCACCTACAGCTTAGTAACCGGGTTCCAGCACCGTCAGCTGCTCCTCGGTCCTGCCATTGGCTCTTGCACACTGGGGCAACACATCTGGGTTCCAGCACCGCCAGCTGGTTCTCGGCAGTGTTCTTGTCACAGGTACTCCCTCGTGCCAAGCCTGGTTTCAGCACCGTCAGCTGTTTCTGGGTTGTGTCAACTTCACTGAGACGCCTATGCTTGCCCCGTCGTGGTGCGGTCGGGTTAGCCAACTCCAGGGTGCCTCCAGTTTAGGAGCTTCCTATGTGGGCTGCGTGAACTGGTAGTCAAGGCTGGTTCTGTAGTGCCAGTAGGCTCAGCTCCCCCTGTAGGACTGTTGGGGTTCGGTAACTGCGGCTGCCTCGCGGCCTAGCTGTTCTCTCCTCTCCTGTGGGCCTTCGGGTCCACCACCTGGTTCCAGCACCGTCAGCTGGTTCCGGGCCGAGCCTTTGGCTTAGGTGCCTGTTGTGAATTCTGTGGCTGAGTTCACTTCTGTGGTCACAAGTGGTATTGCAGTCTCTGGGCTTCCTCCCTCAGGTGTTTTGGTGAGCTCGTTGGCTGCCTTGCTATTTAGCTCCACCTGAGTCTGTCTTCCTTGCTCCTTGTCAATGTTCCAGTGTTGGATCTGAGCTACTGCATGCTTTCCTTGGGCCTGCTGCTCTGCTAGATAAGTGCTTCTAGTTTGTTTTCTGTTTTTTCTGTCCAGCTTGCTATTAACTTTTGCTGGAAGCTCTGAGAAGCAAAGGGGTGCACCGCCGTGCTGTTAGTTCGGCACGGTGGGTCTTTTTGCCCCTTTGCGTGGTTTTCGTTTTAGGGTTTTTTGTAGACTGCATAGTTCTCTTTGCTATCCTCGCTCTGTCTAGAATATCGGGCCTCACTTTGCTGAATCTATTTCATTCCTACGTTTGTCTTTTCATCTTGCTAACAGTCATTATATGTGGGGGGCTGCCTATTCCTTTGGGGTATTTCTCTGAGGTAAGTCAGGCTTGTATTTCTATCTTCAGGCTAGTCAGCTCCTCAGGCAGTGCCGAGTTGCATAGGTAGTGATAGGCGCAATCCACTGCTGCTTATAGTTGTGTGAGGATAGATCAGGTACTGCAGTCTACAGAGATTCCACGTCTCAGAGCTCGTCCTATTGTTTTTGGTTATTGCCAGATCTCTGTATGTGCGCTGATTACTGCACGCTGTGTTGCCTGATTGCCAGCCATAACAGTACAAGGAGCCCATCAATGATTCCCAATAGAGGGAAAAAAGAAATCCTGACATCATTTTTTTTTCTTAGCTCTGTCTTCAGTCTTTTTTTTCCCCTAGACATTAGAGTGCTTCAGGACACAGCTGTGGACATGGATATTCAGGCTCTGTGCTCCTCAATGGATAATCTCGTTGTAAATGTACAAAAGATTCAAGATACTATTGATCAGAAATCGATGCTAGAACCAAGAATTCCGATTCCTGATTTGTTTTTTGGTGACAGAACTAAGTTCCTGAGCTTCAGAAATAATTGTAAGCTATTTTTGGCCTTGAAACCTCATTCTTCTGGTAATCCTATTCAACAGGTTTTGATTATTATTTCTTTTTTGCGCGGCGACCCACAGGACTGGGCGTTTTCTCTTGCACCAGGAGATTCTGCATTGAGTAATGTTGATGCATTTTTCCAGGCGCTGGGATTGCTTTACGATGAGCCTAATTCAGTGGATCAGGCTGAGAAAAATCTGCTGGCTTTATGCCAGGGTCAGGATGATGTAGAAGTATATTGTCAGAAATTTAGGAAGTGGTCAGTACTCACTCTGTGGAATGAATCTGCACTAGCGGCTTTGTTCAGAAAGGGTCTCTCTGAAGCTCTTAAGGATGTAATGGTGGGATTTCCTATGCCTGCTGGTTTGAATGAGTCTATGTCCTTGGCCATTCAGATCGGTCGTCGCTTGCGCGAGCGTAAATCTGTGCACCATCTGGCGGTATTGTCTGAGAGTAAACCTGAGCCTATGCAGTGCGACAGGACTATGACTAAAGTAGAACGGCAAGAACACAGACGTCTGAACAGACTGTGTTTCTATTGTGGTGATTCTACTCATGCTATTTCTAATTGTCCTAAACGCACTAGGCGGTTCGATAGCTCTGCCGTTATTGGTACTGTACAGTCCAAATTCCTTTTGTCCATTACCTTAATGTGCTCTTTGTCATCGTATTCTGTCATGGCGTTTGTGGATTCAGGCGCTGCCCTGAATCTGATGGATTTGGATTATGCTAAACGTTGTGGATTTTTCTTGGAGCCTTTGCGGTGTCCTATTCCGTTGAGAGGAATTGATGCTACACCTTTGGCCAAGAATAAGCCTCAGTACTGGGCCCAGCTGACCATGTGCATGGCTCCTGCACATCAGGAAGTTATTCGCTTTCTGGTACTGCATAATTTGCATGATGTGGTCGTGTTGGGGTTGCCATGGCTACAAACCCATAATCCAGTATTGGATTGGAACTCTATGTCGGTAACCAGCTGGGGTTGTCAGGGAGTACATGGTGATGTTCCATTTTTGTCTATTTCGTCATCCATTCCTTCTGACATCCCAGAGTTCTTGTCTGACTTTCAGGATGTATTTGAAGAGTCCAAGTCTGATGCCCTACCTCCGCATAGGAATTGTGATTGTGCTATCGATTTGATTCCTGGTAGTAAATTCCCTAAGGGTCGTTTATTTAATTTGTCCGTACCTGAACACACCGCTATGCGCAGTTATGTGAAGGAGTCCCTGGAGAAGGGACATATTCGCCCATCGTCGTCACCATTGGGAGCAGGGTTTTTTTTTGTAGCCAAGAAGGATGGTTCGCTGAGACCGTGTATTGATTACCGCCTTCTTAATAAGATCACTGTTAAGTTTCAGTATCCCTTGCCATTGATTTCTGACTTGTTTGCTCGGATTAAGGGGGCTAGTTGGTTTACTAAGATTGATCTTCGTGGTGCGTATAATCTGGTGAGAATCAGGCAGGGAGATGAATGGAAAACGGCATTTAATACGCCCGAGGGTCATTTTGAGTATCTGGTGATGCCGTTCGGACTTGCCAATGCTCCATCTGTTTTTCAGTCTTTTATGCATGACATTTTCCGTGAGTATCTGGATAAATTCTTGATTGTTTACTTGGATGACATTTTGATCTTCTCAGATGATTGGGAGTCTCATGTGAAGCAAGTCAGAATGGTTTTCCAGGTACTGCGTGCTAATTCCTTGTTCGTGAAGGGATCAAAGTGTCTCTTCGGTGTGCAGAAAGTTTCATTTTTGGGGTTCATCTTTTCCCCTTCTACTATCGAGATGGATCCGGTTAAGGTTCAGGCCATCCAGGATTGGACTCAGCCGACATCTCTAAAAAGTCTGCAGAAATTCCTGGGCTTTGCTAATTTTTATCGTCGCTTCATCTGTAATTTTTCTAGCATTGCCAGACCATTGACCGATTTGACCAAGAAGGGTGCTGATTTGGTTAATTGGTCTTCTGCTGCCGTGGAAGCTTTTCAGGAGTTGAAGCGTCGTTTTTGCTGTGCCCCTGTGTTGTGTCAACCTGATGTTTCTCTTCCGTTCCAGGTCGAGGTTGATGCTTCTGAGATTGGTGCAGGGGCGGTTTTGTCACAGAGAGGTTCTGGTTGCTCAGTGTTCAAACCATGTGCTTTTTTTTCCAGGAAATTTTCTGCTGCTGAGCGTAATTATGATGTGGGCAACCGAGAGTTGCTGGCCATGAAGTGGGCATTCGAGGAGTGGCGTCATTGGCTTGAGGGTGCTAAGCATCGCGTGGTGGTATTGACTGATCATAAGAACCTTACTTATCTTGAGTCTGCCAAGCGCTTGAATCCTAGACAGGCCCGTTGGTCGTTATTTTTTGCTCGTTTTGATTTTGTGATTTCATACCTTCCGGGCTCTAAAAATGTGAAGGCGGATGCTCTGTCTAGGAGTTTTGTGCCCGACTCTCCGGGGTTATCTGAGCCGGCGAGTATCCTCAAGGAAGGAGTCATTGTGTCTGCCATCTCCCCTGATTTGCGGAGAGTGTTGCAGAAATTTCAGGCTAATAAACCTGATCGTTGTCCGGCCGAGAAACTGTTCGTCCCTGATAGGTGGACTAGTAAAGTTATCTCTGAACTTCATTGTTCGGTGCTGGCCGGTCATCCAGGAATCTTTGGTACCAGGGAGTTGGTTGCTAGATCCTTCTGGTGGCCATCTCTGTCACGGGATGTGCGTGCTTTTGTGCAGTCCTGTGGAATTTGTGCTAGGGCTAAGCCCTGCTGTTCACGTGCCAGTGGGTTGCTTTTGCCCTTGCCGGTCCCGAAGAGGCCTTGGACACATATTTCGATGGATTTCATTTCTGACCTTCCCGTTTCTCAAAAAAAGTCGGTCATTTGGGTGGTCTGTGATCGCTTTTCTAAAATGGTCCATCTGGTGCCCTTGGTTAAATTGCCTTCCTCCTCTGATTTGGTGCCTTTGTTCTTCCAGCATGTGGTTCGTTTACATGGCATTCCTGAGAATATTGTTTCTGACAGAGGTTCCCAGTTTGTCTCGAGGTTCTGGCGAGCCTTTTGTGGTAGGATGGGCATTGACCTATCTTTCTCCTCGGCCTTCCATCCTCAGACTAATGGCCAGACCGAACGAACCAATCAGACCTTGGAAACATATCTGAGATGTTTTGTTTCCGCTGACCAGGATGATTGGGTGTCATTTTTGCCGTTGGCTGAGTTCGCCCTTAATAATCGGGCCAGCTCGGCTACCTTGGTCTCTCCATTTTTCTGCAATTCTGGGTTCCATCCTCGTTTCTCTTCAGGACAGGTTGAGTCTTCGGACTGTCCTGGTGTGGATTCTGTGGTGGACAGGTTGCAGCAGATCTGGACTCAGATAGTGGACAATTTGACCTTGTCCCAGGAGAAGGCTCAGCTTTTCGCTAATCGCAGACGCCGTGTGGGACCCCGACTTCGTGTTGGGGATCTGGTTTGGTTATCTTCTCGTCATATTCCTATGAAGGTTTCCTCTCCTAAATTTAAACCTCGTTTTATTGGTCCGTATAGGATTTCTGAGATTCTCAATCCGGTGTCTTTTCGTCTGACCCTCCCAGACTCCTTTTCCATACATAATGTATTCCATAGGTCGTTGTTGAGGAGATACGTGGCACCTATGGTTCCATCTGTGGAGCCTCCTGCCCCTGTTTTGGTGGAGGGGGAATTGGAGTATATTGTGGAGAAGATTTTGGATTCTCGTGTCTCTAGACGGAAACTCCAGTATCTGGTCAAATGGAAGGGTTATGCTCAGGAAGATAATTCCTGGGTTTTTGCCTCTGATGTCCATGCCCCAGATCTTGTTCGTGCCTTTCATGTGGCTCATCCTGGTCGGCCTGGGGGTTCTGGTGAGGGTTCGGTGACCCCTCCTCAAGGGGGGGGTACTGTTGTGAATTCTGTGGCTGAGTTCACTTCTGTGGTCACAAGTGGTATTGCAGTCTCTGGGCTTCCTCCCTCAGGTGTTTTGGTGAGCTCGTTGGCTGCCTTGCTATTTAGCTCCACCTGAGTCTGTCTTCCTTGCTCCTTGTCAATGTTCCAGTGTTGGATCTGAGCTACTGCATCTTTCCTTGGGCCTGCTGCTCTGCTAGATAAGTGCTTCTAGTTTGTTTTCTGTTTTTTCTGTCCAGCTTGCTATTAACTTTTGCTGGAAGCTCTGAGAAGCAAAGGGGTGCACCGCCGTGCTGTTAGTTCGGCACGGTGGGTCTTTTTGCCCCTTTGCGTGGTTTTCGTTTTAGGGTTTTTTGTAGACTGCATAGTTCTCTTTGCTATCCTCGCTCTGTCTAGAATATCGGGCCTCACTTTGCTGAATCTATTTCATTCCTACGTTTGTCTTTTCATCTTGCTAACAGTCATTATATGTGGGGGGCTGCCTATTCCTTTGGGGTATTTCTCTGAGGTAAGTCAGGCTTGTATTTCTATCTTCAGGCTAGTCAGCTCCTCAGGCAGTGCCGAGTTGCATAGGTAGTGATAGGCGCAATCCACTGCTGCTTATAGTTGTGTGAGGATAGATCAGGTACTGCAGTCTACAGAGATTCCACGTCTCAGAGCTCGTCCTATTGTTTTTGGTTATTGCCAGATCTCTGTATGTGCGCTGATTACTGCACGCTGTGTTGCCTGATTGCCAGCCATAACAGGTGCCTCCTCCTGGGTATCCGAGTTCCGCCAACGCCAGGCGGTCCTTGGTAGTGCTTTTAAGCGCAGGCACCTACAGCTTAGTAACCGGGTTCCAGCACCGTCAGCTGCTCCTCGGTCGTGCCATTGGCTCTTGCACACTGGGGCAACGCATCTGGGTTCCAGCACCGCCAGCTGGTTCTCGGCAGTGTTCTTGTCACAGGTACTCCCTCGTGCCAAGCCTGGTTTCAGCACCGTCAGCTGTTTCTGGGTTGTGTCAACTTCACTGAGACGCCTATGCTTGCCCCGTCGTGGTGCGGTCGGGTTAGCCAACTCCAGGGTGCCTCCAGTTTAGGAGCTTCCTATGTGGGCTGCGTGAACTGGTAGTCAAGGCTGGTTCTGTAGTGCCAGTAGGCCCAGCTCCCCCTGTAGGACTGTTGGGGTTCGGTAACTGCGGCTGCCTCGCGGCCTAGCTGTTCTCTCCTCTCCTGTGGGCCTTCGGGTCCACCACCTGGTTCCAGCACCGTCAGCTGGTTCCGGGCCGAGCCTTTGGCTTAGGTGCCTCCTCCTGGGTATCCGAGTTCCACCAACGCCAGGCGGTCCTTGGTAGTGCTTTTAAGCGCGGGCACCTACAGCTTAGTAACCGGGTTCCAGCACCGTCAGCTGCTCCTCGGTCGTGCCATTGGCTCTTGCACACTGGGGCAACGCATCTGGGTTCCAGCACCGCCAGCTGGTTCTCGGCAGTGTTCTTGTCACAGGTACTCCCTCGTGCCAAGCCTGGTTTCAGCACCGTCAGCTGTTTCTGGGTTGTGTCAACTTCACTGAGACGCCTATGCTTGCCCCGTCGTGGTGCGGTCGGGTTAGCCAACTCCAGGGTGCCTCCAGTTTAGGAGCTTCCTATGTGGGCTGCGTGAACTGGTAGTCAAGGCTGGTTCTGTAGTGCCAGTAGGCCCAGCTCCCCCTGTAGGACTGTTGGGGTTCGGTAACTGCGGCTGCCTCGCGGCCTAGCTGTTCTCTCCTCTCCTGTGGGCCTTCGGGTCCACCACCTGGTTCCAGCACCGTCAGCTGGTTCCGGGCCGAGCCTTTGGCTTAGGTGCCTCCTCCTGGGTATCCGAGTTCCGCCAATGCCAGGCGGTCCTTGGTAGTGCTTTTAAGCGCGGGCACCTACAGCTTAGTAACCGGGTTCCAGCACCGTCAGCTGCTCCTCGGTCGTGCCATTGGCTCTTGCACACTGGGGCAACGCATCTGGGTTCCAGCACCGCCAGCTGGTTCTCGGCAGTGTTCTTGTCACAGGTACTCCCTCGTGCCAAGCCTGGTTTCAGCACCGTCAGCTGTTTCTGGGTTGTGTCAACTTCACTGAGACGCCTATGCTTGCCCCGTCGTGGTGCGGTCGGGTTAGCCAACTCCAGGGTGCCTCCAGTTTAGGAGCTTCCTATGTGGGCTGCGTGAACTGGTAGTCAAGGCTGGTTCTGTAGTGCCAGTAGGCCCAGCTCCCCCTGTAGGACTGTTGGGGTTCGGTAACTGCGGCTGCCTCGCGGCCTAGCTGTTCTCTCCTCTCCTGTGGGCCTTCGGGTCCACCACCTGGTTCCAGCACCGTCAGCTGGTTCCGGGCCGAGCCTTTGGCTTAGGTGCCTCCTCCTGGGTATCCGAGTTCCGCCAACGCCAGGCGGTCCTTGGTAGTGCTTTTAAGCGCGGGCACCTACAGCTTAGTAACCGGGTTCCAGCACCGTCAGCTGCTCCTCGGTCGTGCCATTGGCTCTTGCACACTGGGGCAACGCATCTGGGTTCCAGCACCGCCAGCTGGTTCTCGGCAGTGTTCTTGTCACAGGTACTCCCTCGTGCCAAGCCTGGTTTCAGCACCGTCAGCTGTTTCTGGGTTGTGTCAACTTCACTGAGACGCCTATGCTTGCCCCGTCGTGGTGCGGTCGGGTTAGCCAACTCCAGGGTGCCTCCAGTTTAGGAGCTTCCTATGTGGGCTGCGTGAACTGGTAGTCAAGGCTGGTTCTGTAGTGCCAGTAGGCCCAGCTCCCCCTGTAGGACTGTTGGGGTTCGGTAACTGCGGCTGCCTCTCGGCCTAGCTGTTCTCTCCTCTCCTGTGGGCCTTCGGGTCCACCACCTGGTTCCAGCACCGTCAGCTGGTTCCGGGCCGAGCCTTTGGCTTAGGTGCCTCCTCCTGGGTATCCGAGTTCCGCCAACGCTAGGCGGTCCTTGGTAGTGCTTTTAAGCGCGGGCACCTACAGCTTAGTAACCGGGTTCCAGCACCGTCAGCTGCTCCTCGGTCGTGCCATTGGCTCTTGCACACTGGGGCAACGCATCTGGGTTCCAGCACCGCCAGCTGGTTCTCGGCAGTGTTCTTGTCACAGGTACTCCCTCGTGCCAAGCCTGGTTTCAGCACCGTCAGCTGTTTCTGGGTTGTGTCAACTTCACTGAGACGCCTATGCTTGCCCCGTCGTGGTGCGGTCGGGTTAGCCAACTCCAGGGTGCCTCCAGTTTAGGAGCTTTCTATGTGGGCTGCGTGAACTGGTAGTCAAGGCTGGTTCTGTAGTGCCAGTAGGCCCAGCTCCCCCTGTAGGACTGTTGGGGTTCGGTAACTGCGGCTGCCTCGCGGCCTAGCTGTTCTCTCCTCTCCTGTGGGCCTTCGGGTCCACCACCTGGTTCCAGCACCGTCAGCTGGTTCCGGGCCGAGCCTTTGGCTTAGGTGCCTCATCCTGGGTATCCGAGTTCCGCCAACGCCAGGCGGTCCTTGGTAGTGCTTTTAAGCGCGGGCACCTACAGCTTAGTAACCGGGTTCCAGCACCGTCAGCTGCTCCTCGGTCGTGCCATTGGCTCTTGCACACTGGGGCAACACATCTGGGTTCCAGCACCGCCAGCTGGTTCTCGGCAGTGTTCTTGTCACAGGTACTCCCTCGTGCCAAGCCTGGTTTCAGCACCGTCAGCTGTTTCTGGGTTGTGTCAACTTCACTGAGACGCCTATGCTTGCCCCGTCGTGGTGCGGTCGGGTTAGCCAACTCCAGGGTGCCTCCAGTTTAGGAGCTTCCTATGTGGGCTGCGTGAACTGGTAGTCAAGGCTGGTTCTGTAGTGCCAGTAGGCTCAGCTCCCCCTGTAGGACTGTTGGGGTTCGGTAACTGCGGCTGCCTCGCGGCCTAGCTGTTCTCTCCTCTCCTGTGGGCCTTCGGGTCCACCACCTGGTTCCAGCACCGTCAGCTGGTTCCGGGCCGAGCCTTTGGATTAGGTGCCTCCTCCTGGGTATCCGAGTTCCGCCAACGCCAGGCGGTCCTTGGTAGTGCTTTTAAGCGCGGGCACCTACAGCTTAGTAACCGGGTTCCAGCACCGTCAGCTGCTCCTCGGTCGTGCCATTGGCTCTTGCACACTGGGGCAACGCATCTGGGTTCCAGCACCGCCAGCTGGTTCTCGGCAGTGTTCTTGTCACAGGTACTCCCTCGTGCCAAGCCTGGTTTCAGCACCGTCAGCTGTTTCTGGGTTGTGTCAACTTCACTGAGACGCCTATGCTTGCCCCGTCGTGGTGCGGTCGGGTTAGCCAACTCCAGGGTGCCTCCAGTTTAGGAGCTTCCTATGTGGGCTGCGTGAACTGGTAGTCAAGGCTGGTTCTGTAGTGCCAGTAGGCCCAGCTCCCCCTGTAGGACTGTTGGGGTTCGGTAACTGCGGCTGCCTCGCAGCCTAGCTGTTCTCTCCTCTCCTGTGGGCCTTCGGGTCCACCACCTGGTTCCAGCACCGTCAGCTGGTTCCGGGCCGAGCCTTTGGCTTAGGTGCCTCCTCCTGGGTATCCGAGTTCCGCCAACGCCAGGCGGTCCTTGGTAGTGCTTTTAAGCGCGGGCACCTACAGCTTAGTAACCGGGTTCCAGCACCGTCAGCTGCTCCTCGGTCGTGCCATTGGCTCTTGCACACTGGGGCAACGCATCTGGGTTCCAGCACCGCCAGCTGGTTCTCGGCAGTGTTCTTGTCACAGGTACTCCCTCGTGCCAAGCCTGGTTTCAGCACCGTCAGCTGTTTCTGGGTTGTGTCAACTTCACTGAGACGCCTATGCTTGCCCCGTCGTGGTGCGGTCGGGTTAGCCAACTCCAGGGTGCCTCCAGTTTAGGAGCTTCCTATGTGGGCTGCGTGAACTGGTAGTCAAGGCTGGTTCTGTAGTGCCAGTAGGCCCAGCTCCCCCTGTAGGACTGTTGGGGTTCGGTAACTGCAGCTGCCTCGCGGCCTAGCTGTTCTCTCCTCTCCTGTGGGCCTTCGGGTCCACCACCTGGTTCCAGCACCGTCAGCTGGTTCTAGGCAGTGTCTTTTGCTCTTGTACCTTCTGCTCCCCATCCTGGTTCCAGTAACGTCAGCTGGTTCCGGGCAGAGCCTTTGGCTTAGGTGCCTCCTTCTGGGTATCCAAGTTCCACCAACGTCAGGTGGTCCTTGGTAGTGCTTTCAGGCACGGGTACCTCCTGCTTAGTAACCGGGTTCCAGTAACGTCAGCTGGTCCTCGGTAGTTCCATTGGCTCTTGGACCTTCGGCTACCCATCCGGGTTCCAGTACCGTCAGCTGGTTCTCGGCAGTGTCTTTTGCTCTTGTACCTTCTGCTCCCCATCCTGGTTCCAGTAACGTCAGCTGGTTCCGGGCAGAGCCTTTGGCTTAGGTGCCTCCTTCTGGGTATCCGAGTTCCGCCAACGTCAGGCGGTCCTTGGTAGTGCTTTTTAGCACGGGTACCTCCTGCTTAGTAACCGGGTTCCAGTAACGTCAGCTGGTCCTCGGTAGTTCCATAGGCTCTTCAACCTTCGGGTAGCCATCCGAGTTCCAGTTCCATCAGCTGGTTCTTGGCATTTTCTCAGCCTTTTTGTACCTTCTGCTACATTTCCAAGTTTAAGACCCTAAAGTCGACGACCCGGAAGACCACCCCGATGACGACGACGACGACCCGGAAGACCACCCCGATGACGATGACGACGGCGGCGGAGACGACGGCGGAGACGACGACGACGACGGCGGAGACGACGACGGCGGAGACGACGACGGCGGAGACGACGACGGCGGAGATGACGACACTGAAGACGACGACCCTGGAGACGACGACATGGAAGACCGAGAAGCAGAAGAACAAGAGGCTGCAGAACAAAGAGCAGAAGAACATTAAGCATAAGACTTAATATCAGAGCAAAAGATATTATCTAAATTATATGCAGAAGAAGACTAAGCAGTGTATGGGGGTGAGTCCGTTCCTCCTCGTGGTGCCCCTGGATAAAGCCTGATGCTGCAGGCCAAACTGAACGCGGACAAATGTAACTTTTGTGACTGGCAGAACGGAAGGTGTAATCTTCCAACTTTTATAGATAACAACTACGGGAATGCCTGAGGCTGTCACAAATGAGAATATGATGAAGAAGTAGAATAGGAAGAATAATAACAGTGGAATAAAAAGAATATGTAGAATAGGAAGAATAATAATAGTTGAAGAAAATGAATATGAAGAATGTAATAAAAAAAAAAAAATAGGTAGAAGATGAAGAAGATGAATAAGGTGAAGAAGTTGATGTCAAAGATGCTGATGATGATGAAGATGAAAGTGTGGGAAAAGGAAAAAAAAGAAGGGGAAGGTCGTGGAATAGTGAAACATCAATATCTGACAAAATAAAAAAAAAATTTACATAGTCAATATCTTTTTCAATCCGAACGTCTTTAAAAAAAAAAAATCATGCTATTCTATATGATTGGGCTAATCCTCATTGCCTTTAATGTCTCCGCCACCTCCCCCAATACATCCTACATTATTCTTAGTTGTTTTCCTTCATGTAGAATGAACTACAAGGAAAGAAAGGGTTTATTTTAATTCCGATATTTTGGTACCATTGACTTGCATTGGGATCGGGTATCGGTATCGGCGATATCCGATATTTTTTGAATATCGGCCGATCCAAACCGATACCGATACTTTCCGATATCGGAAGGTATCGCTCAACACTAATCATAAACATCAACAACTGAAGGCATCACTCCAAAAATGGTGGCAATAATAGTGGTATATTTAGGACTTAGTTATGATGTTTCAGTTCAGATGTATGAATCTTCTTCATGCTCGTGACTCGAGCACACATGAATTGGCCAATTTAGGCTCAGAGTCTTCCTGTTACTATGCCCCATAGAAGGGCTGAAATATTGCATAGGAAAATGCAATTGCACTAAGTTTGAGTGCATACTCTAAAGTTTTTGTGAAATCCTTTGGTGAGCTTTGAAGACCTGTTATCAAATACCCTCCGTGGGTATAGCCCATCCAAACGAAGACCTTTCCTATTATCTAAATAGATTTTATATTCCTCCACTTCGCTTCATTCACTTGTATCACATACATTTCCATTTCTGCAGTCTAGAATTTAAACATTTGTTACGACACTGTCAAATACATGAGATCTCAAGCCTACAAATTGAAGTAACGCTTACTTTGATCCTACATTTACTTTCCTACGTCTATGGCTAACATGGAAAAATAAATTACAAAGGGGAAAAATGGAAACCGTCGTCAATTCAAATACATGGATGATATCATCCGAGTAACTACAGTATATAGACAATTGAAAGCATTCATTGGGTGTGCAGAATTTTTGGATGACCTTGCAAGTGTCCTTTGGTCTATTCTGGCACAGTATAGTGGTGACACATTCTTGCTCAGTGGTTGGGTCATCTGCATTAAATCATATTACCTGGAGAACGATATGCTTACAAAGTGTCCCGCAAGGTTTGACCTGCTGGTGCCTTTTAAGCTTCCGCATTAACTATATCATTACCTAAATAGAGGTAAAAGAAAAAAATAGAAGCCTAATAGGAAGACAGAGGGACAATATCATAAGATATTACTGTGTTAAACTTTCTGGCAGTGGAAAAATACAAAACATACATGAGCACCTTGGGCAGAAATAAAATGGTCTTTTGATGTAGCGCCAAACCTGAGTAATATTGACAACGCGCCCGAGTAAATTGGCAATATATTGTACTCCCACTGTGATACTCTTACCATAGCCTAGAATGTAATTTTTTCCTGCGGTACTTCCACAGGGTTACAAATGCCATTATGCTTAAGGTAAAAAATGTGATGAATTTGCTACAACATTTTAATATTTTTTATCTGAAACAAAAGAGATACGGTATGTTTCTTAGTAATAATTCAACATTGTCAGATCTCTCCTACTTTTTTTTGCCCTGACTTCATATGATATGATGACTTCACATACCAGAGGCAGATTATTGTCAAAAAAATAATGACGGCAAATTAACATATATAAATATCTACACCCCTAATTACATAAATGAAGAAATTAAGATTCTGGATGGAGCAAATTTTCATCACCAGGCAGATACAAAAGGTTCACTTTTAAATGATGACCTCTTCTCTCCTATTCAACATTACGTCCAAGACATAGAAAATAATTCACTAAGTGATTTACGATGTTGCAAACTTTTGTAGCAGGTAAAAATTTGCACCATTAAATACGGTCCATATGGGGTAGCATGGTGGCCTTGATGTTCTGGGGTCCATGAGTCATATCCCACCAAGGAAAACATCTCCATGTGCTCTCATTGTAGGGACCCCATAGGGTCATGGTGGATAATGTCTGTACAGTGTTATGGAAATTACTACTTGCTATATAAGAGAGTAAAATATAATTTGGCACATTTTTCTTCAACGTACTGTGGTTTAAATTCCAAAAGGAAGAAAAAAGGACCCTTTACAACCATGTATAAAAAAATAAAAAAAACTTTATTGAACCACTGTTTGCTGTAAAATAATTAAAACATAGAGAAGATGCCAATTCTTAGGAAAAAAATAAAGAACTTGCTGTACATCAATTTGTACATTATTTATGTTATTCCTTTTTTAATGTTTCACTTGTCTTGTACACAGTATACCTGAAGAAGGTCTAAACTGAGACCGAAACATCATATATGTTCACTGTGGACAGGAAATAAATTATCTTTATTCTATAACATCTGAGTGCCAAGTTCTTCATACATAAACATGAAGAACAGACCAGAGTGTGCGTCCAGGGTTGCATCAGATGGCTACTAGCAAAAGATTACTTTGATAACACCTAAACATTTGCATACAGACAAAGAGTGCCTGGTGTATGAAATACTTGCTGAATGTGGTCTGATAAGTGTATCTTTGGATTTTATTATCTCTCTTGTTAGGTGCTTAATGCAAGATGGATGTCAAATACACACCTCTAATACTATCAGTCTCTAAGAAGCGCTGAGCCTTCACGCCTGTAATGGAGATATAACCGCCAGACCTCGGGTGCTCCTGCCGACAACACATGCCAGTAAATCCAATGAAGATAAAGAAAGGCAGCACTCACCGATCCTTCCAAGACAGGTATCTTTATTAATTCATGATAAAAGTCTTCACGGCCGGGGGTACAGGTATAAAGAGTGTGGCAGGCCTGACGACGGCCGTTTCGCGCCCTCCTGGCGCTTCTACGGGTCAGTCTGTAGAAGCGCCAGGAGGGCGCGAAACGGCCGTCGTCAGGTCTGCCGCACTCTTTATACCTGTACCCCCGGCCGTGAAGACTTTTATCATGAATTAATAAAGATACCTGTCTTGGAAGGATCGGTGAGTGCTGCCTTTCTTTATCTTCATTGGATTTACCTCTAATATTATAGCAAAGTTTGGATGTGACCCAAGTTACATACGACATAAAGGTTCATTATGTGCATAATGCTCCTATTGGGAGGTTGGAGGTGCAGAGACAACCTATTGCTGATGTAAATAGGCAGTTGAATGTGTAGTGACGGCAACCCTCCTCCACAGGCAGGGACACCAACTCACTTCTGAATCCCACACTTCTTTCTCCTCCTGCTGCCTGGGATCTGTGACACTTATTATTTAAGGCACCTCCACCTGATGGGAAGTGCCTTAGCATCCTGTTCACTCTGTCTTATTGAACACTTGCTAGTAGTGTTGAGCGATACCGTCCGATACTTGAAAGTATCGGTATCGGATAGTATCGGCCGATACCCGAAAAATATCGGATATCGCCGATACCGATATCCGATACCAATACAAGTCAATGGGACATCAAGTATCGGAATGTATCCTCATGGATCCCAGGGTCTGAAGGAGAGGAAACTCTCCTTCAGGCCCTGGGATCCATATTAAAGTGTAAAATAAAGAATTAAAATAAAAAATATTGTTATATTCACCTCTCCGGCGGCCCCTGGACATCAGCGGGAGGATCCGGCGTCCGGCACGGCTTCTTTCTTCAAAATGCGCGCCTTCAGGACCTGTGGAATGACGTCCCGGCTTCTGATTGGTCGCGTGCCGCCCATGTGACCGCCACGCGACCAATCAGAAGCCGCGACGTCATTCCTCAGGTCCTAAAAGGCGCTCATTCTAGGACTTTAGCTGAGGAATGACGTCGCGGCTTCTGATTGGTCGCGTGGCGGTCACATGGGCGGCACGCGACCAATCAGAAGCCGGGATGTCATACCACAGGTCCTGAAGGCGCGCATTTTGAAGAAAGAAGCCGTGCCGGACGCCGGATCCTCCCGCTGATGTCCAGGGGCCGCCGGAGAGGTGAATATAACAATATTTTTTATTTTAATTCTTTATTTTACACTTCCGATACCGATACCCGATATCACAAAAATATCGGATCTCGGTATCGGAATTCCGATACCGCAAGTATGCTCAACACTACTTGCTAGTTCTCAGGTCCAATGTATCTGCAAGTACCTGCCTGTCCCTGCCTGTACCTATCTTCCAGTACCTGCTGTGTGTTACTGTATTCCTGATGTACTTGCCTGTATCGGACAGTGCCTGCCTGTATACCAGCCACACCAGCCTGCACCTGCCAGTGTCTGGCTGTATACCAGCCATACCTGACAGACTCTGCCTTTATACCAGCCGTACAAGCCTGCACCTACCAGTGACTGCTTGCATACCAACCGTACCAGCCTGCACCTGCCAGTGCCCGCCAGTATACCAGCTGTACCAGCATGCACCTGCCAGCACCTGCTTGTATACCAGTAGTACCTGTCTGCACCCACCAATGACTGTCTGTTTATCACACATCCCCGACAGCACCTGCTGTTCCTGGGTTTCTGCCATGACTTCCTGTACCAGCTGTAATTTCCTTCTGGGCCATTCCAGCTTCCTGCCCCTTAGTGGTCATTTGCCGAGCATCTGAGGTCCATTCTGGTCTAGCACCTGGTGGTCTAACCCCACCATCAACAGTTCTAGTGAAAAGTAAGGTGTTCACCTGTTATGACCTGGTGGTTAGGAGCACCCGGCACGACCTGATAGTTAAACCTCATACAGGACGAGCTCTGGGATGTGGGAGCTCTGCTGACCGCAAGCCCTAATCCTATCACACACACTAGAAATAGCCGTGGAGCGCTCCTGACCAGACCTAGGCGCCTCGTCACAGCCTAAGAACTATCTAGCCCTAGAGATGGAAAATAAAGCCTACCTTGCCTCAGAGAAATTCCCCAAAGGTAAAGGAAGCCCCCCACATATATTGACTGTGAGTAAAGATGAAAGTCACAAACGCAGAGATGAAACAGGTTTCAGCAAAGGAAGGCCAGACTTACTAAATAGACAGAGGATAAGAAAGGTAACTTTGCGATCAGCACAAAAACCTACAAAAGACCACGCAGAGTGTGCAAAAAAGACCTCCGCACCGACTCACGGTGCGGAGGGGCCACTCTGCATCCCAGAGCTTCCAGCTAGCAAGACAAAATCATGAAAACCAGTTGGACAAGAAAACAGAGAACAAAATAAGACTATAAGGAACTTAGCTTCTGCAGGAGAAGGCAGGTCACCAGAGATATTAGCGAACTGAACGAATGCAAAAACATTGACAGCTGGCATGGAGTAACGATCTGAGAGGAGTTAAATAGAGCAGCCAACCAAAGGATAACCCATGTCACCTGTGTAAGGAACCTCAGAAGCAGCAGCTTCACTCAAAGCCACCAGAGGGAGCCCATAGACAGAACTCGCCGAAGTACCATTCACGACCACAGGAGGGAGTTCGACAACACAATTCACAACAGTACCCCCCCCTTGAGGAGGGGTCACCGAACCCTCACCAGAGCCCCCAGGCCGATCAGGATGAGCCAAATGAAAGGCATGAACCAGATCGGCAGCGTGAACATCAGAGGCAAAAACCCAGGAATTATCTTCCTGATCATAACCCTTCCACTTGACCAGATACTGGAGTTTCCGTCTCGAAACATGAGAATCCAAAATCTTCTCCACCACATACTCCAACTCCCCCTCGACCAACACCGGGGCAGGAGGATCAACGGAGGGAACCATAGGCGCCACGTATCTCCGCAACAACGACCTATGGAACACATTATGGATGGCAAAAGAAGCTGGAAGGTCCAAACGAAATGACACAGGATTAAGAACTTCAGAAATCTTGTATGGCCCAATGAAACGAGGCTTAGGCTGGTTTCACATTGGCGTTTTTTGGGGTGCGTTTTTGCGGTAAAAAACGCAAAAAAACGCATGGTGAAAAAACGCATGTAAACGCGTGTAAACGCTGCGTTTTTTTGACGCATGCGTTTTTGCATGTGGTGAAAAAAACGCGGCGTTTTGACGCGTTTACATGCGTTTTTACATGCGTTTGCGTTTTTTAAATGCATGCTGAGGAATGTGTGACAGCTGCCAATCATCAAAATAAAGTAAAAAACCCACTATAAACAGAAACAGTTAGGGTTAGGGGTAGGGGTAGGGATCATAACCCTAACCCTAACCCTAAAGGGATCCTACCCCTAACCCTACCCCTAACCCTAACCCTAAGGGATCCTAACCCTAACCCTAACCCTACCCCTAATCCTAACCCTAACCCTAACCCTACCCCTAACCCTAACCCTACCCCTAACCCTAACCCTAAGGGATCCTAACCCTAACCCTAACCCTACCCCTAACCCTAACCCTACCCCTAACCCTAACCCTAAGGGATCCTAACCCTAACCCTAACCCTACCCCTACCCCTAACCCTAAGGGATCCTAACCCTAACCCTAAGGGATCCTACCCCTAACCCTAACCCTAAGGGATCCTACCCCTAACCCTAACCCTAAGGGATCCTAACCCTAACCCTAACCCTACCCCTAACCCTAAGGGATCCTAACCCTAACCCTACTTCTAACCCTAACCCTACCCCGAACCCTAACCCTAAGGGATCCTAACCCTAACCCTACCCCTAACCCTAAGGGATCCTAACCCTAACCCTACCCCTAACCCTACCCCTAACCCTAAGGGATCCTAACCCTAACCCTAACCCTAACCCTACCCCTAACCCTAACCATAAAGGGATTAGGGTTAGGGTTAGGATCCCTTAGGGTTAGGGTTAGGAGTAGGGTTAGGGTTAGGGGTAGGGTTAGGGGTAGGGTTAGGTTCCCTTTATCACCTTTATGTTGGGGGGTGGCATATCAGTGTGTTTTCTGGTTTTTTAATAAAAAAACGCATGCGTTTTTTACCGCAAAAAACGCATGCTTCAAAAAACGCATGCGTCCCCATTGACTCCAATGTATTTTTTGCCCCCCAAAAAACGCATGAAAACGCATGCGTTTTTTTTTGGTCCAAAAAACGCTTCTAAAAATACTACAAGTAGCATTTCAGAAAATGAATGCATGCAGTAAAAAAACGCATGCGTCAAAAAACGCGACCAAACGCGTACACAAAAAAGCATGCGTTTTCAATGTTAAAGATAGGAAAAAAAAACGCATGCGTTTTTTTTAAAAAAAACGCTGCAGACAAAAACGCAAGTGTGAAACCACCCTTAAACTTAGGAGAGGAAACCTTCATAGGAACGTGACGAGTTGACAACCAAACCAAATCCCCAACACGAAGTCGGGGACCAACACAACGCCGGTGGTTAGTGAAACGTTGAGCCTTCTCCTGGGACAATGTCAAATTGTCCACCACATGAGTCCAAATCTGCTGCAACCTGTCCACCACCGCATCCACACCAGGACAGTCCGAAGGCTCAACCTGCCCTGAAGAGAAACGAGGATGGAAACCAGAATTACAGAAAAAAGGAGAAACTAAAGTAGCCGAGCTGGCCCGATTATTAAGGGCGAACTCAGCCAAAGGCAAGAAGGACACCCAATCATCCTTATCAGCAGAAACAAAGCAACTCAGATATGTCTCCAAAGTCTGATTAGTTCGTTCGGTTTGGCCATTAGTCTGAGGATGGAAAGCCGAAGAAAAAGACAAATCAATGCCCATCTTAGCGCAAAAGGACCGCCAAAACCTCGAAACAAACTGGGAACCTCTGTCCGAGACGATGTTCTCTGGAATGCCATGCAAACGAACCACATGCTGGAAAAACAATGGCACCAAATCAGAGGAGGAAGGCAATTTAGACAAGGGTACCAAATGGACCATCTTAGAGAAGCGATCACAAACCACCCAAATGACCGACATCTTTTGAGAAACAGGGAGATCAGAAATAAAATCCATGGAAATATGCGTCCAGGGCCTCTTCGGGATCGGCAAGGGCAAAAGCAACCCACTGGCACGAGAACAGCAGGGTTTAGCTCGAGCACAAGTCCCACAGGACTGCACAAAAGAACATACATCCCGTGACAAAGAAGGCCACCAAAAGGATCTAGCCACCAAATCTCTGGTACCAAAGATTTCAGGATGACCAGCCAACACTGAACAATGAATCTCAGAGATAACTTTACTAGTCCATATATCAGGGACAAACAGTTTCTCCGTAGGACAACGGTCAGGTCTATCAGCCTGAAACTTTTGCAGCACACACCGCAAATCAGGGGAAATGGCAGACAAAATTACCCCTTCTTTAAGAATACCCGCCGGCTCCGGAACACCCGGAGAGTCAGGCACAAAACTCCTTGACAGGGCGTCAGCCTTCACATTCTTAGATCCCGGAAGGTATGAAACCACAAAATCAAAATGGGAGAAAAAGAGCGACCATTGAGCCTGTCTAGGATTCAACCGTTTGGCAGACTCGAGATAAGTCAAATTCTTGTGATCCGTCAAGACCACCACACGATGTTTAGCTCCTTCAAGCCAATGTTGCCACTCCTCGAATGCCCACTTCATGGCCAACAACTCCCGATTGCCAACATCATAATTACGCTCAGCAGGCGAGAATTTTCTAGAAAAGAAGGCACAGGGTTTCATCACTGAGCCATCAGAACTTCTTTGCGACAAAACAGCCCCTGCTCCAATTTCAGAAGCATCAACCTCAACCTGAAAAGGGAGCGAAACATCTGGCTGGCACAACACAGGGGCAGAAGCAAAACGACGCTTCAACTCCTGAAAAGCCTCTACAGCCGCAGAGGACCAATTGACCACATCAGCACCTTTCTTGGTCAAATCAGTCAACGGTTTAGCAATACTGGAAAAATTAGCGATGAAGCGACGATAAAAATGAGCAAAGCCCAGGAACTTCTGTAAGTTCTTCACAGATGTCGGCTGAGTCCAATCGTAAATGGCCTGAACTTTAACAGGGTCCATCTCGATAGTAGAAGGGGAAAAAATGAAACCTAAAAATGAAACCTTCTGAACTCCAAAGAGACACTTTGACCCCTTCACAAACAAGGAATTCGCACGAAGGACCTGGAACACCATTCTGACCTGCTTCACATGAGACTCCCAATCATCCGAAAAGACCAAAATGTCATCCAAATATACAATCATGAATCTATCCAGCTACTCTCGGAAGATGTCATGCATAAAGGACTGAAACACAGATGGAGCATTAGAAAGCCCGAATGTCATAACCAGGTACTCAAAATGGCCCTCGGGCGTATTAAATGCCGTTTTCCATTCATCACCCTGTTTAATTCGCACAAGATTATACTCCCCTCGAAGATCTATCTTGGTGAACCAACTAGCCCCCTTAATCCGAGCAAACAAATCAGACAGCAGCGGCAAAGGATACTGAAATTTGACTGTGATCTTATTAAGAAGGCGGTAATCAATACAAGGTCTCAAAGAACCATCCTTCTTGGCCACAAAAAAGAACCCTGCTCCCAATGGTGACGACGACGGACGAATATGACCCTTCTCCAAGGATTCCTTTATATAACTCCGCATAGCGGCGTGCTCTGGCACAGATAAATTAAACAGACGGCCCTTAGGAAACTTACTACCAGGAATCAAATTAATAGCACAGTCACAATCCCTATGAGGAGGTAGGGCACCAGATTTGGGCTCTTCAAATACATCCCGGTAATCTGATAAAAACTCAGGGACTTCAGAAGGAGTGGATGGCGAAATTGAAAGCAATGGAACATCACCATGTACCCCCTGACAACCCCAGCTGGACACAGACATAGATTTCCAATCCAACACTGGATTATGGACCTGTAGCCATGGCAATCCCAAAACGACCACATCATGCAGATTATGCAACACCAAAAAGCAAATATCCTCCTGATGTGCAGGAGCCATGCACATGGTCAATTGAGTCCAGTACTGAGGCTTATTCTTGGCCAAAGGCGTAGCATCAATTCCTCTCAATGGAATAGGATGCTGCAAGGGCTCCAAGAAAAAACCACAGCGCCTGGCAAACTCCAAGTCCATCAAATTCAGGGCAGCGCCTGAATCCACAAATGCCATTACAGAATAGGACGACAGAGAGCAAATCAGAGTAACGGACAAAAGAAATTTAGACTGTACCGTACCAATGGTGGCAGACCTAGCGAACCGCTTAGTGCGCTTAGGACAATCGGAGATAGCATGAGTGGATTCACCACAGTAAAAACACAGCCCATTCCGACGTCTGTGTTCTTGCCGTTCAGCTCTGGTCAAAGTCCTATCACACTGCATAGGCTCAGGCCTATGCTCAGAGAATACCGCCATATGGTGCACAGCTTTGCGCTCACGCATGCGCCGATCGATCTGAATGGCCAAAGACATAGACTCATTCAGCCCAGCAGGCGTGGGAAATCCCACCATGACATCCTTAAGGGCTTCAGAAAGACCCTTTCTGAAAATTGCCGCCAGGGCACATTCATTCCACTGAGTAAGCACAGACCACTTTCTAAACTTCTGACATTACACCTCTGCTTCATCCTGTCCCTGACACAAAGCCAGCAAGATTTTTTCTGCCTGATCCACTGAATTTGGTTCATCATAAAGCAATCCAAGCGCCAGAAAAAACGCATCAACATCACGCAATGCAGGATCTCCTGGCGCAAGAGAAAATGCCCAGTCTTGAGGGTCACCACATAACAAAGAAATAATGATTTTTACTTGTTGAATGGGGTCACCAGAGGAGCGGGGTTTCAAAGCTAGAAACAGTTTACAATTATTTTTGAAATTCAAGAACCTAGATATATCCCCAGAAAATAAGTCAGGAATAGGAATTCTCGGCTCTAACATAGGATTCTGAACCACAAAATCTTGAATGTTTTGTACCCTTGCAGTGAGATGATCCACACAAGAGGACAGACCTTGAATGTCCATATCTACACCTGTGTCCTGAACCACCCAAAGGTAAAGGGGAAAAGAAAGACAAAACACAGTGCAAAGAAAAAAAAATGGTCTCAGAAGTTCTCTTATCCCTCTATTGAGATGCATTAATACTTTGGGCCAGCTGTACTGTTATGACCTGGTGGTTAGGAGCACCCGGCACGACCTGATAGTTAAACCTCATACAGGTCGAGCTCTGGGATGTGGGAGCTCTGCTGACCGCAAGCCCTAATCCTATCACACACACTAGAAATAGCCGTGGAGTGCTCCTGACCAGACCTAGGCGCCTCGTCACAGCCTAAGAACTATCTAGCCCTAAAGATGAAAAATAAAGCCTACCTTGCCTCAGAGAAATTCCCCAAAGGTAAAGGAAGCCCCCCACATATATTGACTGTGAGTAAAGATGAAAGTCACAAACGCAGAGATGAAACAGGTTTCAGCAAAGGGAGGCCAGACTTACTAAATAGACAGAGGATAAGAAAGGTAACTTTGCGATCAGCACAAAAACCTACAAAAGACCACGCAGAGTGTGCAAAAAAGACCTCCGCACCGACTCACGGTGCGGAGGGGCCACTCTGCATCCCAGAGCTTCCAGCTAGCAAGACAAAATCATGAAAACCAGCTGGACAAGAAAACAGAGAACAAAATAAGACTATAAGGAACTTAGCTTCTGCAGGAGAAGGCAGGTCACCAGAGATATCCAGGAGCGAACTGAACGAATGCAAAAACATTGACAGCTGGCATGGAGTAACGATCTGAGAGGAGTTAAATAGAGCAGCCAACCAAAGGATAACCCACGTCACCTGTGTATGGAACCTCAGAAGCAGCAGCTTCACTCAAAGCCACCAGAGGGAGCCCATAGACAGAACTCGCCGAAGTACCATTCACGACCACAGGAGGGAGTTCGACAACAGAATTCACAACATTCACCTAGTTATAAATCTCCAGGCTCTCCTTGGACTATGGCACAGTGGTTCAACCACTCCCATTACAGAATGTCATGAGATAATCACCTAGAACAGAGGTGTCAAACTGCATTCCTCGAGGGCCGCAAAAAGGTCATGTTTTCAGGATTTCCTTGTATTGCACAGGTGATAATTTAATCACCTGCACAGAATGATTCCAGCACCTTGTGCAATACAAGGAAATCCTAAAAACATGACCTGCTTGCGGCCCTCGAGGAATACAGTTTGACACCTCTGACCTAGAGGGGTTGTTTTGTCTTAAAAAAGTGATAAGTGCAAATTTTGACTGTTCTTAAAGTGAAAAGCAACCACATTCATTGTGCTAGTAGAAGTTTGCATGAAGGGAAGTCAAGTAGAAAACTGCATTGTTGAAATGACCCACAAAATACACAGGAAGACTGCATGCCCCCAAGCAGTATAGTAAAATACAATCATGTGGAATAATTTTGGAATTCCTGATACATGCTAATTACATAGAAGGTTGATAGCTATCTATGAAAAAAAGTGCTAGGTCATTAAAAATAATGCATCACCGCAGTATGTAACAGCATTAACATGTGCCTATGAGACCATGCAGAAGAACACATTAGTAAACAGATCAAGGCACAAAGATGTATATTACCTTGGACAGAGACCATGCCAGTCTACACCTTTCTTCAAAGCTTCTTCAGAAGTGGTGTGTAGAGAGTTACAGTGAATCATATATAGTTTTTTTATTAATAATTTACTGTGACTCTATATGTTCCCTACACACCCTTTTGGCGAAACACATGTCAAGGAGTAAACTGGCAGAGCGTGAGCCAGCAACACTGATGAGCATTGTCGTCACTACCTGGCGACTGTGAATAGCAGGAACTTTACTGCTATTCACAGATGCCAGAGCCAGATTCGGGGAATATAGACCACATCGGAGCTACGTGGGAATATTTCTGCTAATAAACTGCTCCAGGTCCCTGATATTTGAAGGGTGCCGTCTCCAAACTGCTATTTTTAGATCTCTCCACAGGTGTTCTATGGGATTCAGGTCTGGACTCATTGCTGGCCACCTTAGAAGTCTCCAGTGCTTTCTCTCAAACCATTTTCTAGTGCTTTTTGAAGTGTGTTTTGGGTCATTGTCCTGCTGGAAGACCCATGAACTCTGAGGGAGACCCAGCTTTCTCACACTGGACCCTACATTATGCTGCAAAATTTGTTGGTAGTCTTCAGACTTCATAATGCCATGCACACGGTCAAGCAGTCCAGTGCCAGAGGCAGCAAAGCAACCCCAAAACATCAGGGAACCTCCGCCATGTTTGACTGTAGGGACCGTGTTCTTTTCTTTGAATGCTTCTTTTGTTCTCCTGTAAACTCTATGTTGATGTCTTTGCCCAAAAAGCTCTACTTTTGTCTCATCTAACCAGAGAACATTCTTCCAAAACGTTTTAGGCTTTTTCAGGTAAGTTTTGGCAAACTCCAGCCTGGCTTTTTTATGTCCCGGGTTAAGAAGTGGGGTCTTCCTGGGTCTCCTACCATACAGTCCCTTTTCATTCAAACGCCGACGGATAGTACGGGTTGACACTGTTGTACCCTCGGACTGCAGGGCAGCTTGAACTTGTTTGGATGTTAGTCAAGGTTCTCTATCCAACATCCACACAATCTTGCGTTGAAATCTCTTGTCACTTTTTCTTTTCCGTCCACATCTAGGGAGGTTAGCCACAGTGCCATGGGCTTTAAACTTCTTGATGACACTGCGCACGGTAGACACAGGAACATTCAGGTCTTTGGAGATGGACTTGTAGCCTTGAGATTGCTCATGCTTCCTCACAATTTGGTTTCGCAAGTCCTCAGACAGTTCTTTGGTCTTTTTTCTTTTCTCCATGCTCAATGTGGTACACACAGGGACACAGGACAGAGGTTGAGTCAACTTTAATCCATTTCAACCGGCTGAAAGTGTGATTTAGTTATTGCCAACACCTGTTAGGTGTCACAGGTAAGTTACAGGTGCTGTTAATTACACAAATTAGAGAAGCATCACATGATTTTTCGAACAGTGCCAATACTTTTGTCCACCCTGTTTTTTATGTTTGGTGTGGAATTATATCCAATTTGTCTTTAGGACAATTCTTTTTGTGTTTTTTCATTTAAGACAAATTAAATGAAGATAATAATAACAAAGAATTTGCGTTTGCAATCATTTTCAGGAAGAAACTGAATATTATCTGACAGAATTGCAGGGGTGTCAATACTTTTGGCCACAACTGTATATTCAAAAAAGTTCATTTTTAACCCCTTCCTGACCCATGATGCCACGTAGGCGTCATGAAAGTCGGTGCCAATCCAACCCATGATGCCTATGTGGCGTCATGGAAAGATCGCGTCCCTGCAGATCCGGTGAAAGGGTTAACTCCAATTTCACCCAATCTGCAGGGACAGGGGGAGTGGTACTTTAGCCCAGGGGGCTTCACCCCCCCGTGGCTACGATCACTCTGATTGGCTGTTGAAAGTGAAACTGCCAATCAGAGCGATTTGTAATATTTCACCTTAAAAACTGGTGAAATATTACAATCCAGCCATGGCCGATGCTGCAATATCATCAACCATGGCTGGAAACACTGATGTGACCCCCCCACCCCACCGATCGCCCCCCCAGTCCACCAATCTGTGGTCCGCTCCCCTCCGTCCTGTGCTTCGCTCCCCCGTCCTCCTGCCCGCTCCCCCCATGCTCCTATGCCACCCCCCGTGCTCCGACATTCCCCCGTGCCCCGATCTCCCCCCTAATACTTACCGAGGCTCCCGGTGTCCGTCTGTCTTCTCCATGGGCGCCGCCATCTTCCAACATGGCGGGCGCATGCGCAGTGCGCCCGCCGAATCTGCCAGACGGCAGATTCGTTCCATGTACGTTTTGATCACTGTGATAAAACCTATCACAGTGATCAAAATAAAAAAAAATGTAAATGAACCCCCCCTTTATCACCCCCATAGGTAGGAACAATAATAAAATAAAGAAAAATTTTTTTTTTCCACTACACTTAGAACTAGGGTTAGTGTTAGGGAATGTGCACATGTATTCTGGTCCTCTGCGGATTTTTCAGCAGCGGTTTTTATAAATCCGCAGTGCAAAACCGCTGTGGATTTGTTGCTGATTTACTGCGGTTTTTCTGGTGATTTCACTGCGGTTTTCTATTGGAGCAGTTGTAAAACCGCTGCGGAATCCGCA
Source organism: Ranitomeya imitator (assembly GCF_032444005.1). Lineage (NCBI taxonomy): Eukaryota > Metazoa > Chordata > Amphibia > Anura > Dendrobatidae > Ranitomeya > Ranitomeya imitator. The sequence goes on from NC_091285.1 coordinate 60,100,502, forward strand.
GAAAGCGAAATGCGCGGAATGATTTAAATCTGTTAGCCAACATAAGTACATGTGGGGATACCCTAGCGACCAGGCAACCCCCAAATGTACTTATGCTGGCTAACAGATGTAAATCTTTCAGCTGCGACTTATATAACAACTGTCAATCCATTTATTCTTTCGAGTCTAAAGTTAAGAGGCCTTTAAATTTCTCTAAGATTCAACAGGAGCAATGTATCATTACTGACTCTGGAGCGTAGATGAAAGGTAAGGGTTAAACCATCTGCCATAATTTAGCTTCGCCATCTGAATAGAGGCAGATATTATCTCAGCGAGAGTTTATTGCTAACACTGAGATTGAAAATGGATGATGTTCTGTGCTTGTGTGACCGAGCTGAAAGACAGCTGTTGTGAGAGAAGCCATCAAAAGAGAAAGATGTATGGAAAATGGTGCTTTCAAAGCCCTAATAAAAGACATTTATTTAAACATAGCAGTGGTCATGTCTTCAAATGACAATGTGCAGCTTCTATATGGGCTCATACTGTTACAGCAGAAATGTCTAACAATGAGATCTGTACATTTGCCACTCTGTTGAACTCATGCAGTGATCTCATAAATTTAATAGATATCTGCCTAGGAAACCACTTTTTTTTTTTACAGAGAGGGATATTTTTCTTTGTGAGTGAAGGCTTATTTTGCAGTCCATTGAGTTGGCCAATTCAAACACATAAATTCGAATTTTCTTAAAATATTATGAAAGGTATAAGAACTGTACCTTTGTATCTGTATACCACTGGTGAACACACACACAGAAGAGGGCTCCTGTGTAGAAGCTTTATATGGGCCCTATGCAGTCCAATTTCTCATCATAAAGCACAATTTCAGTTATTTTAGAGGTAAAAATGGGCCCCCTTACCGTCCGGGCCCGTGCGTCTGCACAGGTTGCACCAATAATATGTCCAACCCTGGCTTAAACTGCTGAGAGGTGATGTAAAATACCATCGATTTTCACCTGAAAAATGGGTCCTGCCAGGGGTGCAATTTACAGGTCAAAAAGCGAACCCCAAGCATTTGATGTGTTGGAAGGCAGAAAAAAAGACAAGTGTAAGGCCGGCGTCACACTTGGCGTAAGACAATACGGTCCGTATATTACGGCCGTAATACGCTGAAAAGTCCCCCAAAAAGTGGTCCGTAGCTCCTTCGTAGGCAGGGTGTGTCAGCGTATTTTGCGCATGGCATCCTCCGTATGTAATCCGTATGGCATCCGTACTGCGTGTTTTTCTCTCAGGCTTGCAAAACCGACATATGGCTATACAAGGGATCCATGTGTAAAAAAACCCAAAAAAAAACATATATACTGTCTATATATATATATATATATATATATATATATATATATATGTCAGTAGACACATAGTAGCGCCCTCTGCTGGTTGTCCTCTTATGAACTTGAGCCTGGGAGCTTTCTAGGAAAGTTCCCACGATCTAGGGACAACTAGCAGAGGGCGCCTCACCGCAAATGCAGGCAAATATAGGTCATTGACCTACTTTACCTTCATTCTCCGGGGTTTTGCAGCAAGGAGCATCGCTGCATTAGCAGAACTCCTGGCTGCAAAATTTTTTAACCCCTTCAGATGGATTTACATCGTGGGACTTTACAGATCTTCGGAAGGTATGTATATTGTTGGTTTATTATTTTGACTTTGTTACAGATCGAGGGTCTTCAGTGAGTGGATTGAGCGTAGAATAAATTATTACAACAACCTTTGTGATTTTTTCATTAAAATAATTTTTAATAATGTGTGTGTGTTTTTTTTAACCCTTTACTAGTATTGGATTAATAATGGATAGGTGTCATAATTGACGCCTCTCCATTATTAATTTGGCTTAATGTCACCTTACAATAGCAAGGTGGCATTAACCCTTCATTACCCCATATCCCACCGCTACACGGGAATGGGAAGAGAGTGGCCAAGTGCCAGAATAGGCGCATATTCCAGATGTGCCTTTTCTGGGGTGGATGGAGGCAGGTGTTTTTAGCCAGGGGGGGGGGGCAATAACCGTGGACCCTCTCCAGGCTATTAATATCTGCCCTCAGTCACTGGCTTTACTACTCTGGCGGAGAAAATTGCGCGGGAGCCCACGCCAATTTTTTCCGCCATTTAACCCTTTAATTTAATAGCTAGAACGGCCAAATTTTGCACATACACACTACTAACATTGGTAGTGTGGAATATGCAAAAAAAAATGGGGATATGAGATGGTTTACTGTATGTAAACCGTGTCTCATATCATGTCGGGTTTAGGAAGGAGATAGCAAAAGCCGGCAATTGAATTACCGGCTTTCTGCTATATCGCGCTGGATGAAATATTAATATATATACATATATGTGTCTCACTGACATTATATATATATACGTATTCTATGTGTACACATTTATTCTACCTATTCTATTGTAAGCTGTCAGTGTGATTTTACTGTACACCGCACTGAATTACCAGCTTTTCTCTCTAACACCGCTGCGTATTCCTCGCAAGTCACAATGCTGGTCCGTGTGTAATCCGCATTTTTAGGGCTTCCATAGACTTTCATTGGCGTTTTATTTGCGCAATACGGTGACAAACGCAGCATGCTGCGATTTTCTACGGCCTTAGAAAGCCGTATAATACTGATCAGTAAAATAAGGCAGATAGGAGCAGGGGCATAGAGAATAATTGGGACGTTTGTTTTGCGAGTTTTACGGACGTATTTTCTGCGCTCATACGTCCGTAAAACTCGCAAGTGTGACAGCGGCCTAATGGTGTGCTTAAATGTTAGTAGTCGAGTAGCCGAGCCACTGCACATGTATTACAGCTATTTGTTGAGCTGCACTTCTATCTGCTGTAGACTGGGCCCCTCTTTGCTCGTCGGACCCCAGGGGCAGGAGGATCATTCAGATAGAATCTATTGCCATGCACGGCAATAGATAAAAGCTGCCAGCCAATCATAGGATGGCAGCTGATGTTGGCATGCACATTGCCGGTGTATGACGTCACTGTCATGCGCCAGCGAGTCCGCACTTCAAATTGATGGCGGAGACGACACCCCTGGACCAAGGCCAGGTAAGGAGAAAGTTTTCTTTTTTATTACTGAAAGTGACAAGCCAAAATATGTAGACAGATTCTGAAGGATCATGGGACACATGAGGCAGGACAGAGACAAATGAGGCAGGTTTATGGGACAGATGGGGCAGGATCATGGGACAGATGGGGCAGGATCATGGGACAGATGGGTCAGGATCATGGGACACATGGGGTAGGATCATGGGACACAAGGGGTAGGATCATGCGACACATGGGCAGGAAAATGGGACAGATGTGGCAGGATCATTGGACAAATGGGGCATGATGGAGACAGATGGGGCAGAATGGAGACAGATGGGGCAGGATCATTGGACGCATGAGGCAGAATCATGTGAAAAATGGGTCAGGATCATTGAATACATGGGGCAGGATGGAGACAGGTGCGGCAGGATCATTGAACAGATGGCGCAGGATCATGGGACAGATGGAGCAGGATAATGGGAAAGATGGGGCAGGATCATGGGACACATGGGGCAGGATAATGGGACACATGGGCAGGAAAATGGGACAGATGTGGCAGGGTCATTGGACAAATGGGGCATGATGGAGACAGACAGTGGCGTATCTAGGGGGGGCAGCCGGGGCATGTGCCCCGGGCACAGCCGGCAGGGGGGCGCAGTCGGGCCGCCTAAAGCGGCGGTCCGCAGTGTCTTCCCTGGCGGCTGCATTCTGCTGCCCCCGCATTGGGAGTCAGCTGTTCTCTTTGCCGACTGTCAAGCTGACAGCTGGCACACAGAAGCTTCAGCGCGCTGGCTCCCAGTGTTCAATTGTACTGCATCTGAGTAGAGATGCGAGTACAATTGAAGCTTTGACTGCCGGGTCAGAGCGACGCCAGCAGCGTGATCAGGTCATGTGATCACGCTGCTGACGTCACTCGCCCACGCTGCAGAGCAGAGGCAGAGCAGCAGAGGCACTGAGATGCAGATCGGTGGTAAGTGCTCCAGTGGAGCTGAAGACACCAAAGGTGCAGGGGGGATTTAATGTGAGTGGGAATGGGGGGGATATGTTGTGGGGGGATTTAATGTGAGTGGGGATGGTGGGATTTATTATTGGATGGGGGATATTTAATATGAATGGAGATGGGGGATTTATTGTGGGGAAGGGATTTAATGTGAGTGGAGATGGGGGATTTATTGTGGGGGGAGATTTAATGTGAGTGGGGATGGTGGCATTTATTATTGGATGAGGGAGATTTATTATGAGTGGAGATGGGATTTATTGTGGGGAAGGGATTTAATGTGAGTGGAGATGGGGATTTCTTGTGGGGAAGGGATTTAATGTGAGTGGAGATGGGAATTTATTGTGGGGAAGGGATTTAATGTAAGTGGAGATTGGGATTTATTGTGGGGGGGATTTAATGTGAGTGGGGATGGGGGGATTTATTATTGGATGGGGGAGATTTAATATGAGTGGAGATGGGGGGATTTATTGTGGGGAAGGGATTTAATGTGAGTGGAGATGAGGGGATTTATTGTGTGTGGGGAGAATGTGAGTAGAGATGGGGGATTGAATGTGTGTGGGGGAGATTTGTCATGGGGATGCGGGGATTTAATGTGTGGGGGAGATTTGTCATGGGGATGGGGGTGTTTAATGTGTGGGGTCATATTTGGAGTGGGGATGGGGGATTTAATGTGTGGGGGAGATTTGAGGACACAAAATGAAGAGCAAAGGGGGAGATGGGGGCATGTATGAGGAAACAGTATGGGGGATGGGTGCAGACAGTTTGGGGAGCAAACAGGGGAATGTATGCAGACACAGTATGAGTAGCAATGTGAAAAACGTATGTGGACAGAGTACGGGGAGTGAGGGTGTTGTGATGTGTGCATGCGTAGCATGGGGGCAGTGTAAGGGCACAGCCAGGAGGGGACAGTATACCAAGGAGGGGGAGTGTAATGAGAGAGTACAGTATAAATACTGGGCCTTATAGGGGGGACACAGTGTGAGAGGACAGTGTGAAGAGGGGCCGGTATGGAAAGGAGAGGTCAATATGAAGAGCATGTACCACAAGAGGGACAGTGTGGGGGTCATATTTTGTGCAGACAATATAGTGAGTGGCAATTTTTCATTCAGGAGCATTATAATGACACTTGTATCTTTAAGGGCATCATGTGGAGATTTTCTGCAAAAGAGCGGAGAACATGGAAGTCTGCAGAGACGGCTGTGAATGAAAAAACTCATCATGTGGTCTGGACAAGATGAAGAAAATGAGAACGGCTCGAGAGACGACGCCATCTATAAGGTACCTGGATGTAAATGTTATTTGTGATACTAACTAACTCTCATGTTTTTATTTATGTTAGGAGCATTAAAGGGGATGTCCAGGTTTGTAATGAGTCTGCAGTCATTCTTTGTGACTGCAGACCTCTAACTTCTCACAGTGCGCCCTGCACGCTGTCAGAATTCTCTGGTGCTGGTGATTTACGTACATGCGATCACATGCCGACTAGACATGTGTGGCCTCGCTCAATGAAAATGAACTCAGCGAGGCCGGGCACGTCTAGTCGGAATGTGGTCAGAAGTATACAAATCACATACTTGTTCTGACATAACTGTCCACCAGCTAGGGAGAACCCTAAAAGTGTACAGTGCATTAGTTGTGAGAATTCAGTAGCCTGCGATGTCAGTAGCCTGCGATGTCAGGATTCAGCTCTGCAGGTTCCAGTAGTTGTCACATGGACACTTCACTCAAAAGCGATTTTCATACTTGTGGTCCTGTGACAATGAGCTTCTCTTCCTGCTTCTCTCATTTTTTCACTGAACATTGAGAGCTTTAGGGAGAGGAGCTCGTCGCTACATGACTAAGTGTGCAAATCGCATATGTCCTTGGGGGGGGGGGGGCGCCATAATGAATTTTTGCCAAGGGTGCCAGAAACCCTGGATATATGTTGTGAATTCTGTTGTCGGGCTCCCTCCTGTGGTCATGAATGGTACTTCGGCTGGTTCTGTCCATGGACTTCCTCTGGTGGGTGTTTCTGAGTTTCACAGGTGATGAGGTTAATTCGATAGCTGCTGCTCTATTATACTCCACTTAGATCTTTGCTCCATGCCACCTGTCAATGTTCCAGTATTGGTCTGTTCACTCCTGGATCGTTCTTGTGACCTGTCTTCCCATCAGAAGCTAAGTTCCAGCTTGTATTTCTTTGGTTTGCTATTTTTCTGTCCAGCTTGCTATTTATTTGTTGTCTTGCTTGCTGGTAGCTCTGGGACGCAGAGGGAGCGCCTCCGCACCGTGAGTCGGTGCAGAGGGTCTTTCAGCGCCCTCTGCGTGGTCTTTTTGTAGGTTTTTGTGCTGACCGCAAAGTAACCTTTCCTATCCTCGGTCTGTTCAGTAAGTCGGGCCTCACTTTGCTAAATCTATTTCATCTCTGTGTTTGTATTTTCATCTTTACTCACATTCATTATATGTGGGGGGCTGCCTTTTCCTTTGGGGAATTTCTCTGAGGCAAGGTAGGCTTTATTTTTCTATCTTCAGGGCTAGCTAGTGTCTTAGGCTGTGCCGAGTTGCATAGGGAGCGTTAGGCGCAATCCACGGCTATTTCTAGTGTGTTTGATAGGTTTAGGGATTGCGGTCAGCAGAGTTCCCATGTCCCAGAGCTCGTCCTTATTATCAGTAACTATCAGGTCATTCTGTGTGCTCTTAACCACCAGGTCCATTATTGTCCTGACCACCAGGTCATAACAGATATGCCTCTGGAGACAGATGGGGCAGAATGGAGACAGATGAGGCAGGATCATTGGACACATGAGGCAGGATCATGGCGATCATGGGACAAATGGGTTAGGATCATGGAATACATGGGGCAGGATGGAGACAGGTGCGGCAGGATCATTGAACAGATGGCACAGGATCATGGGACAGATGGAGCAGGATAATGGGACACATGGGGCAGAATGAAGACAGGTGGGGCAGGATCATGGGACAGGATGGAGACACATGGGGCAGGATCATGGGGCAAGATTATGGGACACATGGGTCAGGATCATGGGAAAGATGGAGCAGGATCATGGGACACATGGGGCCAGATCATAGGACAGGATCATGGGATGCATGGGACAGATAGGGCAGGATCATGGGACAGATGTGGCAGGCTCATGGGACAGATGCGGCAGGACTGTGAGACCGATGGGGCAGGATCATGTGACAGATGGGACAGGATCATGGGACACATGGGGCAGGATAGAGAAATATGAGGCAGGATCATGGGAAACATGGGGCAGGATCATGGAACTCATGAGGCAGGATGGAGACACATCAGGAAGGATGGGACATCACATGAGTGCAAAATGGAGACAAATGGGTGCAGGATGGGAGAACATATGGGGCTAGGATGAGAGAACATATGGCTGGAGCCAGGAATGAGACACAAGGGGCTAGAATGAGACACAAGGTGGCCAGGATAGGGGATATTATTACTGTAGGAGCTAATTAAGGGATATTATTACTGCAGTGATCTATTTTATTTTTGAGGATACTGTTTTCAGTGGGGCATGCTGGTACTGTGCAGGGTGGCATTATGTCTCCTTTTTTCCTTCAACTGGTGTACTGTAGAAGTTGGGGAAAAATAAGTAATGTGCTCTGCAAGCGGTGCTCTAGATAGCTGTGTTATTTTCTGCAGAGACAAGTCCTAGTTGGAAGAAATGATGGCAGTCTGCACTGGATGAAGAAGAAAAGCGATGGTGAAGGACTTCAACTAGAGATGTCACTGGTAAATAAATGTGTTACCTATACACTGTATAGTGTATACAGAGCTCCTGTATGTAATGTCACTGGTGATCACTATGTTACCTGTACAGTATACACTATATACAGAGCTCCTGTGCGTAATCTCACTGGTGATCACTGTATTACCTGTACACTATACACTATATACAGAACTCCTGTGTATAATGTCACTGGTGATTCCTGTATTACCTGTACACTGATACTATATAAAGAGCTCCTGTGTATAATATCACCGATGATCACTGTATTACCTCTACACTAGACACTATATACAGCGCTCCTGTGTATGATGTCACTGGTGATCACTGAATTACCTGTATACTGACACTGTATAATATGTACAGAGCTCCTATGTATGATGACACTTATGGTAATATTAGTATTTTCTTTTTTTAAGTGATCAGTATTGTAGTATTCCGTCACTATGTGGGGGTAATGTGTGGTCTGGTCATGGTGTTGAGATATTTGTTCCTAGTATTTGGCATTATTTGGTCACTATCTGTTCATGGTGTGGGGGTATTTGTCCCTTGTATGTCAGTATGTAGTGGTAATATGTGGTCTGGTCATGGTGTGACAGCATTTGTCACTTATATGTGGTATTATTGGTAATTTTAAAAATTGAAAAATAAATAAAAATACAGTTAGATCCATATATATTTGGACAGAGACAACATTTTTCTACTTTTAGTTATAGACATTGCCACAATGAATTTTAAACAAAACAATTCAGATGTAGTTGAAGTTCAGACTATCAGCTTTCATTTGAGGGTATCCACATTAAAATTGGATGAAGGGTTTAGGAGTTTCAGCTCCTTAACATGTGCCACCCTGTTTTTAAAGGGACCAAAAGTAATTGGACAATTGACTCCAAGGCTATTTCATGGACAAGTGTGGGCAATCCCTTCATTATGTCATTCTCAATTGAGCAGATAAAAGGCCTGGGGTTGATTTGAGGTGTGGTGCATGCATTTGGAAGGTTTTGCTGTGAAATAAGCATGCGGACAAAGGTGCTCTCCATGCAGGGGAAACAAGCCATCCTTAAGCTGCAAAAACGGAAAAAACCCATCCAAAAAACTGCTACAATATTCGGAGTGGCAAAATCTACAGTTTGGTATATCCTGAGAAAGAAAGAAAGCACTGGTGAACTCATCAATGCAAAAAGACCTGGGCACCCACGGGAGACAACAGTGGTGGATGATCGGAGAATAATCTCCATGGTGAAGAGAAACCCCTTCACAACAGCCAACCAAGTGACCAACACTCTCCAGGAGGTCGGCGTATCAATATCCAAATCTACCATGAAGAGAAGACTGCATGAAAGTAAATACAAAGGGTTCACTGCACGGTGCAAGCCACTCATAAGCATCAAGAAGAAAAAGGCTAGACTGGACTTTTCTAAAAAAACATTTAAAAAGGCCAACACAGTTCTGGAAGAACATTTTTTGGACAGATGAAACCAAGATCAACCTCTACCAGAATGATGGAAAGGGAAAAGTATGGCGAAGGCGTGGTACGGCTCATGATCCAAAGCATACCACATCATCTGTAAAACACGGCGGAGGCAGTGTGATGGCTTGGGCATGCATGGCTGCCAGTGGCACTGGGTCACTAGTGTTTATTGCTGATGTGACACAGGACAGAAGCAGCCAAATGAATTCTGAGGTATTCAGAGACATACTGTGTGCTCAGATCCAGCCAAATGCAGCCAAACTGATTGGTCGTCGTTTCATACTACAGATGGACAATGACCCAAAACATAAAGCCAAAGCAACCCAGGAGTTTATTAAAGCAAAGAAGTGGAATATTCTTGAATGGCCAAGTCAGTCACCTGATCTCAACCCAATTGAGCATGCATTTCACTTGTTAAAGACTAAACTTCAGACAGAAAGGCCCACAAACAAACAGCAACTGAAAACCACCGGAGTGAAGGCCTGGCAGAGCATCAAAAAGGAGGAAACACAGCGTCTGGTGATGTCCATGAGTTCAAGACTTCAGGCAGTCATTGCCAACAAAGGGTTTTCAGCCAAGTACTAGAAATGAACATTTTATTTAAAATTATTGAATCTGTCCAATTACTTTTGGTCCCTTTAAAAACAGGGTGGCACATGTTAAGGAGCTGAAACTCCTAAACCCTTCATCCAATTTTAATGTGGATACCCTCAAATGAAAGCTGAAAGTCTGAACTTCAACTGCATCTGAATTGTTTTGTTTAAAATTCATTGTGATAATGTCTATAACCAAAATTAGAAAAATGTTGTCTCTGTCCAAATATATATGGACCTAACTGTATACCTAAAAAGAGTATTGGATATTTTAACAAATGTTTAATAGGCTAGAATAGAGTAGGGCTCATCCAAAAGAGTCTACTTTGTCATGATGTCGGCTTAAAAAATCTTTTGGGAAAAACAAAAGCTGATGGCAATGTATGTGATCTAGTGTTTGATGTGAATTGTTAATGTTTGGTTGGTGAGGACGTGGTGCAGAAGTGGAGTTTTTACATGAGAGGTTGGTGGGACTGTGGAAGGTTCGGGGGTGAAGGTGGAGCTTGGGTGGAACCTGGGCAGAGTCTCAAGGGGCCCTAAAATTTTGCCAGTATGGGGCCCTGAAATTCCTGTTGGCAGCCCTTAATGAGTGTATGAATTACATACATAGGAGGCACGTGACAGTATCATCACATACACCCATTGTTGGAAAATGACATCCCCTTTATTTACTAAATTAACTCCTTTTCATATATTCATAAAATAACGCCACACCCCTGGAGTTTAATAATAAAATAACACATCCTCCCTTGGATTACAGTATAATAATGGAACAATGCTGCCCCTTCCCCTGAGATATAATCATAGCATAATTCCCCCTTTCCTGGAGTATAATCATGGAATAATGTCCCCTCCCTTAGAATATAATCAGAGAATATTGCTCCATCCCCTGGCGTAAAATCATGGAATAATGCTCCGTCCCCTGGAGAATAAGAGAATAATGCCCCCTCCCCTGGAGAATAATCAAAGAATAATGTCCCCTCCCCTGGAGAATAATCGAAAACAATGCCCCCTCCCCTGGAGTATACACATATGTACATGTAGCTGTATGCTCAACAAATTTAGAAATGTAAAGATCTTTCTCACAATTAAAAATGTAGCACACAGAAATAAATTGGTTAGAGACACAAATAAATCCCAGAGAAGAAGGGAAGTATTTCCCAGCAAGTAAAAGTAGAAATATAAATCAAGGGTTAAATACCCATATGATATAATGTCTGTATTTGGTGTTTGTATGAATTGTTCTCAAAGTCAAAGAATTGTAAAGTATGGTTAAGGTAGGTAACATAGTAACATAGTAACATAGTTAGTAAGGCCGAAAAAAGACATTTGTCCATCCAGTTCAGCCTATATTCCATCATAATAAATACCCAGCTCTACGTCCTTCTACAGAACCTAATAATTGTATGATACAATATTGTTCTGCTCCAGGAAGACATCCAGGCCTCTCTTGAACCCCTCGACTGAGTTCGCCATCACCACCTCCTCAGGCAAGCAATTCCAGATTCTCACTGCCCTAACAGTAAAGAATCCTCTTCTATGTTGGTGGAAAAACCTTCTCTCCTCCAGACGCAAAGAATGCCCCCTTGTGCCCGTCACCTTCCTTGGTATAAACAGATCCTCAGCGAGATATTTGTATTGTCCCCTTATATACTTATACATGGTTATTAGATCGCCCCTCAGTCGTCTTTTTTCTAGACTAAATAATCCTAATTTCGCTAATCTATCTGGGTATTGTAGTTCTCCCATCCCCTTTATTAATTTTGTTGCCCTCCTTTGTACTCTCTCTAGTTCCATTATATCCTTCCTGAGCACCGGTGCCCAAAACTGGACACAGTACTCCATGTGCGGTCTAACTAGGGATTTGTACAGAGGCAGTATAATGCTCTCATCATGTGTATCCAGACCTCTTTTAATGCACCCCATGATCCTGTTTGCCTTGGCAGCTGCTGCCTGGCACTGGCTGCTCCAGGTAAGTTTATCATTAACTAGGATCCCCAAGTCCTTCTCCCTGTCAGATTTACCCAGTGGTTTCCCGTTCAGTGTGTAATGGTGATATTGATTCCCTCTTCCCATGTGTATAACCTTACATTTATCATTGTTAAACCTCATCTGCCACCTTTCAGCCCAAGTTTCCAACTTATCCAGATCCATCTGTAGCAGAATACTATCTTCTCTTGTATTAACTGCTTTACATAGTTTTGTATCATCTGCAAATATCGATATTTTACTGTGTAAACCTTCTACCAGATCATTAATGAATATGTTGAAGAGAACAGGTCCCAATACTGACCCCTGCGGTACCCCACTGGTCACAGCGACCCAGTTAGAGACTATACCATTTATAACCACCCTCTGCTTTCTATCACTAAGCCAGTTACTAACCCATTTACACACATTTTCCCCCAGACCAAGCATTCTCATTTTGTGTACCAACCTCTTGTGCGGCACGGTATCAAACGCTTTGGAAAAATCGAGATATACCACGTCCAATGACTCACCGTGGTCCAGTCTATAGCTTACCTCTTCATAAAAACTGATTAGATTGGTTTGACAGGAGCGATTTCTCATAAACCCATGCTGATATGGAGTTAAACAGTTATTCTCATTGAGATAATCCAGAATAACATCCCTCAGAAACCCTTCAAATATTTTACCAACAATACTGATAGACATAGGAAACCCAAAACAAAAAACGTGTCTGGACTGAAATTATGATACTAGGTGGTTAAAAGCTAAGGAACTTTATAACTTTATAAAATAATGCAATAAGAATACAAAAATATATACATAAGGACTAATTACTGTATGAGCCACTGTAGGAAACCTAAAAGGAAGAAAAGTATCTACTACTCGTGCGTATCGAAAGTATGGAAAGTGTTCAGACCCCTTTTCATTTTGCACTCTTTGTTTCATTGCAGCCATTTGGTAAATCCAAAAAAAGTTATTTTTTTTTCTCATTAATGTACACTATGCGCCCCATCTTGACAGAAAAAAACAGAAATGTAGAAATTTTTGCAAATTTATTAACAAAGAAAAGCTGAAATATCACATGGTCATAGGTATTCAGACCCTTTGCTCATTAGTGAGTCGAAGCACCCTTTTGAGCTAGTACAGCTATGAGAGTTCTTGGGAATGATGCAACAAGTTTTTCACACCTGGATTTGGGGATCCTCGGCCATTCTTCCTTGCAGATCCTCTCCAGTTCCTTCAGGTTGAATGGTGAACATTGGTGGACAGCCATATTCAGGTCTCTCCAGAGATGCTCAATTGTGTTTAGGTCAGGGCTCTGGCTGGGCCAGTCAAGAATGGTCACAGAGTTGTTCTGAAGCTACTCCTTTGTTATTTTAGCTGTGTGCTTAGGGTCATTGTCTTGTTGGAAGGTGAACCTTCGGCCAAGTCTGAGATCCAGAGCACTCTGGAAGAGGTTTTCATCCAGGATATCTCTGTACTTGGCCGCATTCATGTTTCCTTCAATGACAACCAGTTGTCCTGTCCCTGCAGCTGAAAAACACCCCATAGCATGATTCTGTCACAACTATGTTTCACTGTTGGGATTGTATTGGGCAGTTGATGAGTAGTGCCTGGATTTCTCCACACATACCGCTTAGAATTATCACCAAAAGGGTCTATCTTCGTCTCATCAGACCAGAAAATCTTATTTCTCATAATCTGGGAGTCCTCCATTTGATTTTAGCAAACTCTATGCGGGCTTTCATATGTCTTGCACTGAGGAGAGTCTTCCGTCGGGCCACTCTGCCATAAAGGCCTGACTGGTGGAGGGCTGCAGTGATAGTTGACTTTGTGGAACTTTCTCCCATCTCCCTACTGCATCTCTGGAGCTCAGCCACAGTGGTCTTGGGATTCTTCTTTACTTCTCTCACCAAGGCTCTTCTCCCACAATTTCTCAGTTTGGCTGGATGGCCTAGTCTAGGAAGACTTCTGGGGTCCCAAACTTCTTCAATTTAAGGATTATGGAGGCCACTGTGCTCTTAGTAACCTTGAGACATTTTTGTTAACCTTTGCCAGATCTGTGCCTTGCCACAATTCTGTCTCTGAGCTCCTTGGCCAGTACCTTTGACCTCATGATTCTCATTTCGTCTGACAAGCACAATGAACTGCGAGGTCTTATATGCCTCTCCAAATCAAGTCCTATCAGTTTAATTAAACACAGCTGGACTCCAATGAAGGAGTAGAACCATATCAAGGAGGATCACAAGGAAATGGACAGCATGTGACTTAAACATGAGCAAAGGTTCTCAATACTTATGACCATGTGATATTTCAGTTTTTCTTTTATATTAAATTTGCAAAAATGTCTACATTTCTGTTTTTTTCAGTCAACATGGGGTGCAGAGTGTGCAATAATGTGAAAAAAACTGGCTGCAATGAAACAAAGAGTGAAAAATTTAAAGGGGGCTGAATACTTTCCGTACCCGCTGTACATTTTATTTAGCCTTAAAGAAGCACTCCTATAACATTGTTATCTTTTTCCGAATATTGCAGTCATCATATTATATAGCACTGAGTGTGTACTTACAATTGCTCATTTTTTCCTTTTACCCAGTTAATTCTTCTCTTTTCCATTAGGTCAATGACATAATGTGATTAAAAACTGACAAGTTGATTTCTTCCAAGCCCTATGTAGAAACAGGAGGTCAATTTTCCCTGCATAACTCATCATTAGTGTTGAGCATTCAGATACTGCAATATCGGGTATAGGCCGATATTTGCGGTATCGGAGTTCCGATACTGAGTTCCGATACTTTTACAATATCAAATACCGGAATCGGAAGTTCACATAATGCAATGAGCCAGTTTGATTTAATTCAGCCAATGGGGAATCCTAAGAAGTATGGGCACATCCTGTTATGCATGTTAGGCATCTAACTAATGGCATGGCTGTGATTGGCTGCTGAAATGATGACATGATGCACTATAAAAGCCGCCGCTGCCAGTTTGGGTTCACTCTGCTGTGAATTCAGTTAGGGACAGGACGCTGCTGTTCTGACTGAGGGACAGTTTGGGATAGCGATTTGCTTCATTGTGCTTTACCCAGGCTACTTTAGCAACTGCTCTGTGAGAAGCTTTTTTTGCCTTGCAGCTCTGTTCATAGCTGTCTGCGAGGTCTGTGTGTGAGTGCAGCTTACGCTGTGGTGTGTTCTGCAGCCACCTCTGGTTGTAGTCCGCTCAGTGTGCGTCTCTGCCTCATACTGTTACATTGTCCTTTTTGGCATTATTGCTGCTGCACATTTTTTCTGATTTCTCCTATTAGTGTGTTTCCATCCATATCCAGCTAGATTGCTTGCAAACACTATATAGGAGTAGATAGAGGAGCTTTTCTGCAGCCTTGCAGTGCTGTTCACGGCTGTCTGCGAGGTCTCTGTGTGTGAGTGCTGCTCACGCGGTAGTGTGTTCTGCAGCCACATCTGGTTGTAGTCCACTCAGCGTGCGTCACTGCCTCATACTGTTACATTGTCCTTTTTTTGCATTAGCGCTGCTGCACATTTTTCCTGATTTCTCCTATTAGTGTGTTTCCATCTGTATCCAGCTAGATTGCATGCAAACACTAAATAGGAATAGATAGAGGAGCTTTTCTGGAGCCGCACTGTTCACAGCTGTATGCGAGGTCTGTGTGTGTGAGTGCAGCTCACGCTGTAGTTGTGTTCTGCAGCCACCTCCGGTTGTAGTACGCTCAGCGTGCATCACTGCCTCATACATTGTCCTTTTTTTCATTAGTGCAGCTTATTTTTCCTGATTTCTCCTATTAGTGTGGTTCCATCCATATCCACCTAGATTGCTTGAAAACACTATACAGGAGTAGATAGAGGAGCCTTTCTGCTGGCTTGTGCCCTGCAGCCCCAGCCAGATTAGTATTAGCCTATTTTTTGGATCCACATCTATTGCATTGTAGGTTACCCTCCTGCATTGTAATAGCTACAAAAAGTTTGTGATACTATCAGTTTTACATCTTTGGGCACATCCAGTGTCTTTTTGTGAAAAAAACTAAAAGTTAATAAAGTTCACCAAACACTCCACTTTACAGTTGTGTAGGCCACATTAGCTCATATTAAAGTCTAGTCCACACTTTATAAAATTAGTGTTTCTTATACCTGTTAGCAGCTGTTCAGGAATAGGCACATTAAGCCCTTAGTAATTTTCTGCCTCTCTTTATCAGTCTACCAAGATGAAGAAGGCAGGGAGTAAGGCACATGGGCGTGGAGTTTCTGCAGGGAGAGGACGTGGGGATTCTGTGCCTGCTGCGGGCACCACTGACTCAGCATCCCCCAATTTTACCAGGGAACAGTCCTTTATGCGCAGCTTTGTAGGAGCTCGCCGTACCCCACTGCTGCGGGAGGAACAAATTGAAGCCGTTGTCGGATGGATGGCAGCTAACACATCGACTTTAATTAGTGCCACATCCTCTCAGGTCCAGAGCACTGACGAGCACCCATCTGTCTCTTCACCACCTGTCAAATTGCCCAGGCAGTCAGAGAGCCCTGGACAGGAGTCATCTCTACTTCTGTTCTCTGAATCTCTTGGCTTGGAAAGAGGGGGCCAGCAAAGCAGCATTGGAGAAATTGAAGAAGAGACAGAATGCAGAATACAGCAGCACCTACCACCTCTTCAGCTCGTGTTGTAGCCACTTTCTACAGCTCACACACAGCTGGTTCGGCTTCCTCACAGGATCACTATGGAAGAACCTCTGGCACTGTTGTACAGAGACACAGTGTAATTCCAGCCACAGCACCACGTTCCCTGTCATCCTCACACTCCCAGGCCAGTCTACAGCCATCGGTAGCACAGGCATTGTAGAAAAGGCGCCCATACTCGGCAAACCACTCCCGAGCACAGGCTCTGAATGCTGGCATTGCAAAACTACTGTCCCTTGAAATGCTCTCATTCAGGCTGGTGGAGACTGACACCTTCCGTAACTTCATGGCATTGGTAGTCCCACAATACAATCTGCCCAGCTGCTTTTATTTCAGCAGGCAAGCCGTCCCTGCCCTGCAAAAGCATATGGAGGGAAAAATTAAACATGCGCTACTAAACACCATCAGTAGCAAGGTCCACATGACCACCGATGCATGGACCAGTAACCATGGACAGGGACGATACCTTTCCCTAACTGCCCATTGGGTCAATGTTGTGGAGTTGGGTACAGATCTTGAGAGTGGCGCTGTACGTGTTCTGCCCACTCCAAGGATTGCAGGAATCCAGTCTGTACACATTGACTTCTCCTCATACTCCAGTTCCTCTGAATCAGCACTGCAGGAGCCGTCACAGTCTACCTCCACATGGACCCATGAACGCTTACCGGTTACGACCGATATGAGCACAGCTGTGGCCAAACATCAACAGGCCATATTGAAATTAATTTCTTTGGGGAATCGAAGCCACACAGCGCAGGAGCTCCAGAATGCCATCAAGCAAGAGAGCGACGTGTGGTTTGTGCCAGCAAATCTCCAGCCAGGCATGGTAGTGTGTCACTATGGCTGAAATCTGGTGGCAGCTCTGGGCCTAGCAACCTCACTCACATCCCATGTCTGACACATGTGCTCAACTTGGTCATGCAGAGTTTTTTGAGGGACTATCCGGATCTTGATGCACTGCTGCACAATGTCCGCCTAGAGTGCGCTCACTTGCGGCGTTCCAGCATGCCAAGATCGTGCATTGCAGCTCTGCAGTGTCGATTCTGCCTTCTGGAACATCGTATCATATGTGACCTACCCACCAGGTGGAATTCAATGTTACATATGTTGGAGCGGTTGTGTGAGCAGCAGGCAGCAGTAATGGAGTACCAGCTGCATCAGGCGCAAACAAGTCGCACTGGTGCCGCTTACACTTCACCACCACTAAGTGGGCCTCTATGAAGGACATCTGCCACGTTTTGCATGCCTTCGATGATTCAACGCGGATGGTGAGTGCAGATGATGCACTAGTCAGCATGACTATCCCCCTTATCTGCCTGCATGAAAAAACACTGCAAGCACCAAGGGAGGAGGTTGTGGAAGAGGTGGAGGATGAGGAGTCACAAATGCCATCTGCTTCTGGACAGTCTGCGCAACATGGTTCCTCACAAAGGCCTACGCAGGGGACACTTTGTGAGGAGGATAAGGAGGAGTCAATGGAAGAGGAAGACATCTGTCCAGAGGAAGGAGTTAAACAATGTTCCAGTAGTCAGTATGTAGAGCGAGGGTGGGGTGATGCAGAGCAGGCAGAGATGACGCCTCAAGCAGGGGACAGCGTTTCTTGGCCAGTTGGCAGTCTGCAGCACATGGTTGATTTCATGCTGCAGTGCCTGAGAAACAACCGGCGCATCACCCACATTCTCAACACGGCTGATTATTGGGTGTACACCCTCCTAGATACTCGCTACCGGGACAACTTACAAAGCCTCATAACACTGTTAAACTGGGAGCGTAAAATGCGGGAGTACCAAGACACACTGGTGCATTCCCTCATGTTCTCCATTCCAACCGAGAGCTAGTGCTTTACAAAGCAGCTCAGTGCGTCGAGGCAGTGGAGGAAGCTCTGCACAAAGACTGAGTAGAAGCAGCACCTCAGCACAAGACCAGTACGGCCCAAATGTGACAAAGTTTTGTGTCCCCACCACAAATGTCTACACCATCACAGATGGCTCCAGTCAGCAGGAGGCAACGTTTCCGTCAGATGATGACAGACTACATGTCTTGCCCTCTCAGTGTTCACCCACACGGCTCTTTCCCCTTCAAGTTTTGGGTCTCTAAGCTGGATACATGGCCAGAGTAGCCAGTATGCATTGGAGGTGCTGGCTTGCCCTGCTGCTAGTGTATTATCGGAACACATCTTTAGTGCCGCAGGTGGTGTGCTAACAGACCATTGTAAGCGACTATCCTCCGATAACGTTGACCGGCTTACTTTTCTGAAAATGAACAAGGCCTGGATCTCGCAGGAATTTGCCAGTCCTCTTCCAGATGAAATAATTGGTTGGAAACAGTATCCAGGTCTCCTGTTGTGTTCATGTTTCTACCAACTGAACTGTAATCCCTGGGCTCCAACACCGCCAGTTGCTGCTCAGAAGTGCCGTCTGCACTGTCAACACTTGCTCCAGTGTTATTGGAGTTCAGTAACGTCAGCTGATCCCCTGCTGTGTATCCGGCAATTTCTCCTGCTCCATCCACATTCACACTACTACAGATATTAAACTTGCTCCAATTAGGCCTCTGACTACACTCTGTTCCTCTTGTAATCCCAGGGCTCCAACACCACCAGTTGCTGCTCAGAAGTGCCATTTGCACAGTCAACACTTGCTCCTGTGTTATTGGGGTTTAGTAAAGTAAGCTGATCTCCTGCTGTGTATCATGCAATTTCTCCTGCTCCGTCCACACTCACACTACTACAGATATTAAAACTTGCTCCAATTAGGCCTCTGGCTACTGTTTCTCCTGTAATGCCTGGGCTCCAACACTGCAGTTGCTGCACAGAAGTGCCATCTGCACAGTTAACACATGCTCTAATGTTATTGGGATTCAGTAACGTCAGCTGATCCCCTACTGTGTGTCCGGCAATTTCTCCTGCTCCGTCCACATTCACACTACTACACATATTAAACTTGCTGCAATTAGGCCTCTGGCTACACTCTGTTTCTAGCATTTACCCTGGGCTCCAACACTGCAAGTCGCTGCTCAGAAGTGCTGTCTGACAGTTAACACTTGCTCCTGTGTTATTGGGGTTCAGTAAAGCCAGCTGATCCCCTGCTGTGTATCCGGCAATTTCTACTGCTCCATCCACACTCACACTACTACAGGTATTAAACTTGCTCCAATTAGGCCTATGGCTATACTCTGTTTCTAGCATTGACCCTGGGCTCCAACACTGCCCGTTGCTGCTCAGAAGTGCCATCTGCACAGTCAACAATTGTTCCTGTGTTATTGGGGTTCAGTAACGTCAGCTGATCCCTGCTGTGTATCCGGCAATTTCTCCTGCTCCGTCCACACTCACACTACTACAGTTATTAAACTTGCTCCAAATAGGCCTCTGGCTACAGTCTGTTTCTTTTGTAATCCCTGGGCTCCAACAACACCAGTTGCTGCTCAGAAGTGCTGTCTGCACAGTCTACACTTGCTCCTGTGTTATTGGGGTTCTGTAACGTCAGCTGATCCCCTGCTGTGTATTCGGCAATTTCTCCTGCTCCATCCACACTCACACTACTACAGATATTAAACTTGCTCCAATTAGGCCTCTGACTACACTCTGTTCCTCTTGTAATCCCAGGGCTCCAACACTGCAGTTGCTGCTCAGAAGTGCCATCTGCACAGTTAACACATGCTCCAATGTTATTGGGATTCAGTAATGTCAGCTGATCCCCTGCTGTGTGTCCGGCAATTTCTCCTGCTCCGTCCACATTCACACTACTACACATATTAAACTTGCTGCAATTAGGCCTTTGGCTACACTCTGTTTCTAGCATTTACCCTGGGCTCCAACACTGCAAGTCGCTGCTCAGAAGTGCCATCTGCACAGTTAACACTTGCTCCTGTGTTATTGGGGTTCAGTAACGTCAGCTGATCCCTGCTGTGTATCCGGCAATTTCTACTGCTCCATCCACACTCACACTACTACAGATATTAGACTTGCTCCAATTAGGCCTCTGGCTACACTCTGTTTCTAGTATTGACCCTGGGCTCCAACACTGCTAGTCGCTGCTCAGAAGTGCCGTCTGCACAGTCAACACATGCTCCAGTGTTATTGGGGTTCAGTAACGTCAACTGATCCCCTGCTGTATATCCGGCAATTTCTCCTGCTCCGTCCACACTCACACTACTACAGATATTAAACTTGCTCCAAATAGGCCTCTGGCTACACTCTGTTTCTAGCATTGACCCTGGGCTCCAACACTGCAAGTCACTGCTCAGAAGAGCCGTCTGCACAGTCATCACATGCTCCAGTGTTATTGGGGTTCAGTAACGTCAGCTGATCCCCTGCTGTGTATCCGGCAATTTCTCCTGCTCCGTCCACACTCACACTACTACAGATATTAAACTTGCTACAATTAGGCCTCTGGCTACACTCTGTTTCTCCTGTAATCCCTGGGATCCAACACCACCAGTTGCTGCTCAGAAGTGCCGTCTGCACAGTCAACACTTGCTCCTGTTTTATTGGGGTTCAGTAACGTCAGCTGATCTCCTGCTGTGTATCCGGCAATTTCTCCTGCTCCATCCACACTCCCACTACTACAGTTATTAAACTTGCTCCAAATAGGCCTCTGGCTACACACTGCTTCTCCTGTAATGCCTGGGCGCCAACACTGCCAGTTGCTGCTCAGAAGTGCCATCTACACAGTCAACACATGCTCCAGTGTTATTGGGGTTCAGTAAAGTCAGCTGATCCTCTGCTGTGTATCCGGCAATTTCTCCTGCTCCGTCCACACTCACACTACTACAGATATTAAACTTGCTCCAATTAGCCCTCTGGCTACACTCTGTTTCTAGAATTGAAGTTGGGTTCCAACACTGCTAGTCGATGCTCAGAAGTGCCGTCTGCAGAGTCATCACATGCTCCAGTGGTGTTGGGGTTTAGTAACATCAGCTGATCCCCTGCTGTGTATCTGGCAATTTCCCCTGCTCCTTCCACACACTGGGCTCCAACACCGCCAGTTGCTGCTCAGAAGTGCCGTCTGCATGTCTGCTGTTGTGAATTCTGTGGCTGAATTCACTCCTGTGGTCACAAGTGGTACTGCAGCTTCTGAGCTTCCTCCCTCAGGTGTTCTGGTGAGCTCGTTAGCTGCTTCATTACTTAACTCCGCCTGATGCTGCTATCCTTGCTCCTTGTCAATGTTTCAGTGTTGGATCTGAGCTTCTCCTGATTGTTCCTGTGACCTGCTGCTCTGTATAGCTAAGTGCTTTTTGCTTTTTGTTGCTTTTTTTCTGTCCAGCTTGTCTTTTGTTTTGCTGGAAGCTCTGAGACGCAAAGGGTGTGCGTGGTTTTGCTTTAGGGTTTTTTATAGACTGCAAAGTTCGCTTTACTGTCCTCGCTCTGTCCTAGAATATCGGGCCCCACTTTGCTGAATCTATTTCATCCCTACGTTTTGTCTTTTCATCTTACTCACAGTCATTATATGTGGGGGGCTGCCTTTTCCTTTGGGGAATTTTTCTGGGGCAAGTCAGGCCTATTTTTCTATCTTCAGGCTAGCTAGTTTCTTAGGCTGTGCCGAGTTGCCTAGGTAGTTGTTAGGCGCAATCCACAGCCGCTTTTAGTTGTGTTTAGGATAGGATCAGGTGTGCAGTCTACAGAGTTTCCACGTCTCAGAGCTCGTTCTTGTATTTTTGGGTATCACTGTGTGCGCTCTGATCGCTAAGCACACTGTGTTTCTGGATTGCCTTCATAACACCTGTCATTAGCAAACATAACAGTACAAGGAGCCCAACTAATGATTCTCAATAGAGGGAAAGAAAAAGTTCTGACATCATTTTTTTTTTTTTTCTGCTCTGTGTTCACTTTTTTTTTCCCCTAGACATTTGGGTGATTCTGGACACAGGTGTGGACATGGACATTCAGGGTCTGTGCTCTTCAATGGATAATCTCGTTATAAATGTACAAAAAATTCAAGATACTATTGATCAGAAATCTATGTTAGAACCAAGAATTCCTATTCCTGATTTGTTTTTTGGAGATAGAACTAAGTTTCTAAGTTTCAAAAATAATTGTAAGCTATTTCTGGCCTTGAAACCTCATTCTTCTGGTAATCCTATTCAACAGGTTTTGATTATTATTTCTTTTTTGCGCGGCGACCCTCAAGACTGGGCATTTTCTCTTGCGCCAGGAGACCCTGCATTGAGTAGTGTCGATGCGTTTTTCCTGGCGCTCGGATTGCTGTACGATGAGCCTAATTCAGTGGATCAGGCTGAGAAAAATTTGCTGGCTTTGTGCCAGGGTCAGGATGATATAGAAGTATATTGTCAGAAATTTAGGAAATGGTCAGTACTCACTCAGTGGAATGAATCTGCGCTGGCAGCTTTGTTCAGAAAGGGTCTCTCTGAGGCTCTTAAGGATGTCATGGTGGGATTTCCTATGCCTGCTGGTTTGAATGAGTCTTTGTCTTTGGCCATTCAGATCGGTCGACGCTTGCGCGAGCGTAAATCTGTGCACCATTTGGCGGTACTGCCTGAGGTTAAACCTGAGCCTATGCAGTGCGATAGGACTATGACTAGAGTTGAACGGCAGGAATACAGACGTCTGAATGGTCTGTGTTTCTACTGTGGTGATTCCACTCATGCTATTTCTGATTGTCCTAAGCGCACTAAGCGGTCCGCTAGGTCTGCCGTCATTGGTACTGTACAGTCCAAATTCCTTCTGTCCATTACCTTGATATGCTCTTTGTCGTCGTTTTCTGTCATGGCGTTTGTGGATTCGGGCGCTGCCCTGAATCTGATGGATTTGAATTATGCTAAACGTTGTGGGTTTTTCTTGGAGCCTTTGCGGTGTCCTATTCCATTGAGAGGAATTGATGCTACACCTTTGGCCAAGAATAAACCTCAATACTGGGCCCAGCTGACCATGTGCATGGCTCCTGCACATCAGGAAGTTATTCGCTTTCTGGTGTTGCATAATCTGCATGATGTGGTCGTGTTGGGGTTGCCATGGCTACAAACCCATAATCCAGTATTGGATTGGAATTCCATGTCGGTATCCAGCTGGGGTTGTCAGGGGGTACATGGTGATGTTCCATTTTTGTCGATTTCGTCATCCACCCCTTCTGAGGTCCCAGAGTTCTTGTCTGATTATCAGGATGTATTTGAAGAGCCCAAGTCCGATGCTCTACCTCCGCATAGGGATTGTGATTGTGCTATCAATTTGATTCCTGGTAGTAAATTCCCTAAAGGTCGATTATTTAATTTATCCGTGCCCGAACATGCCGCTATGCGCAGTTATGTGAAGGAATCCCTGGAGAAGGGACATATTCGCCCATCGTCATCACCACTGGGAGCAGGGTTCTTCTTTGTAGCCAAGAAGGATGGTTCGCTGAGACCGTGTATTGATTACCGCCTTCTTAATAAGATCACTGTTAAATTTCAGTATCCCTTGCCATTGTTATCTGACTTGTTTGCTCGGATTAAGGGGGCTAGTTGGTTCACTAAGATAGATCTTCGTGGTGCGTATAATCTGGTGAGAATCAGGCAAGGAGATGAATGGAAAACTGCATTCAATACGCCCGAGGGTCATTTTGAGTATCTAGTGATGCCGTTCGGACTTGCCAATGCTCCATCTGTGTTTCAGTCTTTTATGCATGACATCTTCCGTGAGTATCTGGATAAATTCCTGATTGTTTACTTGGATGACATTTTGATCTTCTCAGATGATTGGGAGTCTCATGTGAAGCAGGTCAGAATGGTTTTTTCAGGTCCTGCGTGCTAACTCTTTGTTTGTGAAGGGATCAAAGTGTCTCTTCGGTGTGCAGAAAGTTTCATTTTTGGGGTTCATCTTTACCCCTTCTACTATCGAGATGGATCCAGTTAAGGTCCAAGCCATCCAGGATTGGATTCAGCCGACATCTCTGAAAAGTCTGCAAAAGTTCCTGGGCTTTGCTAATTTTTATCGTCGCTTCATCTGTAATTTTTCTAGCATTGCCAAACCATTGACCGATTTGACCAAGAAGGGTGCTGATTTGGTTAATTGGTCTTCTGCTGCTGTGGAAGCTTTTCAGGAGTTGAAGCGTCGTTTTTGTTCTGCCCCTGTGTTGTGTCAGCCAGATGTTTCTCTTCTGTTCCAGGTCGAGGTTGATGCTTCTGAGATTGGAGCAGGGGCGGTTTTGTCACAGAGAGGTTCTGATTGCTCAGTGATGAAACCATGTGCTTTCTTTTCCAGGAAGTTTTCGCCCGCTGAGCGTAATTATGATGTGGGCAATCGAGAGTTGCTGGCCATGAAGTGGGCATTCAAGGAGTGGCGTCATTGGCTTGAAGGAGCTAAGCATCGCGTGGTGGTATTGACTGATCATAAGAACTTGACTTATCTCGAGTCTGCCAAGCGCTTGAATCCTAGACAGGCCCGTTGGTCGTTATTTTTTGCCCGCTTCGACTTTGTGATTTCGTACCTTCCGGGCTCTAAAAATGTGAAGGCGGATGCTCTGTCTAGGAGTTTTGTGCCCGACTCTCCGGGTTTATCTGAGCCAGCGGGTATCCTCAAGGAAGGAGTCATTGTGTCTGCCATCTCCCCTGATTTGCGGCGGGTGCTGCAAAAATTTCAGGCGAATAAACCTGATCGTTGTCCAGCAGAGAAACTGTTCGTCCCTGATAGGTGGACTAATAAACTTATCTCTGAACTTCATTGTTCGGTGTTGGCTGGTCATCCTGGAATCTTTGGTACCAGAGAGTTAGTGGCTAGATCCTTCTGGTGGCCATCTCTGTCACGGGATGTACGTACTTTTGTGCAGTCCTGTGGGATTTGTGCTAGGGCTAAGCCCTGCTGTTCTCGTGCCAGTGGGTTGCTTTTGCCCTTGCCGGTCCCAAAGAGGCCTTGGACACATATTTCGATGGATTTCATTTCTGACCTTCCCGTTTCTCAAAAGATGTCAGTCATTTGGGTGGTCTGTGATCGCTTTTCTAAAATGGTCCATCTGGTGCCCTTGGCTAAATTGCCTTCCTCCTCTGATTTGGTACCTTTGTTCTTTCAGCATGTGGTTCGGTTGCATGGCATTCCTGAGAATATTGTTTCTGACAGAGGTTCCCAGTTTGTTTCAAGGTTTTGGCGAGCCTTTTGTGGTAGGATGGGCATTGACCTATCCTTTTCCTCGGCTTTCCATCCTCAGACTAATGGCCAGACCGAACGAACCAATCAGACCTTGGAAACATATCTGAGATGTTTTGTTTCTGCAGACCAGGATGATTGGGTGTCCTTTTTGCCGTTGGCTGAGTTCGCCCTTAATAATCGGGCCAGCTCGGCTACCTTGGTTTCTCCATTTTTTTGCAATTCTGGGTTCCATCCTCGTTTCTCTTCAGGACAGGTTGAGTCTTCGGACTGTCCTGGTGTGGATTCTGTGGTGGATAGGTTGCAGCAGATCTGGACTCAGGTAGTGGACAATTTGATCTTGTCCCAGGAGAAAGCTCAACTTTTCGCTAATCGCAGACGCCGTGTGGGTCCCCGACTTCGTGTTGGGGATCTGGTTTGGTTATCTTCTCGTCATATTCCTATGAAGGTTTCCTCTCCTAAATTTAAACCTCGTTTTATTGGTCCGTATAGGATTTCTGAGGTTCTCAATCCTGTGTCTTTTCGTTTGACCCTCCCAGACTCCTTTTCCATACATAATGTATTCCATAGGTCGTTGTTGCGGAGATACGTGGCACCTATGGTTCCATCTGTTGAGCCTCCTGCCCCGGTTTTGGTGGAGGGGGAATTGGAGTATATTGTGGAGAAGATTTTGGATTCTCGTGTTTCTAGACGGAAACTCCAGTATCTGGTTAAATGGAAGGGTTATGCTCAGGAAGATAATTCCTGGGTTTTTGCCTCTGATGTTCATGCTTCCGATCTTGTTCGTGCCTTTCATGCGGCTCATCCTGGTCGGCCTGGGGGCTCTGGTGAGGGTTCGGTGACCCCTCCTCAAGGGGGGGGTACTGTTGTGAATTCTGTGGCTGAATTCACTCCTGTGGTCACAAGTGGTACTGCAGCTTCTGAGCTTCCTCCCTCAGGTGTTCTGGTGAGCTCGTTAGCTGCTTCATTACTTAACTCCGCCTGATGCTGCTATCCTTGCTCCTTGTCAATGTTTCAGTGTTGGATCTGAGCTTCTCCTGATTGTTCCTGTGACCTGCTGCTCTGTATAGCTAAGTGCTTTTTGCTTTTTTGTTGCTTTTTTTCTGTCCAGCTTGTCTTTTGTTTTGCTGGAAGCTCTGAGACGCAAAGGGTGTACCGCCGTGCCGTTAGTTCGGCACGGTGGGTTTTTTTGCCCCCTTTGCGTGGTTTTGCTTTAGGGTTTTTTATAGACTGCAAAGTTCGCTTTACTGTCCTCGCTCTGTCCTAGAATATCGGGCCCCACTTTGCTGAATCTATTTCATCCCTACGTTTTGTCTTTTCATCTTACTCACAGTCATTATATGTGGGGGGCTGCCTTTTCCTTTGGGGAATTTCTCTGGGGCAAGTCAGGCCTATTTTTCTATCTTCAGGCTAGCTAGTTTCTTAGGCTGTGCCGAGTTGCCTAGGTAGTTGTTAGGCGCAATCCACAGCCGCTTTTAGTTGTGTTTAGGATAGGATCAGGTGTGCAGTCTACAGAGTTTCCACGTCTCAGAGCTCGTTCTTGTATTTTTGGGTATTTGTCAGATCACTGTGTGCGCTCTGATCGCTAAGCACACTGTGTTTCTGGATTGCCTTCATAACACCTGTCATTAGCAAACATAACAGTCTGCATAGTCAACACTTGCTCCTGTGTTATTGGGGTTCAGTTTTGTCAGCTGATCCCCTGTTGTGTATCCGGCAATTTCGCCTGCTCCATCCACACTCACATTACTACAGATTTTAAACTTGCTCCAATTACGCCTCTGTCTCCACTCTGTATCTAGTATTTACCCTGGGCTCCAACACCGCCAGTTGCTGCTCAGAAGTGTCTTAGGCATGAGTACTCACTCCTGCCCAGCCTGATTCCAGCACACCAGCTGTTTATGGGTAGTGTCAAGGTCACTTTGCCTGTAATACGTTGTCCTGTCGGGTTGTGGTCGGGTTAGCTGACTCTATGGTGCCTGCAGTTTCGGTGCTTCCTATGTGGGCTGCGGAATCTGGCAATGAAGGCTGGTTCTGTAGAGCCAATAGGACAAGCACCCCCTGTAGGACTTTGGGTTTCGGTAACAGCGGCCTGCTCGCGGCCTTGCAATTTTTTTTATGTGGACCTTCTGCTGCCTATCTGAGTTCCAGCACCATTAGCTGGTTCTTTGGAAGTCAATCTTGAATAGGTCCACCTGGGTTCCAGTACCATCAGCTGGTTCCAGGCAGAGCTTTTGGCTTAGGTGCCTCCTTCTCGGTATCCGAGTTCCACCAACGTCTGGTGGTCCTTGGTAGTGCTTTCTGGCACGGGTACCTCCTGCTTAGTAACCGGGTTCCAGTACGATCAGCTGGTCTTTGGTAGTTCCATTGGCTCTTGTACCTTCTGCTACCCATCCGGGTTCCAGTACCATCAGCTGGCTCTCGGCAATTCCTCAGCCTTCTTGTACCTTCTGCTACATTTAAAAGTTCAAGATTTTTTAAATGGTTTTTGGTAATTATTCTGGATCTCCGTGACGACGACCTTAAAGACGACGACCCTGAAGACCACCCCGAAGAAGACGACAACCCCGGAGACGATGACCCCAGAGACGACGACCCTGGAGACGTCGACCCTGAAGACCACCCCGAAGAAGACGACGACCCGGAGATGACGACCCTCAAGACCACCCCGAAGAAGACGATGATCCCAGAGACGATGACCCCAGAGACGACGACCCTGGAGACAAAGACCCTGAAGACCACCCCGAAGAAGACCAAGAAGATGACCCTGAAGAAGATGACCAAAAGGACAAAGAACAAGAAGACAACCACCAAGATACAGAAGAGCAAGAGACAGAAGACCAAGAAGCAGAAGAACAAGAAGCTGCAGAACAAAAAGCAGAAGAACATTAAGCATAAGACTAAAAATCAGAGCAAAAGAAATGATCTAAATTATAAGCAGAAGAAGACTTAGCAGTGTATGGGGGTGAGTCCATTCCTCCTCATGGTGCCCCTGGAAAAAACCTGCTGCTGCAGGCAAAACTGAACGCGGAGAAATCCTGTTGTAAATATTTTGTGACAGGCAGAACGGAAGGTGTAATCTTTAAACTTTTATAGATAACAACTACAGGAATTCCTGTCACAAATAAGAATATGATGAAGAAGAAGAATATGAAGAAGTAGAATATGAAGAATAATAATAGTTGAATAAGAAGAATATGAAGAATGTAAAAAAATGAATAGGAAGAAGGTGAAGAAGAAGAAGATGAATAAGGTGAAGAAGTTGATGAAAAAGATGCTGTTGCTGAGGATGATGAAGGAGAAAGTGTGGGAGAGGTAAAAAAGAAGGTGAAGAGCATGGGATTAGTGAAACATAAATATCTGACAAAATATAAAAAAGCTTAACATAGTCAATATCTTTGTAACTCCGAACGTCTTAAAAAAAAATTAATTCCTGCTATTCTATTTGATTGGGCTAAACCTCTATACCTTTAATGTCTCCTCCACCTCCCCCAATACATTCTACATTATTCTTAGTTTTTTCCTTCATGTAGAATTAACCTACAAGGAAAGAAAGGGTTTGTTTTAATTCCGATATTTGTGTCCCATTAACTTGCATTGGTTTCCAGTATCAGAATCGGCGATATCCGATATTTTTGTGGTATCAATCTGATCTGATCCGATATTTCCCGATATCGGAAGGTATTGCTCAACACTACTCATCATGCAAATGTCCCTGGCAGGAGGAGGAGCGGAGTAGCTAGGTCAAGGGATGAAGAGGGGGATCACTCAAGCTGGTAAAAGAGACTTCCTGTTTCTACATAGAGCTTAGAATGAATCAGCTAGTCTGTTTTTATTCATGTGATGTCATAGACCTAATGGAAAAGAGAAGAATTAACTGGGTAAAAAGGCAAGATGAGCAATTGTATGTGCACAGTGTTATGTAATATGATGACTGCATTATATTAAGAGGATACAAATTTTGATGGGAGAGATTCTTTAATTCATGAGCTACGGTTTCTCTTCTTGTAACATTTGAGCCTGTAGTTCATTCCATCGACAGAAATCTCAGTGACAAAGAACAAACAGATCTTTCTAACATGTCTATTTCCCTAATTTATTGAATCCTTTGACTGGCCTTATGCTGGTTGTATACATTATTAAATATATTTAGCATGGTAATGGGCTCATTATCTTTCATGACAATTCTTCAACACTGATAGTTAACAGAAAAGTTTTCACGAGGTCATTCAATCTACTTCTGCTATTTCCTGATCGTTACGACTTCAATATGTATGATAAGAAAGAGAGGGGGTACCACAGATACCAAGGGATCCAACCAGGTCTATATGATATGAACCATTTCAAAACAGAAGAGAAAGAAATAGACCAAAAATCGGGGATCACCGGAGGCACGGATCAAGTAAAAAGAGCAAATTTTATTAAAAAGTGTATAGACGGACACAGCACACCAAATCTCTATCACACATTAAAAACATTTAAAACATTGGTCATCCATGTGACCTATACATGGTACACTTAGGCCCAAAATGGAGCCTAGGTAGAAATTGGATCTCTATGTGAACAGCACTACTAGGACTTTAATTTAATATAAGCACCTTTCGTACTAGTATCACTCCTGCTGGTTCTATATGTAATGTCTTTGTCAACAACACCAGACCGTATGCCCTTGACCTGCATGTCCAAATATCATTTGATAATTTGGGCTTCTGCAGTGATTTTGTCTCTTTGTAGTAGTGCCACATCTCATCTGTGGCCCACTTTGAGTTTACAAAGACTTCAATATGTATGTGTTCACGGTATATCCATAGTTGTCTTTCTTCTTGTAGCCCAACTGCACATTTACAGTATTTTATCTACAATACATGTTGAAAGATGACATATAAAAAAATCATTCATTGACTTCATGTTACTAAACAATCAATACCCTATAAAAGTGTTCAGTGGCAATGAGTGTATTGACATGCAGACAAAAATAGCCCACCAGAATTACTGTACCAGGGTGATTGGCAAAAATAGGACAAATCTGTAATAAAATGCAGCACTGACCAAATCGAAGCTTCCAGTTCTATTTATAGTTGGTATTCTTTAATTACGTCAAGCATATTTTAATCCATTAAGGGACGAGCAATTTATTTCCTTTTTAGCGCTTCTGTTTTTCCTTCCCTTTTGCAAAGAGCCATTCAATTTTTACAGCAAAGAAAAACGAGCCATATGACGGCTTGTTTTTTTGTGGGATGACTTGAAATTTTCAATCACATCACTCATTTTACTGTGTAATGTACTGTAAAAAAATTTTGAGCTGCAGTGAAATGGTAAAAAAACAAAAAACAAAAATGCAATTCTGACAATTTTTTTTTTTTTTCTTTTTATCACATTAATTATGTGGTCAAAAATAATCTGACAACCTAATTCACCATTATTATGGCAATACCAAACTTTTTTATATTTTAATACTATATTTTCTTGTTTTAGATTTTAAATGTAAAAAAAAAATCAGAACATAAAAAAACAAAACATTTTGGTTAGGGACGCAATAAATTTTTTTTATTTTCCCTTGAATGGACCTGTGTGAATGATCATTTCTTGTACATCAAGTTGAAGTTTTTAAATATAACATTTGGAGGTATATAAGATGTTTTGATTGCTTTGATGCATTTTTTGTGGAATTGTGGCAACCAAAAACAATAATTCCAACATTTTGATTTGTTTGATATTTTGACTTTAACAGCATGGGGAAAATACTTTTATATTTTATTAGTTCAGGCAATTATGAACACAGTAATAGCAAATATATCAATTTTGGGACTTCACCACACAAACACTGCCAAAAAAGCCAAAGACTGCCGAGTGCAGTGAATACCGCCGGAGGGTAATGAGCAGCCCCGAAAGTAGATGTGGCCTGGAGACAGCGGGATGGGAGGACGCGTCACTGAACAGGTAAGTATAATTCTAATGTTTATTATTAGAGATGAGCGAGCACTAAAATGCTCGGATGCTCGTTGCTCGGGTCGAGCAGATTGGAATACTCAGGTACTCGGCCAGAACAATGAGCCCAAAGTAAGTCTATGGGAGACCCGAGTATTTTTACAGCGATTCCCCCCTGGGGGTCCTTTTAAGGTCTAAAAATGTCTGAAAATGATGGAAACACTGCTCAAATGAGACAGGGACATCATGGGGATCGCCCCTGGAAGCATTCCTGACTCCTAGTTCACAGCTTTAATCAATTTTTTCTGAGATTCATGCCATTTTTCCCCGTGCCACAAAAAAACACATTAAAACAAAACCAAAACAGGTTTTGCTGGGAAATATGTCAAGGTAAATCCTTTGCAGGTTAATGACTTGCCTGTAAGGCCAAATATTTAACCCCAGACCGAAAATTTCCTTCCCCACTTAGGCTTAGTTCAGATGCAGCGTTTTTGAAGCGTTTTTCAACTTTAACATTGCTTTCAACCACTACAAATGCATTCACTGGGAAAAGTTATTGTAACATTTAACAACCCTAGCAGGCAATGTGGTGTGTGACACATAAGCAGACCCATCTTGCTTCATTTGCGAAGGAGGGACTCTTAAAGTCACAATGCCTATTTTTACAGGGGCATCAGGTGGCATTAATATTTTTAAAGGGCCATTATTAAACAGTGGGTCTCCTATGCTGTTATTGCCTACGCAGTGAGTGGCTGGGCTGCCAAGAATTACGACGCACCCCAATACCCCTTTAACGAGAGGTACAGGAAGACTTCCTGAAAAAATGTTGCATTGAATGCAAGGCCTGCCCTGCTACCAAGTCATATGCACCCCAATAAGCCTTTGAACCCAGGTAGTGGATGGCCACATGAAAATGCACTTAACATTATTCAGTTGGTCCTGCCATACTGTTTTCTTATGTATTAACAGCAAGGCCTGCCCTGCTACCAAGTCATATGCACCCCATTAGGCCTTTGAACCCATGTACTGGATGGCCAAAGGAAAATACACTTCACATTATTCAGATGGTCCTGCCATACTGTTTTCTTATGTATTAACAGCAATGCCGTCCCTGCTACCAAGTCATATGCACCCCAATAAGCCTTTGAACCCAGGTACTGGATGGCCGCAGGAAAATACACTTCAAATAATTCATTTTGTACTCCCATACTCCTTTGTTTTACACATTGGCAGCAAGGCTAGCCCTGCTGCATAGTCATATGAACCCATTAAGCCTTGGAAACCACATTTTTGATGGGCCCATGAAAATCCACTTGTATTTTTTAATTTTACGATGGTTCCCTCTTTGCAGAATTATTAACAGGAGAATTTGGCAATTTTATTTGCCATGTTTTCAACACTAAGGTTCAGATTCAGTTTTAAATAAGGCTAATACTTGCAATCCAACGCAATTTTATTGCAAACTACAAAAGTCAAGGAATAGTATGATTGAGAAGTGTGAGTGCATACACTTTTGTATATGTCAACATACAAAGGTTAATAAGTACATATAAGGAATAAATACATATAGTGATTATGTATATATGAAGATTAACTACATACAGTATACTTAGATCATCACCAAAAGGCTTTTAAACATCATCCGTCTGGAATATCAGAGAAGCAACACTAAGACAGAGAACCCCTGGGAGATTACCTACACTGCATGGGCATCCCCAATTATGCAGGTATCAGCACACTGTACATATACAGGTATCCCAGTTTTGACATCTGTCTTATGTTTCTCTGGTCTTATATAGTGATTTACACTATGTAGTAACTCTAGTTTCACCCAGACCTTCAAGTGGCCACTTTTCAAGGTTGGATGAAACTGAGATTGTTAGAATCTGTTAAGTTTGTGACTATCCACCATTTTCTTGTAGAGTTCTGTCTGCTGGTCTTTTCCCTCTGTGGCTGGGTTTGTATGACTCTTATTAACCAGCAGCTGCCTCCCAGTCCTTGCTGGACAAAATTGTTAATCTGCTTGAGCTCTAGCTTGATGCTTTGCTTTGTCTTCTGTGTGTGTTATTTGTGCAGTGCTGGTACCTCTGGTTCTGCTAGCCTTAGTTTCTGTTTTCTATTAGTTTCTGCAGCCTTCACTGTGTTTTCTATTAGGAGGTGACCCTTTTTGTACCCAGTCCTTTGTTCTTTTAGGGAGCCCCTTACCTATAGGTCTTCGCTTGAGATTAACCTAGGATCGCCGGTGGGTCTATTTGCAAGGAACAGGTCGCCCACTCCATTGTAGGGTATCAGCCTAGTCATAGTGCAGGGTCAGTTTCCCCCTTCTACCATAATCCTGTTTTGCAGGTCCGTAGCAGTTTGTCCAGACAGAAAGAAGTATATTAAAAAAAACCCTCCCGGATTTCTGCAATATGAACAGCGTTCGAGATCTTGCTCAGCGTCTGCAAGGGTTAATGTTGGAAGTTGACAGCTTACAACAGCACATGAGTAATTGCCCTGGCATCTGCTCTGAAGAACCTAAGGTGGGTTTGCCTGAATGTTTTTCTGGTAAACAGCAGGAATTTGTTTAATTTAAAAATGCATGTTTACTTTATTTTCGGCTTAGACCCAGGTTTTCAGGGGCTGATTTACAGCGTGTGGGGATTATTTTGTCGTTATTGTGAGGTGAGCTGCAAGTTTGGCCATTTCCATTGCGTCCGGATGACCCTTGTTTGATGTCAGTAGAAGCGTTTCTTTCTGCTATGGGGGTATTATATGATGATCCTGATGGGGTCACTACAGCCGAGGCAGAACTCAGGCGGCTGAAACAGGGTTCTAACGCCACTGAGAGATATTGTGGCCAGTTCAGACGATGGTCTGCAGAGGTCAGCTGGAATGATCCAGCACTCAAGAGTCAGTTTTTAGCAGGTTTGAATGATAGGGTTAAAGATTTGCTCATTGCATATCTTGCACCTGCTACGCTTGAGGCTGCTATGCAATTAGCTATCTGGGTGGATAGAAGATTGAGAGGTAGACAGAATGAGGAGAAGGTTTCAATTTTGCTGGAGACCCCCGTTGACTGTGCGGAGCCGATGCAACTTGGGGCGATGTCCTCTCGTTCCCAGGAAAGGCAGAGAAGATTCTCTGAGGGGGTATGTCTTTATTGTTGTAAGGCTGACCATTTTATTAAGCAATGTGAAGGACGCATAAACAAGGAAAAGAGAAAAAAATCAGAATAACCCTCCCTTTCGCATTGCATTTTTACGGTCGGAGTTTCTTTTTCTGGTAGTTCTACCTGTTGTGGTCATTCGATTGATTTTCAAGTGATGGTGGACTGTGGTCCTGCACTTAATTTGATTGATTAACAATTTCTAGACAAGTATATGGTTGATTCTGTACCTTTATCATGCCCTTTTCCTGTAATGGCGATTGATAACACTCCTCTAGAGCATGGGTGCGTTTCTCGCGAGGTCACCGGGTTTCCATTCACTGTGAATATGGAATACCAGGAATCTTTAGATTTGTTTGTACTTGATAACTTGCCTTTCCCAGTTGTCCTAGGGTTACCCTGGTTAACAATGCACAATTCTGTACTGGACTGGTCATCAATTATGATAAGATCCTGAGGTCAGGAGTGTAATGGGAAAAGTTGTGATGTACACATTGCTGCTGTTGTGAAAAATGAACTACCTGAAGCCATTCAGGAATTCTGGAAAGTATTTTCCAAAGTGGAGTCACAAGCTCTACCACCCCATAGAAATTACGATTGCGCTATTGAGTTCGTCCCAGGTGCTACTCTCCATAAGAGTCGTTAATTTAATTTGAAGATTCCGGAGAGAGAAGTCTTAAAGGAATACCTGCAGACTAGTCTTGCTGCAGGTCATATAAGACCCTCTAAGTCCCCTGTGGCTGTGGGGTTCTTTTTTCTAAAAAAAAAAAATGGGGGTCTTAGGCTGTGTCTGGATTTCAGGGAGATTAATAAGATCACTGTGCACAATCCTTACCCCTTGCCGCTAATTCCGGATTTGTTTAACCAATTGGTTGGAGCCAAGTGATTATCTAAGATCTCCATGGGGCATATAATTTGCTGCGGGTTAAAGAAGGTGATGAATGGAAGACAGCCTTTAATACCCAGGAAGGTCATTTTGAGTGTCTAGTTATGCCTTTCGGCCTTACAAATGCTCCGGCGTTCTTTCAAAATTTCATTAATGACATCCTGAGGCCGTTGATCGGTATGATTGTGATTGTTTATTTGGATGATATTTTGATCTATTCCCCCTATCTGGAGTCGCATTGGCAGAGAGTCCGTGAGGTTCTGCAGATTCTGAGAGAAAACTCACTCTTTGCTAAATAGGAGAAATGCGAGTTTGCGGTACAGAAAATTTGTTTTTTTGGGGTACTTTGTGTTAGGAGTCGAGTTCCCGTCGCTGCACAGGGGGAATCTCGAACCATGTCCGCTGTCATCTCCCATTCTGCATCAGTCGCAGTGGAGCCTGCTCAGCGGAGACGACGGTCCCAGTGTCTCACTCAGTCTGGTATTGTGCAAAGGGTTACTGCTGCCTTTTTAGGCCCTGCTACTGTACCCTTTACTGGTCTGCAGCAAGCAGGCTTTTCTGGGACTAAGTCCTGCTTTGCACACACTGAGCATGCCCACGGGAGGACCTTTCATTGGAGGTTGAGGGTCACACGCTCAGGCCCTGTAGCAGCTCCCATTGGTCCTCCGGGAAGGTCCTGTAGAGCTGCAACTATAAAACATTCGTAGGTCAACACGGCCATGCGCTAGTGTAAACTATGTATGTGTTCAGCGCCAGTGTGGTCGTGTGTGTGCAGTCAGGGACCCGGATGAAATAAGCCCCTAGAATGCTGGCACCTCCAGTGAGGAGTTTCTTGTGTGTACATTCAGGGACCCAGCTGAAATAAGCCCCTAGAATGCTGGCACCTCCAACAAGGAGTTTCATGTGTGTGGATTCAGGGCTGGCTAATAGCCATTAGAATTCCGGCTCCACCAGAGATGAGTTGCGTGTTTGCATTTGACTGCATGACCACTGTCGGCTCTACTAAGTAACTTTGTTCCCCTGTGAGCTAAACAGGGCACAGAGTTCTCTTTGCTAATGGACTCTGTGAAGTAACAGAGTTCGTTTATACTAATATACTTCACCGCCTTACTTAGCAGCGGGTTCTTTCCTGCACGGTGGATCCCGGGTTGCGAACGCACTTATTACTTCTAATAAATATATTCGGTGCATTCCGCCAACCCTAACAGTACACTAGTGCCAGGACCTGGCTAAGTAATGGCGGATGAACAGCGACTGCAGGGGTACATCCAGCTGCTGGGGGGCCGGTTGGCGTCTCTCGAGCGTGCAACCTCAGCGGTGGATGTTACCGCAATAGCTGTTCAGGCTGCTAGCGTGACTGCAGCAGCTTTACACCCACCTCTGTTCCAACCTTATCTCACCTCCCATTGACTGAAAAATACTCTGGTGACAGTAAATCCTGTAGGGGTTTCGTGAGCCAGTGTGGTATACATCTCGAGCTCCTGGCTGCACGTTTTCCCACAGAGCGGGCAAGGTGGGATTCATAATCTCTCTCCTGTTGGACAGAGCTTTGGAGTGGGCTACGCCGCTGTGGGAGCGCAATGATCATGTGGTGCAGAGTGTTCCTCGGTTTCTGGGCACTCTGAAACAGGTGTTTTTGGGACCCCAGGTCACCCATAAGACCCCGCTCCAACTTCTGGCATTTACTCAGGGTTCGACCATGGTCAGCCATTTTGCCGTCCACTTCTGGACATTAGCATCTGAGCTGGAGTGGTCAGATAAAACCCTCATCCCGGTATTTTGGAGGGGGTTGGCTGACCATGTGAAGGACGCTTTGGCCACTAGGGAGATTCCCGCCATACTGGAGGAGCTCATAGCTATATCAACTTGCATCGACCTTCGTTTTCACGAGCGAAGGTTGGAGCGAGCCCAGTGTAGGCAGAGGTTTCGGCTGGCTCCCACCTTCGCCAAACCTTTGGAATCTCTGGTCCAGGCATCCAGTCACATGAGGCCAATGAGGTGTCACGAGCGGGATCCAAGTCCTGGTCCGCTCGTGCACTTAAGGTCTGTCATGTTTGCCGGCAGTCAGGACATCTGACATCCGGCAGTTGGAGGAGGTACACTAGACATGGCGACGTTTGCCTCTAAGTTGTCCTTCAAAGGGAAAATTACCATAGGCCCATCCACTCTTATGGTAGCGGTATGCGTGGACTCTGGGGCGGAGGGTAATTTTATGTCATCCGCTTTCGCCCAGCGACACGCAATAACCCTGGTGATGCTCGCCAAACCAGTAACCATTCGAGTGGTAAATGGGTCAACACTACCCTCACAGATTACACACCAAACCATTCTTTTTACTCTTTCTGTGTCTCCATCACATCAGGAGATTATCTCTCTATTAGTCATTCCTGAGGGAATTGATGAGGTCCTGTTGGGGATACCATGGCTACGCTATAATTCTCCTCATATAGAGTGGTCCTCTGGGAGAATTTTGGGATGGAGTATATCCTGTGAGGGTAGATGTCAGAGGGAGTGCGTTCAGGTTGCTACAACAGAAGTACCCGCAGATCTTGCCTCTCTCCCCAAGCACTATTGGCCTTATGCGGATATGTTCTCCAAAAGGGCTGCGGAGACGCTTCCGCCTCACCGCCCCTATGACTGTCCTATTGACCTCTTGCCTGGTGCTGAGCCTCCCCGGGGTTGAGTCTATCCGTTATCTCTCCCGGAGACAGAGGCAAAGTCTCAGTACATCCAAGAGAATCTGGCAAGAGGATTCATTAGGAAGTCAGTGTCACCTGCAGGGGCTGGGTTCTTCTTCGTGCAGAAGAAGAGTGGAGAATTACGTCCATGCATAGACTACAGGGGTCTTAACGCCATCACCGTTAAGAACAAGTACCCACTACCCCTGATATCTGAGCTCTTTGATAGGCTACGGGGAGCAAGGGTATTTACTAAATTAGATCTGCGGGGTGCTTACAACCTGATTCGCATCCGTGAGGGGGACGAATGGAAGATGGCTTTTAACACCAGGGATGGGCACTATGAATATCTGGTGATGACCTTTGGGCTCTGTAATGCCCCAGCCATTTTCCAAGACTTTGTGAATGACATCTTCCAGGATATGCTCACCACATCGGTCGTAGTCTATCTGGATGATATTCTAATCTACTCTCCAGATATTGACTCCCATCGGAGAGATGTTCGCAAAGCTCCATAACTGTCTGCTGCTGCAGCTTCTTTACTATATACCTAGTTGCATTTTTATTTTTTTATCCAAACCTTCACCCCAAAAAAACAAAAATATACAGTCTGTTCTGTCAGACTGAGAGCTGTTGAAAAATCATAGTTAGTCAAGCATACGTAGCATAGTGCTGTGTGCTGGCCTTGTGCCACTTAATTTTTGTATGTTTTAAATTCACAGAAAAAGGCCTCATATATTTGCGTGCTCCAAGTTTTTGCAATGTAGGCCATTTTGCCACTGTCTGTTACTCTAATTATATACAGTGGGAGCAATGGATGCACATACAGTGCCTGCAGGCCTTGCACTGATGTGGGTATACTGTGCCGTGCCTACCTAGTGCTGCAATATTG